>NW_027187260.1:3365165-3437269 GCF_028583685.1 Petaurus breviceps papuanus | reverse complement strand
TCTCTGTCTCTCTGTCTCTCTGTCTCTCTCTCTGTCTCTCTGTCTCTCTGTCTCTCTGTCTCTGTCTCTCTCTCTCTCTCTCTCTCTCTCTGTCTCTGTCTCTCTCTGTCTCTGTCTCTCTCTCTCTCTCTCAGGAGAATAGATGAAAAAACCCAGTAGTTCTCTAAAGTGTTTACATTAACTGCCATATTCATTCTTAGATATAACTCTTAATTTTGATTAATCTCTTCTCAAGTAGCTAGGCCTTGATTTAATCTGTTCATCTCATAAGGCTTGGTTTTATTTTTCCATACAGTTTAGATTAAAAATTTACCCAGCCCATTTTCCCTTCGTTTCTGGGAGAAAAGCAGTTGAGAAAGCATTCGAATCTTCAAACTTTAGTACATGCTTGGAAGGAAGTTCTCGGAGGAGAAACACAAGAACATCTGTCTTCTGGTGTAACAGTTTCTAGTAATGTATTTCAATCGCCCTGCATTCTAAATGATTAAGATTCTTTATCCTCTGTTATAATCACAGAATAAATTTAAAGCTTTCTTACTTGTCTCTGGGTACATTGATTTCTGGTTTTATGTATACTTTCTCTGAACATTAATTTTATTATAAGTAGCCACTTAATTATTTGTACACATTGGATGGAGAGGAATTTTCTATGAGCCAGCACACAGGCCTCTAGCTTTGGGTACCAAATCAGAAAAGTTTGCTGGAGAGAGGCTCACCAACTAGCTGCTGTACAACTTGGGAGAAAATGACTTTAGTTGCCTTAGTTCCAGCCTAGATTGCTCAGTGTAACAGCTGAATGATAGAAAACTTTGCTACCGAGAAGGGTGATGTTCTGGTTATCAGGAAGTCCTTTGAACCATTTGGTTTGGGTTGGGGCTGTGCTTAGCATAGAAACTGTGAGGAACTGAGTTATGATAACAGCTCATTTAGAGAATCCAGGAGCCATTATCTCCTGGCAGTTGAAGTTCTCTTAATTTTACTGTGTTGGTTTCATAACTCTGTAACCTCCTGGCAAGTTTCCCTACTTTGGGCTAGATTGGTGGACCTGAATCAGCTGTTTATGTTACTGAGAATTAGTGTGGTCTAGTGGAAAGAATGTTGGACTTGGGGTCAGTAGAGGACTAGATTCAGATCTTGCCTCTGGCCCTTAAGAGTTTTGTAACTATGGGTAAGTCACCTTTCTGAGCCTCAGTTTCTTCATCTGGAAAACAGGTTTATAATACCAACTCACAGTGTTGTTGTGAGGATTAGATGAGCGAGTGTATATCATTCACTCTCAGATTTCAAGTCTTAGAGGTCATCTAGTGATGACGGATTTCAAATGAAACAGATACTAGACAAATGGCACTTGTCCAGGGTCATCTATAAATGCTATATGAGTTTGGGCTTTTATTGGTTTAAGTAACAAAACATTAAAGTAGCCAGACTACATAATTAGTAATATGTAGATTAAAATAAATTCTATATTGAGTAATAGTGTGCTTATAACTCTTGCCTTTATGGGCTTGGTATTGAAATGGCATCCACACAGTGGATAGATTATGCTGGGAGATATTATAGATAGCAAACTGGTTGAGTTTAGTGTTCAGTTAAAATTGTTGTGTCCATTTGTCATTTAATAGATTTAATACTGATAACTAAAGAGAGGAGCATTTTTGATTGAAGTTTTAGAGGAAGTAATTATTCAACTTAGCTAGTTTTGGGGGGAGACTTCAAGCATATGGTCAAACATAAGGAAGAATCTGAATGCTGGAGGTCTATCGCATTTAACAAGGCAAAGGATTGAGAATGATGTTTGAAGTTTTAGGAACAAATTGTGATTTTAGAGTAACACAGTAAAAATGGAATTGAGAACACAGTCTTGTTTGATGTGTCAAAATACAGTGATTGGGGGGAAATAATTGCCTCTGAAAGGACATGAGACAAGGCCTGGCAGAGAGCCTTGATGGATTAACTGAGTCAGTGGAGGCTTTGAGAAAGAATGACATGAACACATCAATAGCATAGGAAGGTTATTCTGGCATAAGTATTTTGGTGAGAAAATAGAGTAAGAGGCTAGTGAAAACATTTTTCACTTGTGAAATGACCAAGAGAGGGGTCAAAATGTCACCTTCATCAAAGTCTTGCTGTGATGCCTCCTCCTGACATGGAAGTGACCCTGGGTTCTTGAAGACTATGCCATTGGAGTGCAAGCTCTGGCAGGTCCCACCAAGTTGGAAAGATTCTGAGTATGAAATCTATTGTCTAAGAAACAGCCTTGGTAAGCTAAGACATCCATGATCAAGTTGGCTACAGAATGATGACTCTTGTGGCCACAGCAACTTTGAAAGACCCTCTACTAAGTTAGAGAGGAGTTGTGGTCTTTATTGGTAGATGGAATACCCACACTGATTAAAATATGGACTTTTGAAATATTGAAATCAGCATCGAAAGATGACTCCTAGTATTTTGAGCCTCAGCAATTATGTTCTGCAGATAAACAAAGGAGTTTTGTAGAGGAGTAGTAGAAGATAAAGGTGGGTAGAATTATAAAACAGGTTGAATGCCAGGGTAATAAATTCAATTTTATTCTGTAGCCCTGCATTTCTCAAATTAATTTGGCTACAGAACACTTTTGGGCTTGATGTATACTGATGGAACCTATAAATATGGGTCTTGTGGAACTTGGAGACATTCAATTACTTCAAGGATAAAAGAAGATTGGGAAACATTCTGAACAAAATAGAAGAAACAGTGTATATACAGACAAGTTGCCCTATGTAAATAATTTTGATACAAACTATATCTGTCTGAATATTGGCTATACTTATAAACAGAGGGGGAAAAAAACCACTGTAGACTTCTAGAGGTAGCTTGGAGTAGCGGATAAAATGTTAAGAGTTAGGAGAACTGGGTTGAAATCTGGTTTTTAATATACTAGATGAGTGACTCTGGGCCATCTGATACATAAATGTGTTCCTCCATCAACATCATAGGATTCAATAATCTAAGTAATGAAGTTCCAGAGGATGAAGGGAATTCCTACAACTGTACACCCTCCCCCCACCCCCCCATGTTACAGACCTTACAGTTAGTTCCCACCAGTCTGTATGGGCATATAGTACTGAAAAGGTACCATATAAAATTTCCATACAAAATATATTTGTTGTGGAAGGTTCTTTTTTTCTTTCTGAACTTAAATAAAGATATTCTATTAATTTTAAAATAATTTCTTTTTTTTCTTTGTTATTTTCACTGTAATTTGATCTATAGTAAGAATGGAATTCTGGGGTGGCTAGGTGGTACAGTGAATAGAGCACCCACCCTGGAGTCAGGAGGACCCGAGTTCAAATCCAGCCTCAGACACTTAATACTTACTAGCCATGTGACCTTGGGCAAGTCACTTAACCCCAATTGCCCTGCCTTCCCCTCTCCAAAAAAAAAAACAACAACAACCCCAAAACACTTAAGAATGCAATTCCAGACTGTTCAGGTTCTCATGTAAACTAGATATTGGGGGAAAGAATGACCTATATTCAGAGCCATATGATATATCCTTTCATATTTTACGTTTTGGAGGAGGAAATATCACTAGCATCAGTTTTATCAGGGAACCCTTACTTTCATCACATATAACACTAGGTTTCTAAAGAACTTAGTTTAGAAAAGGCTACTGTCGCCATTGGGAAACCATTGAAGACTTGAGCTGGCAAGGAGTATGATCAAAGCAGTTTTATGAAGATATTTTTTTGATTCCCTTGGACAGAATAGTTGGGAAGCAGGGAAATCAGGAAATAGTTGCAGTAGTCTAGGTAACAGGTGTTGAGTTCCTAGATGAGAGCAGTAACTTGGGAGTGGAAAGGAAGGGATAGATCTGAGAATAGGATCCTCTCCCCCCTCCCCCCCTTTTTTGGCATGTTGGGAATAAGAGAAGTCAAAGTATAATTTCAAGTTTTCAAGCCTAAATGATGGGAAGGAAATAGGGAAGTTTGGAGAGGGGCCCATGTTCAGTGGGATAGATAATAAAAAGATTCTAAGGCAAAAGTTATTGACTTGAGTGAAGAGATACGTGTATTTCAGAGAGTCCATGAATTTGGGTGGGGATGAAAATTACATCTTTATTTTCATTAACCTCTAACCAAAAGTTGGCATTTCCTTTAGTTACAGTATTCTGAGAAGGGCTTCATGGGCTTCACCAGACTGCTAAAGGGATCCATGACATAAAAAGATTAAGAAATACTCTGAAGCATATGTAGTCAGAAATAAGAAAAGGAGAACAGAATTGAAAAATTAGACTTGAAACTGAAAGTTAATCATTGCTGTAGAGAAAGGCTTTTATCAACTGTATGGTAGCAAATAGGCTAAAGTAAAAGAATTATGACATTATAGGCAGAGGTAAAATATTTTGAAATGCAAAATTGTACTTTGTACCTAAAGAGCAGTACACAGTGTGGTCATCAATATTCAATGCAGGTTATTTGAAACATAATATAGGTGGAATTAGTATTTGACTTTAAGAATTTTTGGAACTTAATAAGGTAGGTTGATATTCCTAAAGTATAGGTATGACCATGTCACCCTGTCTCCCCACAGGCAGCTCCAGTAATTCCCTCTTGCCTCTAGGACAATGGTTTTCAAAGCTCACTTGTCAGCCACAAAACTTCCAAGTGTGGACAGAATCAGATTAAAATATAATTGGAAAATGTTTAACAAAATAAATAAAAACCAGTACAACATAGATAATGTTAATTTGTAGTTTTCTAAGTCAATATGTGACCTCAGGGATTTGTTTCTACTTGAATTTGACACCACTGCTCTAGGACAACAAGACCTTGAGGTCAAAACTATTGTTATAAAAATATTAAGATGTTTTTATTTCCAGCATGGTAAATATAGTTATAAGCCATATAAACAAAAGCTCTTTGGGGATGGGACTCCTCAATTTTTAAAAGTGTCAAGGGACCAAAGGCCACAAAGTTTGAAAACCTTTGCTTTAGGATAAAATATAAATTTCTCAGGCATTTAAAACTCTTCACAATCTGCTGTCAGCCTACTTTTCCAGGCTTATTGAACATTACTCTCCTGGGCAAAATTAGCTTTCTCCCTTCACATAGCTCATTCCTCTCCCCTTTCCCATGCCCTTTAGATTCTGCCTCATAGACTCCACCCTCTTTCAAAGTACTACTGGGTTATCACCTTCTGAGGAAGCCTATCCTCATTTCGCTCTGCACAAATGCTGGTGCCCTCATCAAATAAATTACTTTGCTATTCACTTTTCTGTGTATGTATTGTTTCCTCTCAATATTTTGTATTTGCTTTTCTGGTTCATATTGTTTCTTCTGAAGTAAACTCCTTGAAAGCAAGTCCTGATTTCTTTTTCTTTTGTATCTCCAGTATCTGGCACAGAATAGACACTTCAAAAAAATTTTTTTTGCCTTTTGAAGGGGGGAAGGCAGGGCAATTGGGGTTAAGTGACTTGCCCAAGGTCACATGGCTAGTAAGTGTTAAGTGTCTGAGTCTGGATTTGAACTAAGGTCCTCCTGACTCCAGGGTGGGTGCTCTGTTTACTGTGCCACCTAGCTGCCCCCCCCCCAACTTTTTTAAATGAACAGACTTCTACTTTACTTCCTCCCTTAAGCCTCACAGAGGAGAAAAAAAGAAAAACAAAATATCTGCAACAAGTTCACATAGCCAATTAAAATACTGGCTATATCTGCAAAAACTTCTCACTCTGCATATCAAGTTCATCACCTGTTAGGAGGTTGGTGACATTCTAAATCATTGATCCTCTGGAATTCTGATTGATCAGTGTGTTGATCGGAGTTCTTAAGTCTTTCAAAATTGTTCATCTTTACAATGTTATTATCATATAAGTTGCTTGCATCTGTTCAAAGTGAGGTTCAAGTGATAGTAAGTTCTCCCTATTGTTTCTTTGAATGTTCTACATGTACCTCCCTGATTATGTGGGAGAAGTCTCTTCCCTGGCCCCACTTCTTCTCTTTTATTCCAGTGTATCTTCCCCTTCTCTTCCTCCCACCCTCCCTTTATAATGTCATCAAAACATAACCAAATCACCCCCAGGCCCTTATTTGAAGGTTGTGTTAACTTCCCTCCACCTCCCCCAAATAGAATGCAAAAATACCATCCTTATAAAATCTTATCTGATTGCTTGTTTATATTTACATTTTAATGTTTCATTTTCAAAGTTTCTACTAAGCTGTGATCTTTTCATCAGGAATACATGGAAGTTCTCTATTTCATTAATGGTCTACTTTTTCCCATGTAAGATTATACATATTTTGCTGAATAAGTTATTTTTGGTTATAGGCCTATATTCTTTGGCTTCTGTAATGTCATTCCAAGCTCTCTGCTCCTAAATAGTTGTGGCTGTCAAATTGTGTGTGATACTGAATGTGACTCCTGGTATTTTAATTGTTTCTGACTGCTTGCAATATTTTCCCTTTTACCTGAAAGCTCTGGATTTTGTCTTTGACATTCCTAGTTTTTATTTTGAGGTTTCTTTCAGGAGGTAACCAGTCTTTCTATTTCACTTTGCCCTCTTGTTCAAAGAGAACTGGGCTATTTTCTTTCATGATTTTCATGAAAATATGCTATCCAGGCTTTTTTTAGTCATGGCTTTCAGGAGATAGTCCAGTGATTCTTAACTTATTTCTCCTTGATCTATTCCCTAGGTCAGTTTTTAATTTGAATTACCTTACATTCTCTTCTATTTTTTCAACCTTCCAACTTTGTTTCAATATTTCTTATTGTCTCATTGATTCATTAACTTCTCCTAGGTTCTTTCTGATTTTCAGGAAGTTGTTTGGGTAAAGTTTGTGCCTTTTGTGCCAACCTGTAATTTTCTTTCTAAGTTATCATTTCTTTTTCAATACTATCTTCTATTTCCCTTAATTTACTTATAATGCCATTTAAAAACTCATTTAAAAACATTTTATTTTTTCCTCTGTTACATGTTAAAACAATTTTTAACATTCATTTGAAAAAATTGAGTTCAAAATTATCTCTCTGCCATCCTCGCCTCCTTCCTTCTTAAGACAGTAAGCAATTTGATATAGGTTATACATGTTCAATCATACAAAACATATTACCATATTAGTCATATTGTGAAAGAAGACAAAGACCTAAAGAAAAAAAATGAAAAAAATACAGAAAGTAAAAAATAGTATGCTTTGACCTGCATTCATACTCCATCAGTTCTTTCTCTGGAGGTGGATAGCATTATTCATCATGAGTCCTGTGGAATATCTTGGACCACTGTATTGCTCAGAATAGTTAAGTGATTCACAGTTGATCATCATATAGTATTGCTGTAACTGTGTACAATGTAAATTTTTTAAACTCTTGAATCATTTCTTCTAGGATTCATCTTGTGAGTAGGTTATGTTTTTCTTTGAGGCTTTGCTTCTAAGTGTTTTGTAGTTACTCTCTTGGGTTTGTGACTTGGGCATCCTCAGCCTCATAATAGCTTCTTTTCTGTTTATGTTTTGTCATTCTTCCAGTAATCTGGAATTGGCACTTCTAGCCAAGCTGGGAGCTCTTTTGGTGGTGTCTGTGATACTGACTCCACTGCCTTCCCCTCCCCCCCTCACCTTTGCTTTCCTGGGGAGACTGGTTCTGAAGGCAACCCAAACTGGTTCTGAAGGCAACCCTGCTTTGGGTGTAGAGTCCTGTGCTTCCTGTCCTTGACTGCTAGCCTGGCTTGGCGGCTGAGATCAGCTATGATTCCCCTAGATACCATAGCTTGGAGTTCTCAGTGTTAAGTCTCTCTGTGCTTTTAGTCCCAGCTGCTGCCCTAATCTAGGGGCTGACTCCACCATAAAATCTGGGCTAGCCTAACTTTGAGCTCTAGGTACCCTTTTGGGTGACTCTTTCTTGTTGGCCTGGGCCAAGGACCGAGTCCTTGATGAACTTTAGACACTCATTCTGTGCTGCTGGACTAACTTGGAACTCTGGGCCCTGAAGCTTCGATCCTTGTTCCACAGTTCCTGTCCAGGTTACTTGCCTGTAGGTCAGATTTGTGATCTTGGGCTGGAAAGGTCATTGACTAGTTTTTCCTTCAATTTCCTGATTACTGTTTCCCTGTAAGTCTCTCTCTTAAAAGTTTGTTAACTGAATGAGCAAATTCATTCTATTGTTTGCTTGTAGTGATGCAAACGATAAGATAAGGAAGGAACTAATGGAGGGGTAATTTTCTTAATCTTGACTTTTTGAACAATCTTTCTATATTCAACTATATCTTGAGTTCCTGCTATTTTCAAGGTATAGTGGGAAATATAGAAAGAAAATGGTGCAGTGCCTATGTTCAAGTTGCAGTTTCAAACTATGTATGTCTTGTCTCCTCAACTAGATGGCCCTTGAGGGCCACACAACTGTGCTTTCTTATTTTGTATTACCCACAGTGCTATTCACATAGTAAGTAAGTGCTCAATGAATTTTACTTGAATGAATTCTTTGTGTATATGACAGTTTCTTTAACATTATCATAGCAATCCATAATCCTTGGCCTAAAGTACCTCAGTTATTTAATCATTAATTTTTTTTAAAAGATTGTCTCCCATAAGTGAAAATCTGAATTTGTAGGGGTATTTATTCACATTATGAAGGAATTCTTTCTTTTTGCTTTTTTTTTTTGGAGGGGGGAAGGCAGGGCAATTGGGGTTAAAGTGACTTGCCTAAGATCACACAGCTAGTAAGTGTTAAGTGTCTGAGGTTGGTTTTGAACTTAGGTCCTCCTGACTCCTGACTCCCGACTCCTGCTCTATTCACTGCGCTACCTAGCTGCCCCTATCCCTCATTCTTTAAGCTCATTTGCTAATATTTAGTTCTCTTCTGATATGGAAAACAATTTCCCTTGATAAAAACCCTTTGGGAAATTTCTTTGTAGCTTTCCCTTTAAGCTAGACTACCTCAATTCCTTTAAATCGTCCTCAAAAAAAAAACCCATTTTACATCCCCTTTTTAATCATTCATTCAGCAAAGATTTTTTGAATGCTTGTCTTGTTCAATCTTCCTTGAAGGCTTTTTGGTTTCTTCTCATAATTTTTGAAGTAGTGACAAAAATTGGTAAGTAGAGAAGAAATATTCTAGGCTATTACATGTTGGTTTTAAAAAAATAATTAGTGCCTAGATTTGTATTGGCCCTTCTCCCACAAAACTTCCTTTTAAAAAAAAAGTTTGTTGGCCTTGTGGTCAGTTATGATTCTCAGTTCCTTTCCTGTCTTTAGAATCATAGAGTCTTAGTACTGGAATGGGCCTTTGAGCATACAGTACAACTCTCTACATCAGGGAAAGCTGATAAATAAGATAAGAAAGCCTTATTCATGCAGCTAAAATATACTTCAATTTTCTTCTCCACTCTTACCCTTATACTTAGGGACTTTAAAATACATACTATTTCCCCTCACAAAAACCCTGTATCACTCTCTATCTCAGTCAACCATAGGAGTGGTAATACCTTAGATCTTAACATTACACGTAACAGTGCCACCCCCATAACAATGAGCTCTGAAATTCTCTCTGCTTATAACCAACCACCTGTTCTACCTTAACCTATTCTGTCCCATCTACACCTCTTCTTCCTCATCATGAACTACAGATCCTCTTTCCTCATCCTATTTGTTCTCCTAGTTTATTGAACATCCATCTGGCTTCACAGAGTCTTTACTCTGTGACTAAATGCATTGTCCTTTATCCTTAATTCTCTTGCCTCAGTATCCTAACACTATTTGTACTTTAGGGGAAAGCCCTAACCTCGTTTTCCCTTAACTCTGCTTTTCGGTCCCTATGCTGCTAAATGCTGCAGTAGGTCATTGCAGATTTATGTTATCTTATCACAAGTGGACCCTCACTGGAGCATGACAGTCCATTGTGATTGCCTCTTTATTACTCTTTCTGAAGTTAGTGTTTCAAACCTCTTCTCTTTAAACCCTTTGCCTTCTCCCTCTTAGCAAAGGCCCTTGCTTCCTATTTTATTGGGAAAATTAAGGCCATCCATCATAAATTTCCCCATACCTCAAAACCGTTCTGTCATATTCTATTCTTGTCTTCTTTGCTTCTGTTTCAGAAGAGGTGGCCCTTTTCTTTGCCTAAGCTAACCTCTCTACTTTACCCTGAATCTCATCCCCTCATGTCTTCTGATTAGTTTGCCCCTCTAATCATTTCCTCCACCTCCCATCTTTAGTCTCCTTATCTACTGTCTCCTCTACAAACATGCCCAGGTCTCCTGCATTCTTGACCCTACATTCCCTTCATGCTATCTATCATCTTACACAATTTCTTCCCTTTTTATAATTCCCTATATTCATTGCCTTTAACTCTTTACCAAGTACTTACTTTTCAACTCATTGAAATCTGGCTTCTGACCTCACTATTTCACTGAAACATCTCTCTAAGGTTAACAATACTCTTACTGTTTTATATGATGTTTATCACTCTGTCTTCATTCTGCTTGATTTTGGGAGTAGCTTTTGATGCTGACCTTCCTTTTCTCCTCTTCCCTTTCCCACTCCATTTCTTTGATTTTTGTGACACCACTTTCCTCATGTTCTTTATGTCCATTCCTCAGTCTTTGCTGAATTATTCTCCATCTCCATCTCCCAACCCTTAAAGTTCTGTCCCCTTCTCTCTCTTACCTCTCTTCCTTGGTAGTCTCATCATCTTCCCATGAATAATATAATGAACTCTATGCAGTTGATACCCAAATCTATATTTTCAGCCCTGATATCTCTTGAAGTTCAGTCCCATGTCTCCTGTTGCATGCTAGACATTTTCACTTGGATGTTCCTGAGGTATCTCAAGTTAAGCATATTAGAAACCAATTCATTATCTTTTCCCCCCATTTTAAATAGTATTTTTTTCCAATTACATGTAAAGATCATTTTCAACATTCATTTTTACTAAGATTTTGAGTTCCAAGCTTTTATCTTTTCCTCCCTCCTTACGATGGCAAGCAATTTGATATAGATTATATGTGTGATCATGTAAAACATATATCCACATTAGTCATGTTGTGAAGAAACAGCAATTCATTAGCTTTCAAATCTAGCCCTCCTTCTAATTTCTCTATTTTTGAAAGTAGTACCATTCTTCTATTCACCCAAGTTTGGAATCTCAAATTCATTCTTGACTCTTTTCCGTCTTTCTACCCTTCTCCTAAAATGGAACAAATCCTAACTGGGGAAGAAAGCAATTAAAGAAATTTAAAAAAAATTAAATAAAGTTGCAATGCTATACATCCCATCAGGTGCCAATTTTCTCAATTTCACTGCCATTAATACCTCTTGCATCTGTTCCCTTCTCTTCATTCATATGGCTCTACCATAGTTTAGGCTCTCATAACCTCTTATCTAGAGTATAACGGTAGTCTCCTAATTGGTATTTCTGCTTTCAGTCTTTCCATACAACCCCAAACTCTTCATAGCTACCAAAATACTATTCCTACATTATAGCTGTGATCATGTTACACCTCTGCCAAAAAAATTTTCACCAGCTCCCTATTACTTGTATGATAAGCTATAAAACCCTTAGCCTCTGACTCCAACCTACCTTTCCAGACTTATTTTAGCTTACTTCCCTTTATGCACCCTCTGCATTATCCATACTATTGAGTTCCAAACTTGGCATTCATTTGTCTATATGCCTTTATACAGACTGTTTCCCATTTCTGGAAAGTATTCTTTTTTCTCCTTTATCTCCTAGATATCTTAAGGTTTTTTAAAAAAATGTTAAGTTTGGTTGATATTCCTATGGCAGGCTGTAAGAATTTTTTTTGGGTGTGTTTTCCCTTATATTAATAAATCTGTGTACATGTTGAATCTCCCCTGTAGAATATAAACTTCTTGAGGACAAGCAATGTTTTGTTTTAATTTGTGTGTGTTTATCACCAAAACCTTTGGTGATGCCTTGGGAATAATAGGCACCTAATAAATATTCAATCTACTTGAATTAAGTAGCCTGGTCCTGAAAACATAGCCATATAGCTTTTCACTGGGATTGTACTTGGAGTCTTTCCAGCTTGGTTGAACCATCCAGAATTTGTACACCACTGGCATACTCTTTTTTTTTTTACAGTCTATAAAATGTGAAATTTATTACATCTGCAAACTATGTTTACACAGTCTTCTATTGGTGCCCCAAGTTTCAGGGAACCGATGTTGCACTTCCCTCTGTTGCTTATTTGTCTTCAAAGTCAGTTGGCTTCTTCCTCTTTGATTTCTCAAACTCCTGAGTTCCCCAGGTATAGAGGAAGTAAAAGCCTATAAATGGGGGGCGACCGGAAGGATGGAGTCCTGCGTCCTGAGGAACACATTTGGGATGCCCTTCGTGAAGTAGTTGGGGAAGGCTCTCTGCTTGAACAGCGACAGGTTGTAGGAGATGATGTGCCTCACCCGGATCAGGTTCCTGAACTCGTGGCCCATCTTCGCGGCATCTTGGGTCCTGGCTTCAGGACGCTTCGTCCTCCAAAGACTGCGGGTCGTGCCCCGGGACCCTTACATTTCTGGGGCAAGCTAGCAGGTTGGATGACACAACTTCCAGGAGAGACCCTGGCATACTCTTTTGGTGATGATCCAGGGTCATGTCTATGATATGCTGAAGCATTGGAGCTGAACAGAAGAATAGATAGTAATGCTAATTCACATTTTGTAAAATTAATAATATTATCTGACATATGGTACTTTATGGTTACAAATTGTTTCACATCCATTAATTTATTTGATCTTCACAACAATCCTATGAGATAGGAAAGGTAGATATTTTTATTTTGTAGATAAAGTGAACTAAATCTCTGGAGGGTGAAGAGATCTGCCTCAGATTAATGAATCTAGGTTTTCTCATTTCTGGTCTAGCATTCAGTTCTGGTATGGGTTTCTTGATGACCTCATCTCTTCCTTCAGTTCATCAGCCTTTCTGTTACTGATACCCTATTTCATTCCTCATCATGAGGAAAATAAAACTTTTTTCCTGGTTTCTCAAATTCTCAGCTACATCTCATCTTCCCCACACTTAGAGCAAAGAGTTTCTACTTCACTGAGAAGACCGAGACCATCTGGAGGGAACTTCTTCAGTTTGCCGCCTTTAATCTTAAGAACTTATTAGCATCCTTATTCACATTCTCTGTCCCTCCTGTCTCAAAGGAAGAGATAGCCCTACTTTTTGCTAAGGAAATTCTGTATCTTATCAAGAAGTATACTGAAACCAGTGAGAGTTCACTGTTAAATTTTCAGTGTGACCTTGGAAATTGTCAAACTTCATGACAGGACTTAATGCATTGTTTTGTTGCTTGTCTAGACTTAAGAAAGTGTTGGAGAAAATGTTAATAATTCAGATTAAACTTAAAAGTGTGCCTTGTGTACATTTTTTTCTCCTGGTGAGCTAGCTGTTAAGCATTTATCAGCACATTCCTGGTCCCATAATCTTCCACCTGTGGGACCTTGTTCCAGTATTCATGATTTGTCTTTCATGTATCTGCAGTTTTTCCCCTTTAAGTGGCTTCTATATGTCTATAAACACACTGAAGATTTAATCCTAAAAAAGCCTATTCTTGAACTATCTTTTCAACTATACCATCACTTTTCTCTCCTTCACTTCTGACTGAGCCTGTTTTAAAAAATTTTTTCTATACTTCCTTATTGTCTATTTTGTTTGATCCCAACTTCTGCTCCATTCTTCAGAGTATGATGATTTTCTAATGGCTAAATCCAATGTCCTATTTTACAGTTTTCATCCTCTCAGTAGAATTTTATGACAATGACTAGTCATTCTTTCTGGTTACTTACTCCTTCTTTTACCATTTCTATGTGACTGATTCCCCCAAATCACTCTTTAGTCTTGATCTCTGCTCTGTACCTGTATCTGACTTCTACCTCCAGCTGTTTATTAGACATCTCCATCTGAATCTCTCACTGGCACTTCAACTCCTTGAATATCCTAAACTGAACTTATTGTCTTTCCTGCTAAAATTGCTCTTCCTCCTAATTCCAATATTTCTATCAGTGGCATCACCATTCGCCCAATCTCCAGTGTCTGAAACTTTAGTATTATACTTAAATCTTTCTTCTTCCTCAGCATCTCATATCTAATTGGTTACCAAATCTTGTCAGTTATACAACTGCAATTCTAAGATTTGCCCTCTGCTTTACTACCACCATCACTGCCCTACCTAGTACAGATTCTCATTACTTCCTGGGCTATTGAAACTCCCTTCCTATAAGTCTTCTTGCTTTTATTTACCTCCCCTACCATGACTCTTTCCTTCATACTACTGCCAAACAAATCTCATACATTGTTCTGGGTCCTTTGGTTCTTTGTTCAAAAATCTTGATTGACTTCCTATTGTCTTTTGAATAAAGGTCAGATTTCTTTACTGGTCATTGAAGGTCTTCTGCAATCTGGCACCCTGTCCCTTTCTATCCTTATTCTATTCTTGTTGTTTTTTAATCATTTCAATTGTCTGACTCTATTTGGGGTTTTCTTAACAATGATCCTGAAGTGATTTGCCATTTCCTTCTCCAGCTCATTTTACAGATGAAGAAACTGAGACAGACAGGGTTAAAAGTGACTTCTCCAGGATCACACAGCTAGTATCCACTTTCTACTTAAAATGCTCTGTCCACCAATCAAATTGTACTATTCTCTGTCCTTCAATTAAGGACTTCACTTTACCACTTTAGAGTCTTTGTTTACAACATTTCCTGTATTTCAAATGCCTTCCCTTTCCCTCTTTGCCACTTGAATTGTTATCCATGCTTTAAAACCTTATTCAAGTGTCACCTTATTCAAGTCCCTAGGCCTTACTTGATGCTTTCTGCTTGGTATTGAAAGAACATGCTGAGTGATCATTTTATATAGAGCGAAGAACTAACATACCTTTTAATATTACTTAGTATTAAAACACCTAGATTATTTAAAATGGAAAAAATATTAGCCTACGGTATGTTTTTGTTTGTTTTGTTTTGTTCCTTTCCTTTTGCAACTTGACCCAATTGCTTCAATGGTAATTCTGGTTCTTGGTTTATAACTACTAATCACTTCCCCTCCAAGTTTCTGCCGGAAGACCTTACCTGCCAGCCTGTGGACAAAGATGCTATTGTTATTCTTGATGACCTATAATCATCACAGTGAAAAGAATCTCAAGAATTTTCTTGAAACCCTGGATCCTTGGGCTATGACTGTATTTCTCCATTTTAAACCATGGAAAAAAAGACTTTGTAAAATCAATATATAAATGATAAATCTTTTTTTGTGTGTGTGTGCCTAAAAATATAGTTTGTGATTAGCCAGATAAAACTGTAGTGGAATTGTTTGAAGTGAATTTCTTGTTTCTAAAAAAAAAAAGGTAAATTTGCTTTGATTAATGCTAAGATTTGATCTACTAATGAAGGAGAAAAAGATACTGAACCATTTAAGTAGGTAGTGCTTTTTAACAATAGCACAAAAATGTAGTTTGATTATATATTAGGAAGTACTTACTTGGTTAGCAATTGAAATGGGTTTCTTCATAAAGGCTTACCTGTTACTGGAATTACTGCAATTAATGCTAGATGACTGTCAGGGATATGGTGGAAGGGGTGTCTATCTTGGGTGAAAGGTTGGAATAGATGACCTAGGCGGTTTTCTCCAGTGAGAGAATTCTGTGGGTTAAGACACATTCTTGGAGAGAAATAGGAGTGTTGATTTGATGCCACTAAGTATGTTTGTTTTATTTTCCTAGTGTGTGTTTGGGTAGGGCCACATAATGGTTTCAAAATCATTTTCAGTGATAGATAGGCTGACAGTAGGGATAGGGAGTTGGAAAGTGTGTTCTCACCTCACTTGTATTCTCAGTCTAGCCCAATGGCTTGTACACAATAAGCATTTGATAAACGTTAAATTGAATTCACTGCTGCTGCCAAAGAGTAAAAGTTTTGCAAAGCCTGCATCTCTCCAGGTATCCCTTCATGGATGGAGAAATAGGTACCTTACAGAAAGAGGGTGCCTACTTAAAGTAATTACAAAGTCATTTGAAACAGCAGGGAGTTGTGAAAATTTAATAACAATGAAGCATATTTCTATCAGACTTTTTGAAAATTTGCATGAGGGAAATAGTTAACACATCACTTGCCCTTTCTCATGACAATGTCTTAAGAAAAACATGATGATACAACACCATCATTACTACCTCTTATAAACCCAATTTTCAAATAGTTAATATTCTAACCACATGTTAAAATGCTTCAATGTATTTTTTAAAGGTTACAGAATGAAAACATCTGTTAACTATTATTTTTAATGTGCCATTTTAGACATTTGTGTTAATATTTTAAATACTTTTGGTGCATTGTAGAAATATTAGTTTATAAAACATCATACAGGGTTGGGAAAAAGGGAAATATTTGCTTTTTTTTCCTCCCATTGAATAGATCTTAAAGATTTTCAGCTCTGTTTTTATTGGAAAATAGGAAGTAGAAAATGGACTCCAATTTTTTTTTTGTATTTTTCCTTTTTAAAATTTCAGTTCTTATATTATGTGCCTTTAAAAATTTCACATATGGTATATTAGCAACCTGAAATTTAAGGTGCTAACATCACTTTTAAAAATAAGCTGCTTGATGATATATCAAAGTATGCATTAATGTTAATTTTTCCTTGCTGTTGCATATATCTATACTTAGTAGATATGGTATCATTGTTTTGCATAATAAATACTTAAATTTACAGACTCATGGAATTTCAGAACTGTTAGAGACCCTCAGTCTCCAGACTTAATAACTGTGGAAAAAGAAGCTCTGAGGTGTTGAAAAACTTGCCTAAAATCATAGGGCTCATTGTTTTGGAGGCCAGCAGGACAGCTTAGATTCAGTAGTGCCAGTGAATACATTGGGAGGAGGTTAGTGACTTTTGAATATTTTAACCATTGGTCTTGTGTGTACTGATTTCCTGGCTGGTATTTGCATTTTTAGGAAGTGTGAGGGAGCATAGACAGACATGTACATAGTTACCATACCTAGGCCCCTTAACTCTTAGAAGGGCTGGAGTAGCAGGCTTTATAGCAATTGCAATAGCCCAGAAATACTAGCAGATAAGTAAGGTAGGTAGTTTTGCTGTGGGAATTTTCAGGAGAGAGTAACAAGTATAGTGCTATGTATATTTTTTATATTAGTACATAATTAATTAAAGGGAACCCTACTAGTGAGATGCTATTATTTTGTCTTTCTATTGAAAGAAATCACCAATTATGTATATGTGAAAGATAGACTGTTCTGCTTACTTGAGCAGGAGGTAAAAGGGTTTGAAGAATGTTTCTCTATTGTTCTGCTTTTTTTGAGGGAGGGAGAAGATTTCCTTTGACAAGATAGGAAAATTCAATCCATAGAAAAAGGCCAGGAAGTAAAGATTCTGGTGAACAGGAGGAGAGTTTAGAGAATTGGGGTAGATATTGGGAAGTGAAAGGGAAGGAGAAGAACTGAATCAGTGGAATAATATAAGATACGAGGCTCTGTAATGGCAAGCAAAGTAGTATTTTGCTCCTTGTTTCAGCTATTCAAGTGCCTTTAAGCCTGGCCTTTGATTGTGTCAAGTCTTTGTTGGAAACAGCATCCACTATGTTGCCCTTAATAGATAGGCCTAAGGGAGTTTGGAGATATTCCCTGCCCTTAATAGGCCTAACTAACATCATCACATGGAGTTCACAGTGGGAGGAATTTGCTGAAAGGATGGAACAGAAAGGAGGGAACAGGAAGGAGCAGAGCAGATAAAAGCTTGAGCATGAGCTGGGACTAAAAGCTAAGAGAGAATGCTTGTGATGAACAACTCTGTTGTTCTGTCTATTGTTTTGTGTTGGTGTTACTTTGTCGCACAGAAGCACTCTTTCTGTTGAATTGTGTTACTTTGTTAGACTAAAACACTCTGTTGATTTGTTATTATTACTTTGTTAGACAGAAACACTCTGTTGATTTGTATTGATTTCTCAGACAGAAAGTGAATTGAGATGATAATGCCAGCAATGTGTATAAATATTGTTGTAGCCCTGTTGAGCTTTGTTTTCCTGGAAATAGAAACTGTGAAGAGCTTAGGGTGGAGTAGTCTCTGTGAGCTGATATGGAACAGGAGCAGAGAGCTGCCTACCTATGAATCCAGGCAAGAGCTGGAAGAGCTGCCTACCTGTGAATCCAGGCAAGAGCTGGGAGCATGGAAGAGGAGCCATGGGATTTGGAAGTCAGCATCGAGTCAAGATGGAAGAGAACTTTACTTGGGTACTCAGTAATGACTGATGATTTTGTAAGTTACTGTGATCTAGGGGTATATGGCCTTTGTACTTTCCACTACCCCTTAAGGATGATTAGCTTAAGGATGATTGGAAGCCAGGCTTCAATCAAGATTGATTGAGGAGATTGTGACTTACTAAATGATATGTTTTGTCTTAGACTATGTGGCCACCGTAGTAATAAGTTGTTATGATATATTGTTGTGAATGTTGTGCTTTGGTTTCTTGAATGTTTTGCTTTATTTTATTGCTGAATAAATAGAAAGTTCACTATACTATGTGATTAGATACTTAAAGTTATTCACAGCGGCAGTCCTTGGGAGAGCTGCTCGTGATTGACTTTACAGGCTCTTCCCGTAGAGAATGTGGGCTTATATTTTCTGAGGAAGCATGCTGTGTTCCACAGTGATAAAGAAAATCTGTAGTGTCTGTGTTTGAGGAAATTTATCATTGACTCCATTGGGAAGAAGCATGTCATGATTATTAATAATTTTCTACTAAGGGCTATGAAGATAGCCATATTAGAATTAACTAGTCAGGAAATGTGTTATTTTTCAGGAATATTTATTTGAAATAAGAGAATGCTTGCTGAAATCCATCAATCCATCTGTAAACATTCATTAAGTGCCTGCTATGTGCCAGGTACTATGTTAAGTACCGAGGATATAAAGACAAAAATGACACAGTCTTTATCTTCAAGGAGTTTATATTCTATTCAAAGAAACAATATAGGATCATAGGTATAAAGCTGGACTCAGAGGCCATCTAGTCCAATCTCCTCATTTTATAGGTGGGGAAACATGCTTAGGAAAGTGATTTGCCAAAGTCATACAATCAGCCAGCTGTCAAAGGCAGTATTTGAATCTTCTTTCTTTTGCTTTCCTCCCAACATGCTATCTCCTATCATTCTAGCTCCTATGTTTTATCTGCTTTACTAAGCTACCTCCTCATATTCAGGTATATGCAAAATAAATATATTAATTGAGTGAGGGGAGGGCACTAGCAGCCAATTGGATCAGGAAAGGCTTCATGGAGAAAGTGGTACTTGAACTGAATCTTGAAAGAAACTAGGGATTCTGAGAGTTAGAGGTGAGGATAGGAGCCCATTACAGGCATGAACAGCTTGTACAAAAACCAGAGATAGGAACTGGATACTCGCTTTTGTTATATTTTAAACTCTTGAGTTTTTCTTTTGTTTTTTCTTTTTTTAATTACATTTTATATTTATATATTTATAATATATAAATTTTATATATTGTTGAAATCTATTTTTTGCTAAAATTGCTAAAATATATAAATAAATATATAATTTAATTTATTTTTAGTTTACATCATTCATTGCCACAAGATTTTGAGTTACGACTTTTCTTCCCGTCTTTTCCCTACCCATCACCCCAAAACAGCGATCCCACTGTATACTCCCTCCCCTAATTTGTTCTCTCCTATATCCTTCCCCATTCCCCCTCCAACTTTTGAGTAGGGCAAGATGAATCTCTATACCCCAATGCCTGTATATCTTATTTCCCAGTTGCATGTAAAAAAAAAAATTATATATATATTTTAAACCCTTGATTTTAAAACTTTGGATTCCAGATTCTTTCCCTTCCTCCCCCATCACCCACCCTTACTGGGAAGATAAGCAATTCAATATAGATTGTACATGTGTAGCTACGTAAAACATTTCCATAGTGCATATATTGTAAAAGATTGATTATATTTCCCTCCATCCTATTCTACCCCCAACTTGTTCTATTCTTTACTTTGACCCTGTCCCTTTTCAGAAGTGTGTGCTTCCAATTTCCCTCCACCCCAAACTTCCCTCCCCTCCATCATCCCCCATCTCATCCCTTTCCCCCCTACACTCCTATAGGGGGAGATACCTTTTTTAGTGTATATATCATTCCCTCCCTAAGCCAAATTGAAATAGAGTAAGGTTGACCCATTCCCTTTTACCTTCCCCTCCATTATAACAGTTTTCTCTTGCCTCTTCCATATGGGATAATTTACCCCATTCTGTCTCTCCCCATCTCCTCTGATTATATTCCTCTCTCACCTCTCAATTTCACCTTTTAAGTATCATCCCTTCCTATTCAACTGGTCCTGTGCCCTCTGTCTATGTTTACCTGTACACATATATAACACACTCACATATGTATTCATATACCCATATACCCTCCTATATAGACATATGTATGTGTGGATACATATATACATTTATATTCCCTTCAACTATTCTCATACTGAGAAAAGTTTCATAAGTTACAATTATATTTTTCCATGTTACAATAATCATTTTTCCATGTAGGAATGTAAATAGTTCAACTTTGATAAGTTCTTTATGATTTCTTTTTTCCTGTTTACCTTCTCATGCTTCTCTTGCTTCTTATATCTGAATGTCAAATTTTCTATTCAACTCTGGTTTTTTCATTAAGAATGCTTGAAAGTCCTCTATTTCATTGAATGACCATATTTTCCCCTGAAACATGATAATCAGTTTTGCTGGGTAGGTGATCCTTGGTTTTAATCCCAGCTCCTTTGACCTCCGGAATATCATATTCCAAGCCCTTCAATCCCTCCGTGTAGAAGCTGCCAGATCCTGTGTTATCCTGATTGTGTTTCCACAGTATTCAAATTGTTTCTTCGTGGCTGCTTGTAATATTTTCTCCTTGATCTGGGAACTCTGGAACCTGGCTATAATATTCCTAAGAGTTTTCTTTTTGGGATCTTTTTCAGGAGGTGATCTGTGGATTCTTTCAACCTCTATTTTGCCCTCTGGTTCTAAATTAGGGAAATTTTCCTTGAGAATTTCTTGAAGGATGATTTCTTGGTTCTTTTTTTGATCATGGCTTTCAGGTAGTCCAATAATTTTTAAATGATCTCTCCTGGATCTATTTTCCAGGTTAGTGGTTTTCTCAATGTGATATTTCACATTGCCTTCTATTTTTTTTATTTGTTTGAATCTGTTTAATAGTATCTTGGTTCCCATAAAGTCACTAGCTTCCATTTGCTCCAGTCTAATTCTGAAGGAATGATTCTCCTCAGTGAGCTTTTGAGATTCTTTTTCCATCTGGCAAATTCGGCTTTTTAAGGCATTCTTCTCCTCTTTTGCCATTTGAGTTAGTCTGTTTTTTTAAGGTGTTATTTTCTTCAGTCAGGTTGTTGACTCTCTTTTCATGATTTTCTTGCATCATTCTCATTTCTCTTCCCAATTTTTTCTTTCACTTCTCTTATTTGGTTTTCAAAATCCTTCTGAAGCTCCTCTATGGCCTGTAACCAGTTCGTATTTTTCTTGGAAGCTTTTGGTACAGGAATTCTGACTTTGTTGTCTTCCTTCTGTTCCATGCTTTGATCCTTTTTGTCCCCCAAAAAAGGAGTCCAAAGTCAGATTGCTGGTACCAGAGAGGAGAGCTTTGTCCCAAATTGCTGGGGTTTTCTCAGCTGCTAGAGCTATTAGTTGGGTGCCCTCTCTGAAGACTCCACATGCTCTGGCTCACTGGTCACGCACCCCAGGAACTACACCCAAGATAGGGATCCAGATCCAAGCAGGTTAAAGTAGAGTAATTACCCCTCAGAATGGTCCTTTGGTCCCCCAACAATCTGCAGGCCAGGAACTCTGAAGCAGCTATGCAGAGGCAGCTGCATGGCTTCAATGCTGCAACCATTTCTCACCTTGGGGGCAGAGGGCAGACCTCACTCCTGGACTCCCTGTTCCCAAAGTCCACTGACCTCTCACTTTGTCATTTATGGGTTGATAATTCTGGAAACCCCCACAGCTGCTGGTGATCTGCTATCCTGGAGTCCCTCCACATCAGGCTGCCCTGGGGCTAAAACTGTGAACTCATGAAGCTGGGCTCAGCTCCCAGCGTGCTGCGATTGACCATTCCTGCAGGTCTGCTGGGCTGTCTTCAGGGGGAGGATTGTTTCTCTCTGTCACTCTGTGGATTTTGTAGCCTTAAAGTTTGTTTAGAATCATTTTTTATAGGAATTTGAGGTGGTTATGGGGGGAGCGCAGGGAGTTTTCCTGCTTCTATGCTGCCATCATGTCTGTAATGAATATTACTCCAAAGAAATTTGCAAAAATTGTAGCTTTTAAGGAGCATACTTCAGTGACTGTTAGTGATATTGTAGTGGCTCTTAGTGTGAAGAATTCAGTTTTTTCAAGGAAACAGGACCATTTATACCTAAGTACAGAGGAAAGTTTGGTAAAAAAAAAAACCTGCCAAGAATTAACAAACTGTTGATGAAAAACAGTCTAATCATTAGAAAACAAGCAAAGATCTCTTTAGGGAATTGGGAGCTAGAGAATTTATTATTGATTCCTTCATAGTATAGTATAGGTGAAAAGATAAGAATCTTTTTTTAAGGCTGCAAACCATTGCTATGAAGAAAAAATGCTTGTCATGGGCAAATCAATGCAAAGAATAGACTAGTGAAGATTGGAAAAATTAAGTTTTTTTTTTTCTGAAGGTACTCACTTTTTTATTCAGTTACATACCCAAACCATTGCCAGAAGAATTCTAGATGAACCTGTAAGAACTGATCATCTTCATCAGACTATACAATATCTACCTCAAAAACTGTTTTGAAGATTTTTTAATTTTTAGTGAGCCTCAAAGTCTTGTCCCTGTTGTAGGAATGAAGAATTCTGGTAAGCAGATTGTTATACTGAGAAGCAAAATTGTTTCATAAATACAGAAAATTCCAAGTGGAGATGGAGAGCTGTATCATTAGCTTGTGCTATGCCACACATCACAAAATGTTAAGAAATTTATCCAAGAGATGGGGATAAACATGATTCTATGGCCTGGTAGCTTGCTTGATTTAAATCCCATGGAAAACCTTTGGGCTATAACCAAAGCTAGACTGGGAAGAACGTGCTGTTTGTCACAGATGTGCTAAATATCCAATGGGATGTGTGGTTTCATGATGACAAAGAACATGTCAAAATTTTATGACCTCAATGCCAAATCATATAAAACAAGAGACTTTTTTAGAGGGGAAGGGACAAAACTGAATCCCTCCACATAGATACACTAAGGGGATAAAGCATTCTAGTGTCAGAAGTGATCACTAAGATTTGAGAACCTTAGAGGCTGTTGAGTCACATCAGACCAAAAAATATTAAGGTAAAGCAGAAGGAGATCTATTTTCCCCTCATTTCTACACCCCCTACTTGCAACTCTCATGGTACTACTTGAATACTTTCACTCTAATATGTTAACAAACAATTCCTCTGGGAACAAAGCATTTTTTCACTGTCTTCCTGGGTGCGGAAGTGGTGGGTGGATGAGTGAGGTGCCAGAATGGATAGCCTCTTCTCTTCAGTGTTAGCCTGGTGTATTGTAGTGGATGGAGTGTTGGGACCCAGAAGCAGGAAGTTTTGAATTCATATCCTGCCTTGGACTCTGTGTGAACCTGGGCAAATCTCTTAACCTTTCTTAGCTTCAGCTTCCCTCTTCTGTAAAATAGAGATAATAATAGTGCCTACCTCACAGGATCATTGTGTGGATCAAATGAGACTACAGAAAATACTTTACATACCTTAAAGTGCTCCATAAGTGTTAGCAATTATATCTATTTGTGCTTTATATCATGTTACCAATGTGTCAATTTACAGGGTATCCTACTCACAATTATATAATGACCCAGATCTCCAGAACTTAGAGTAGCTAAATTTCCATTGCCACACATGGGCAGCTGTTACCACCAGATTCCCTGGAAAAATTTAAAGAATAAATTTGTCATAGGTAGCTTTCCATCTTCCTTTATACACCCATTTCCTTGGCACTCTTGGGAGTCCCCAGTTGCCTTTCTCCTGGAACCTAATGCACTTAATGTAGCCCTCAGGCTTTCCAGAGCCCTCTATTGCAGAATGATATTCAGGCCCATCTTCCTTTAAGTTCTTCATGCTTCAAAATTACTTACCCTTTCTTCTCCTTCTCCCTAATAAAAATTTCTATTCCTGTAAATGGTAAGGTAGGAGGTTAGCTGATTAAAATAAAGTTATAAAGACTAGTAGACTTAGATTACTCTGGCCCTCCCACCTCCATCCAGTGGTATTTCCATCTAGAAAAAGACTGGGTGACTCAGATTAATCTGTAATAGGCATAATATTACCCTCATCCTGCCACTTCATGTTCTCTCCAGGATAAGATAGTAGTGGTTCCTTTCTCTTGGACTACATTTTGGGAAGATAGATACTTTCTGATTTCTGGAAGAGGAGATAGGGAAGAGGCTGTAATTAATATTCTGGGCAAATCTGCAAAGTAAGTAAAGAATCTGGGAGCGCTCCTATGTTCTGTTGACCCATCTTTTGCCCTATGCTATGCTTTTTGACTCTGCCTTTGCTTCCTTTCTAATTTATATTAGTAAAAGCTGCTAATTTTATTATATATGTGCATACACATATATTTAATTAGCCTTCTTTGAAAGATAAACAAAGGTTGGTTAGCAGGACCATTTCTTCCAATTTTTTGTGAACTTAATGTTTCTCATTGTGCAGTTCAGGCATCTATCTTCTATCTAGCTTGGTGTTTTTTTTCCTCCAAAACAATAATGATAAGGTTTATGGAATTTTTTCCCTTCAGAGAAATGAAATACGCTCTCAAAGCCAAAATGTGCCCCTCTCCCCCCCCCCCAAATAAAAAATTTTAATTTCTAGGGGAACTCTTATTTCCAAAGACATACTACCAAATCATTCTTTACATTTTCTTGACTATTTTTTTTAAGCAATCAGGGTTAAGTAACTTGCTCAAGGTTACAGGGCCAGTTATTTCTGGGTGTGGTGCTAAGTATCAGAGCCTGGATTTGATCCCAGGTTATCTGGACTCTGGGGCCAGCGTTCTTACTCACTGTGCTACCTGGCCGCCCCTTGACTATTCTTAGAGCACTAAAAAAAGTTATGAGTATGTTCATTTTAGCTAATTATTTTTGGTATACCCATGTTCCTCCAGAGGAAGTACGTTTTACTATTCAGTTATTATTTTTTAAAATACTCTTTAGTGAAGTCAGTTTATGACTAATTTAAATTTTTATTTGAAGATGGGATGCAAACATGGCAATGTGCCTTACACACAGATCCTCAATAAATATTTGTTGAATGAATGAAATAATGAGGATAGGTGGCAGATTAAGCATGGGAACAGTTCACATAAAAATTCATTTCACCTGGAATGTGAGGCCAGAACTTTCCTCCTATTACAGCATGCTGCAGGGCAGGAATTTAAGCTTTGATGATAATCACTCTGAGTCTTTTATACTTACTTTCCAGTCTGGGGTTACTCTGGGCTGAAAAGAATAAGGAGGGAGATAGAGAAGACATTACCATCTCAGCAGGAACTATTTTGAGAGTTTCATTCTTTTCAATCCTGTTTAAAAAGACTGATATGGAAATGAAGGGAAATTTATTGGCTATTTAATAAGTAATCATTAGACCATAGCCCAAGAAACTAGCTCTGATGATGAGATTTTGCCAAGTGTAACTCAGTCTCAAATAACTCCTCTGGGTGTGGTATATAATCTCAAGCATTCTTTGGAATCCTTGCATTTTCTTCATCTCCTAAAGGTATGTTTTCCACCTAAGTCTGATTCTATTATCCCGAGACTACTTATTTTACTGGTCTGTGTATTGAGGTCAAGAAAAAATAGAAATTCTAGCATTATTAGCATTGGATAGCACTGGCTGAGGTAGTGGTTAGTTATATTTATTTGTTCTTTGGGAACAGAATGAACTAAGTCACATTGAGTTTCTAATGTCAATTCAATTAAATGAGCATTTTTTTAAGTGCCTATTCAGTAGGAGGCACTGGGAATACCAAGTCAAAAAACAAAAAAATCTTGGCCCTTAGGCAGCTTACTTTCCTGGAGGTGGGTAAGGGGAGCAACTTGTACACAGTTAAGTAAATACAAAAATATATAAAAAGAAAATTTGCAGTAGTGGAGAATACTAATAGGGGAGGGTTCATTCTGGTAAATTTTATATAGGAGATGGCACTTTAACAGATCCTTGATAGGATATAGGGATTCCAAGAGACAGAGAAGGGCATTCTAGCCATAGAGGGTAGTTTGTGTAAAAGAATGGAGATGGGACATGGAGTGTCAGGTATCTAGAAGAGTAGACTTGTGGCTGAAGGGTGTGGAAGGTAAAATCTGTCTGTAATGTTGGGTTGGAGTCAGATAGTGAAGGTATTTAAATGCCCTTTTAACTCTTATGTAATGGGGGTTTGACACATATGCAGAACTCTTGGGATGGTTGTCTCCTTATGTAGGACCTAGGAAGCCTGTTTCAAGAAGAATTATGATGGCATCTAAGAGAAGTGTCTTAGAAAAACTGAGGAGCATGTGTAGTATTCTGTAAGTGGTTCTAGTTGACTAACCACTGTTGAAGAGGAAGATATTTGATTGTCTACAGCAGGGTGTCAAATTGAAATGGAATGAGTTTATATTAACTTAGAAAACCGCAAATAAATATTATTTGTGTTGTACTGTATTTTTATTTATTTTGCTAAACATTTCAAAATTTCATTTTGTTCTGGTTCTAGCCACACTGGGGAGTTTTGCCAGCCTCAAGAGGGCTATGAATTTGATACCTCTGGTTTACAAAAGCATTCAAAAAAGCTTATCAGCTTCAGTTTCAGCTTTCTTTGCCTCTTTTGCTTCTGAGGGAATCTCAATGATTCCTTCATTCTTCATCTTCATGAGTTCCTTTAGGTTCTTCTCTGAACAGAAGCTGAGATAAGAATTCATACAGTCAATATGACGTCACTGGATGTGAAGTTCGTGGGACCTATGCTATGTAGAAACTGATCCTACTTCCTGTCCCCTCCCTTGACTAAGATGGTGTGGGAGGGGAGCATATTTGATAATTAATGTTAATTGGTTAAATGAAACTGGGATGCTGGTTATAGCCACCACCTTCCCCAACAAATGAGAACATAGCTGATGGGAGAATAGAGAAGGAAACTCCCCAAATGCTCAGGGTGCCTCTTTGGAACACAAAGAGTAGGTGTAATAACAAAGATCCTCCTGAAGATGTCTCCTTACTTATTGGTGTGTGGGGGCATCAGTGTTGGACTGCCTGATACACCTTATGTGGGCTCTGATTCCCAAATTCCTGTGGCTTATTTTCCATGCATTTCAGAGCTCCCAAGGCTGGAGACTCTACTCCCTTCATTAGATGACAGGAGTGAAGGAGTCAAGATGATTCAGAATCAAATGAGGCAGCAGTAGCTAAAGCTTTGGGCCTTTTTGAATGCCTCCACAAATAATCAAAGAGGCTTCTCTTCAACATGTGGTTAGCCTACCTGAACCAGTTACAGACTATCTGTACATGCTCCACAGTTTCTCCAAGACACTTTCCTGCTATGTTGTCACAAATCTCTTGGAAGCAGGCTCTAATGTTCTCCATGTGGAGAGTCATCACACCAAGGGCTATTGTGTATGCCCAGAGAAAGAATTTTTAGACCAGTAGATATGAATCCTTAAATTTGGGTTGATAGGCTAAGATCAGCAGAGAAGGAAAATTAATTTTGATTGTTTTTTTTTTAACTTTTTAGCCAAAGTAGATTTTACCATATTAGCTCTAGTCAGTGCCTTGCCTTCAAACCAGTGTGGCAACAACACCAATTGGAAAAATTTCATGTGGTATTTATTAGTATGGTCTAATTTAGAACCCTGGGTTGGATTTGACACTTTGATATTGTCTTTGGTTTCAGTAACTTCCTGTTCTGGGTGCTTTTGCTGAGCTGGAAGGTGGATAGGATCTTACCCTCCTATATTTAGAATTGGAAGGGAACTCAGAGGTCACCAAGTATAACTCCTTCAATTTACAGATGAGGAAAGTGATGTCCAGTGAAGTTGAGACCTCCTCAAGGTCACACATCTTCTTATGTCAATCATCTTATGAAGCCTCCTCATTTCTCTTGGGGAAGCTGCAACCAAAAGGAGTGAAGTGTTGAGGTTACACACATACACATGTGGTTAGGGGCAGAACCTGGACAAGGAAGGAAGTTGCTTGGAACTTAGTAGGCATTTCATGTGAATTTATTGGGTGAATGAATGTTGACTTCTAGGCCAGGGCTAATCTTCCTGTGCCACACTGCATTTCTTACCAGTTTTCTGGTAATAAGACTTGTGGTCATGGAACTGGCTAGATAAGGCATCTCATGCTTCTGGATCCCTGTATTTCAGAAAGATTGAATAAGTATCAGTTCTGTATAAAGCTCTGGGATAGGCTTGGAAATACAGAGATGAATAATGCACAGCCCCTAATCTCAGTGGGTTGATGTTTCAATAGGGAGATCAGGAATATAAATAACTAACACAGATTAGAATATATGTCTAGGAGAGTTTGTTTTGTTATAATCACTTTCTCAGGGTGGGATGGATTAAGATTAGTTGATTTTTTAAAAAAATCAGTATTAGACTTGACTACTAAGTTCAGGAATTGGGCCTCTAAAGTAGAAACTTGGAACTCTCATTCAATTATAGCTGAAGATATTTGATCTTCTGTTTCTGTTTTTGATATACAAGGTGTTACATTGTTTGAAATGTCTTAGTAGACCAGATTTATACCTTCTATTTTGTGTTTAATAATAAAACTGTTTCTAAGAGTTTCCACTTATAAAATTTTTCTGTTTGCCATTTACTCTTTTAGGTTCTGTGCATAAGTTGTGTAGGATTTTCCATTTCCATAGTAAGCCATGTTTTCCTATTAAGTGTTAGTACTTACTTGCTGGTCCCTTGAAAAATGTGGAGTCATAAGTTTTACCTGTATTATAGCTTTCCCCTCCTTGGTTAAAGGGTATTTATTCTACTTGCCAACTTGGCCCAGTATGTGTACTTGGAACTTCGTATGGTAATCTACTCTTAATTATCTGCACTAATGAAAGTGAACAGCTATAATATTTATATTAACTTGGATATAAATAATTTAATTTTCCCCTCTCTCTTTTCTTATCCCTAACTAGGAGCAGATTTAACTTTCTTTATGGCTCGTTAGGTCAGTGTGAATATTAATTCTCATTTTCTGAATATACAGGTGAAAGAATTTGGGAAAATGATGGAGAGTAGGAGAAAATCTTCCCAGAATTTAAAATTTGCTATGGATGGACCAGAAGTTGTTAATTGATAATTATGTCCTTCACAATTGTACAGTTATCTAAGTGGAATTCTTATAACAATATGCCTTTCAGGTTATGACCCAATATATGTGTTGGGGAGACATGATGACTTATGGCATATCAAAATTCTTGTAAGAATATGCTTACTTGTCACAAAAAAATAATAATAAGCATTGATTTCAACAATTTTCTTTATTGATAAAGTATGTTATTTTAAAAATTATCCGGGATAAATTATTCTAATTCCATGATATAATTATCTTTATCTTTTTCATTGCCTTTAAAAAAAGGAAGTAGATCTGTAGTAAAGTAGCAGCTGGGGTATCTTAATTTGGCTGTAGCATTTTATATTCTTGGCATTATGGTTCAGTAGAGGAAAAAAAATCCTTAAAATTGGACTTTATCCTGCTTGTGAGGCCCCAAACACATTTATGTTTACTTTTGGGAAAAGCAATAATTGTTGAAACATTTCACTTAGTCTAAACAATCTGTCTTATTTGGAAACTTTAAAAAAATACTCTTTTGGGAGGAAAAATACAGAAAAAGAACAGAAGATAAATATGACAGAATACTGTATTGAAGTGATGCTATTTCAGATAAAAAAATACGCATTGAATTACTTGAGTAATAAGATAAGAAAAAATAAATAAGAGAAATTTTCTTTCCCAGTCTCACCCTACTGACCCAAATTTAATGACCTATATCTACTTGTCTAAATATTCTTTCACTGTGCAGTGAAACAGCCTCTCAACTTTGCCAAGTTGTCTGTAGCATGTTACATTTTAAAATTATATTTTATCTTCTTTATGTTATTATTACATGCTTGTAAAAAAAAGGGGAGGGGAATTAGGAGTTTATTTTGGAGACTACATTTGTGATTTCTTTGGGTCTCAAAGGTCTAGCATGTTCAGAAGGTAGGATAAAGCTAAGAACATCCTGTTAGAGACTGTCATTGGGAGTAGATAAATTGTCCTTAGAACAAGAAAACATGGTTTTTGAAAATCCTGAATTTTTACCCCATCTTCTCTCCCAAGTTGAATATTTATATGATTTTGTGATACCTTGTTCATTGTGGGTGCTTAAGAAATAACTTGTTGAATAAATGGTTAGATCTCACCTTGAAGAAAGGGAAATATCCTAACACTTCCATTTTTGGGATCATTTAGTATTTGTTTACCCTTGCACTTTAGTTAAAGAATGAGCCAAGAAATCACTTGTTCTGAGCATAGGTTATTGTGTTATAAAGCTCACAGGGACGCAAATGCTTTAACAAGATTTGTAACATAAAGCTTAAATTGCTGTGATCATGACAAGACCTATTTGTATTGGGATTCCCTATGGCACAACTCTGAGACCTTAATAAATAAAAATGCCCCATTTCCAGATGGGAAGTGAGCTTAGGTGCCATTTAGTCCAGTCTTTAAATGAACAAGAATTTTTCCTACGATGTATCAGCCTTTTCTTGAAGGCATCCAGTGAAGGGAAAGCCAATGAATCCACTAGCTCCTGAGGAAATCCCTTCCAGTTTGTATAATTCTAATTGTTAGGAGGTTTTTTCTTGCATCAAGCCTAAATTTGTGTCTCTGAAGCTTCTACCCATTACTCCTTGTTCTGCCTTCTGAGCCCAAACAGAACATGTTAATCTCATTTCTAAATGTTGTCCAGTTGTTCAGTCGTGTCTGACTCTTCATGAGCCCTTGGACTTTCTGTCCTTCACTATTTCTCAAAGTCTGTCCAAGCTCATGTTCGTTGCTTCCATGACACTATCCTTCTCATCCTCTACTGTCCCCCTCCCCTTTTGCCTCTTATCTTTCCCAACATCAAGGTATTTTCCAATGAATCCTGTCTTCTATTATATGGCTAACATGCTTAAGCTTCACCTTTGGCATTTTGACTTTCAGTGAATAGTCCATTAGTTAATTTTTTTTAAAGTATTGACTGTTTGATCTCCTTGTTGTCCAGCCTGCTCTTCTGGTAATTCTTATTTCACATATTGCTGAAGCTTCACTTGTTGAATCTTAAGCATAACCTTACTGGCATGTGAAATGGGTACATTCTATTGCATTGCCCTTCTTTAGTCTTGGAATGTAAGTGATTTTTTTTCCAATCCAGTGAACACTGTTGAGTTTTCCAAATTTGTGAGCATATTGAGTGCAGCGCTTTAACAGCATCTTTTTAGGATGTAAAATAGCTCAGCTGGAATTCCATCACCTTCATTAGCCTTAATGTTAGCAATACTTCCTAAGTACCACTTGGCTTCCTTCTCTAGGATGTCTGGCTCTAAATCAGTAACCACATGATCAAGTTATCAGTGATGTTAGGATCTTTCTTGAATAGTTCTTCTCTGTATTCTTGTCCTCTCTTATTAACTCTTCTACTTTTTTTAAGTCCTTACCATTTTTGTCTTTTATCATGCCTGTTTTTTCATGAAACATTCCCTTGATATCTCTCATTCTCTTGAAGAAATCTCTTGTCTTTTCCAGTCTATTGTTTTCTGTTTCTTTCTATTGCTCATTTAAGAAAACCTTGTGTCTCTTTGCCATTCTTTGGAATTGTGCATTCAGTTGGACATATGTTTCCCTTTCTCTTTTCCCTTTCCTTCTTTTCTCAGCCATTTTGCTTTCTTGTTCTTTTTGGGGGTGATGTTTTTTGTTTTGGCTGCTTGTGAACCTTTATTTCATGGTTCTTCAGATCTACCAGATCTAATCCCTTAAATCTATTCATTACCTCCACTTCATATTAATGAGGGAAGTTATTTAGATCATACCTATATGGTCTGATAGTTTTCCCTACTTTCTTTAAGTCTGAATTTTGCAATAAGCAGCTTATGATCTAAGCCACAGTTCACTTTAGGTCTTGTTTTTAATTGACTGAGCTTCTACACCTTTGTATGCAAATTATATAATCAATTTGATTTCTGTATTGACTATCTGGTTATGTTCATGTGTATAATCACCTTTTGGGTTGTTGAAAAAAATGTTTGCTGTGACCAAAGAGGTCTTCAAAAACTCTGTTAGTCTGACCAGCTTCATTTTGTATTCCCAGGCCAAATTTGCCTGTTATTCTGATTATCTTTTGATTTTCTACTTTAGCATTCCAAACCCCTATGATGAATCTGACATCTTTTTTTTGGTGTTATTTCTAGTAGATGTTGTAGTTCTTCATAGAATTGATGAACTTTGGCCTCTTCAGTATTGGTGGTTGGCGTATAGGCTTGTATTACTGTGATCTTGAATGATTTGCCTTGGATTTAAACAGTTAATATTCTTTCCTTTTTAAGATTATACCCCAGAATCACAGTAATATTAATGATCACCTGAATTAAATTCATCTATTTCTACCCATTTCAGTTTACTGACACCCAAGATGATGTCTAATCTTTTCATCTCCTGTTCGACCACGACCAGTTTACCTTAGTTCATAGATCTTACATTCTAGGTTCCTATGCAATATTGATGTTTACAGCAACAGATTTTCCTTTCTTCACCAAATGTATCCCCAGCTGAATTTCATTTTGGTTTTGACCCAGTTACTTCATTAGTACTGCACCTGTACTGTGTTGGACATATACTTTCAAATACTTGATATAGTCTGACCAAGACAGTGGGCTTACAATTTCCCTAGTCTTGGGCTCTTTGCCTCTCTTAATAAATGTAAGAGAGTTTTTACTTTATTTTTTTGCTATACATAGTTGACTCATTGAGTTTGTGGTCTACTAAAACACCTGAATCTTTTTTCAGATATTTGCTGTCAGTCAACAAGCAGTAAGTAATTGCTATGTGCTGGACATTATGCTGAGCCTTGGGGATACAAAGGAAGGCAAAAAGCAGCTTCTGACCTCAAATTAATGTGAACGAGGGGAGAGAGAAGGCAATAAGCATTTACATAGCACCTACTATGTGCTAGGCATTATGCTAAGCACTTTGCAAATATCTCATTTCATCCTCACAACAATTGTGTGAGGTAGAGTGCTACAGTTATTCTAATTTTACAGTTGAGCCAAGTGGAGACAGAGGTATTGCCCAGGGCAACTAAGCAAGTGTCTGAGGTTGGATTTGAACTAAGATATTCCTGACTCCACGCCCAGAGTTCTCTGTATACTAGCTGCCAAAGTTCATGTGTCAGAAGTAAGATATGAACCTACAGCTCCATACAGAGATTAAGGAGACAACATATAAATAACTAAATACATATAAATTACATACAGAGTAAGTGAATGTAATGTGAAAAGCTTTAGTATCTGAGAGAAGGAGCAGGAAGTTTCCTGTAGAAGGTGGGATTTGAACTGAGGCTCAGTGGAAGCTAAGACATAGTGGTAAGGGGGCAGAACATTCTAGGCAAAGGGAATAGACAGTGCAGACCTACATGGGAGATGGGGTGTTTTGAGGGACTGCAAGTAGGTCCATGTAATTAGATTGTGCAGGTAGAGGGAAGAAGGCATAAGAAAATTAGGTAGATAGGAAAGGGCGAAGGTATAAACAGCTTTAAATGCCAAATAAAGGACTTTTATATTTGATCCTGGAGGTGATAGAAAGGCACTGGAATAATTCCTCCTTCATCTTATATTTCTCATGCTGATTTTTAAAAAATCTAACCCTAGATGTCATGTTTATCTTCATTAATTTCATCTTAGTTTGTGCTAGCTAAGATCTATTGAGATCTTTTTGAATCTTGACTCTGCCATGCAAGGTCTTAGATATATTTTCTAGCTTTGTGTCATCTGTAGATTTGATATTTATGTGATCTACACCATTTTCTGAATTACTGGTAAAAGTGTTAAATAGAATAGGGCTAAACATAGATCCCCAGAATATTCCACCAAAAACCTCCTCCTAAATTGACTTTTATCCTCTTGCATATTCCTTGGATGCACCCATTCAACCATTTCCAAATCTACCTAACTCTGCTTTCATCCAACTCACATCTCTCTATTGTTTTTCCTAAGATTAACACTTTTTCAGGTATTTTGCCTAAAATTTAGATAAACTATATCTAGCACACTCTATTCACTTGTGAAAAAAGAAAATGTTTGTTATGAGCTATTTTTGATTTAAAAAAGAGACTACTTCTTTGTGATAAGTGTTTCTTTTTAAAAAATGTTTTATTGGGGTGGCTAGGCACAGTGAGTAGAGCACCAGCCCTGGGGTCAGGAGGACCTGAGTTCAAATATGACCTCAGACACAACACAAAAACTAGCCATGGGATCTTTGGGCAAGTCACTTAAGCCCAATTGCCCTACCTTCCCCCCTCCAAAAAAAAAAAGATTTATTGATTTTTCTTGTCCTTGCATCATGGTCTTTACAACCCAACTACCCTCTGCATTGAGGCCTCGTTTGTGACAAAGAAAAACACTTAAAGTAAAAACATTTGATATAGTGAACAGGTCTGACATTATATTCTGTGGCAGTAGTTCCATGAAAAGGGAGGTATATCTCATCAACTGTTCTCTGGGACAGTCTTTGGTTTGTTTGTTTGTTTTTTAAACCTAGCTAGAGCTCACCTTCCTTTCAGTGAACTTTTCCAGTTGTAGCTGTAGTTCATATTATTCTTTTGCTTCTGCTCATTTCTTTTTCTCATTATTTCATATGAAACCCATGTTTCTCTGAATTCCTCTTAGTTTTTATTTCTTAGTACACATTAATATTCTATTATATTAATATGCTATGTGTTTTCAGTCATTTCCTAATTGATGGGTCACTAATTTGTTTCCAGTTTGCAAAGATGCTGCTATGAATATTTTAATGTATATCGTACCTTTGTGTTTTTTATTTCCTTGAGGTATGTATCCAGTAATTGAATTATTGGTTCAAAGGGTTTGGTCACTTTTCTTGTGTAATTCCAAATTTAAGTATAGAATAGTTGAAACACTTACAGCTCTACTAACAATATAAAAATGTGCCCATTATCCCATAGCCTCTCCAACACTGACTGCTTTCATTTTGGTCATTTTTACCAGCTTGTAGGGTATGAAGTGAAACCTTAGATGTTTTAATTTGCCTTTCTCTTACTGCTAGTGATTTGGACCATGTTTTCAAATGTTCGTTATAGTTTGCAGTTCTTCTCTTGAAAACTATTTTTTTCCACTTTTTTTATGGATCACTTGCTTTTCTGAATGTATGAACATACCATCCCCTTTTAATAATTATAGGAATGTAAATTTTTAAGATCTTCCCTGCCCCTAGGTTAAATGTACCTGGAGCCTGTGGTGGGAGGCTTGTTTTTCAGGAGATGCTTTGTGATTGGGCAGTGGGTCAAGAGGGTTGTTACATTCTCTGAGACTGGAGAAGGCTATATAAATCTTGATGCGAGACTTTGTTTTGGGGCTCACTTTGAGAAGTGTTGTTTGATTTGACCAGATGAGACTCTGGGCAGCTGTTGAGAGCCCCCCAGCTTTGAAAAACCCAGATGTTGATGCTTCCCTCTCTGGTAACTGTGATTTGGTATGGATGTAATGGTTGGACAGTTGGAGGCCTGTCTGCTTGAAATGTTTCTGTCTGTATACTCTGAAGTTCAGGGTGCTGACTTTTTCCCCCTTGAAATAGGTAAATGATATGTTTGATTTATTAAAGTAAGATTGTTAACCCATCTTGAGTTGCTTTCCTTTAGAAAAACAGATCTAAGAATCTGTGTTGGCAGCCACCCTGGGGACAGTGGGGTGCTTGCTGCTACATAATGCATTCTAGAGAAGAACTGAGCTCAGTCAGTAACCTTTTAGAACACGTTAGACACGCCTCTTCTGATCAGATGTAATTGAAATTCTGGGTGTTTCAGGGTCTGTTTAATTGTGTGCTTTTCTATATATCCCTTAGAATGCAAGCTCCTTGAAGGCAGGGGCTTTTATATTTTTGTTTTTATAGCCCCATTGCCTAGCATAGTGCCTAGCATATAGTAGGAACTTAGTAAATGCTTGTTAATTGGTTATCAGTCTGGGAAGTTGACTTAGATTACTTTGTATTTTTATTCATCCAAATCCTATCTGTATTGTTGTAAAGACACCTGATTCATTTTACCTTTATTCCCCTTATATTGGTAATGGATCTGAGAGGACAGTCAAGATTAAAAAAAAAATTCCCGAGTACAATTTATGATATTTTTATTTATTCCAAATAGTTCTCTGCTATTCTTACCCACAGGGAATGGATATGTTTTCCTGTGCTCACTAAATTCAATAAACATTGTTAAAAATATCATTTTAAGTGAAAAAATACTTAGCCTACATTAAAAAAAATTGGGTTGAGTCTAATGTGTGCAGTAAAGGTTATTGTTTTTCTTGTAGGCAGTGTTAGATTCACTACTTTGGCAAATTTGTTTTCAGTTAGACTGAAAGAGATGATGTGCAGTTGAAGGAAACAATTGCTTTCTTTGTAAATGGTGATGTTGAATAATGACTAAGTACGTTCATTTGCACAGCCAACATAAACTTCAAACATAGAGATTTTTCCATGCCTTTTCCACAAGTGAGTCATGTGATTTGGTGTTTATCCTTGGCTTGAATATCAAGTCTTACAAACCAAATAGCTTGACCATGAAACCAAGCAGCTGTTTCAAAAGACTCTTTGCAAATTGAATTTTTTATTTTTTTGTCACTACAGTGAAAAGAATGTGTAAGTGCACATGTGTATGTGTATGCCTTTTCTTTTTTTGGCTGCCTTCTAAAAAATGTGTCTCAATGCAAAAATTTCTAGGATAATTTTTATGGGGATCCTTTTTTCCCCATCAGCAGCAGAGTTAGCTGGATCCCATGTGTTATGGGTAACAGGCCATTACATTTTTAAAAATCAAGTAGTGTGCCTCGTATTTGGCTATTTTTCAGATATGTGTGAGTAATTGAGCATCTGTGAGAGTGAGACCTCAGCATTCTGTTTAGAATTGTTTCTTGCTTTTGGAATAGAGAGGAAGAAGGCCGATCTCAGTAGAATTATAATTCTAATTACTTAATGTTTGAAAGGAGAACTTGCCAAAGTTGTGTGGATGATATATGAGACTAATGTATCTTTAGGGCTTAGGAACTTGTCGTGCTTTCAATATATATTGACAATTTATCCCTAGTTCCATTTGTTTTCTCAGGCACAATATATAGGATATAGCTCTGCCTTTCCATCAGATGTATGGTTACTTTTTTTTGTTGTTCAGCATTGGTGTTTCTTCTGATGGTTCCAAAAGCTAGATGGTACCAACTTTAAGAATTTATTGAGAGCCAGCCTTGGTAGGATCATAAGATAGAGTTGGAAGGGACCTTAGAGGCCACCAGTATTGCTACCTTATTGTTTTATGTGTACTATCCTTGCTTGGGAGATTTTCAGCTCAGGTGACTTTCTGAGGCCATCTGGCATGAGAATTCTCTGAACTTTCCTACCTCAACATTTCTCAGTTTCACTCATCTCTTTTCTCCTCTCTCAGAAAGAGAAATGATCCTTCTCTCCAAGGCTGACACTTTTCCTGGTGTCTTCAGTCCTAATAGATGGAACCTTGCTCCATCTATTGCTACCATTTTCTTTCGAAGCTTGAACCTTTCCCTCTCCTGTTGGTTCTTCTACTTCCCTTTTGTTGGTCTCTTCACCTCTCAATCTGTTATCTTTTCTTTCTTCCAGTTCCCTGCCAAACTTCCTGAGAGTAGTTTGTTGTGACTGTTCCTCTTCATCCCCACCTATTCCTTCCTCAGATACTTGCTGTTTACTTTCTCTCTCTTCCATTACTCTGCTGTAACTGCTCTCTCCAATGTTTTAAGTAAACAGTTACAGGAGCCCTTTTCCCCCTCCCACTCCCTCCCCCACCCCCCACCTCCCAGGCACTAGTCTCTTTGATTTCTTTATAGCATTTGATAGTGTTAACTGTTTTCTTTCTTTTAGATCTTTTTTTTCTTTGTCTTATGAAATAATGATGGGTAGCATTTTACATAGCACTTTGAGGTTTGCAAAGCACCTTATAGATAATTTGATCCTTACAACAACCCTGAAAGCTAGGTCCTATTATTGTCCTCATTTTACAGATAGGGAAACTGAGTCAGAGTGGTTAAATGACTTGTCTAGGGCCACACATCTAGGAAGCATCTGAGGCTGAATTGCCTTGAACCTGAGTCTTCTTTCTAGTCACTGGTTATTTATAGCTGCCTTTTCTAGTTCTCATCCTACTTCTCTCATCACTGTCTTTTTCCTTCACACATTTGTCTTCTGAGTCCTTTCACTTCCTCTCAAATTTGTGTTGTATATTACCATCAGATTAATTTTCCTAATGTACAGGTTTAATCAAGTTACTCTCCTATAAATCAAAACCAGAATTTGATCAAAACCTGTGTTTGGGTCCTGTCTCTGACAAATGCTGGCTGTGTGACGTTGGATAAATTACTTACTTTTTCAGTGTTTTTCAGTGTAATGGAGACTATACAAGTATGTATCTGTGATTAAAACCTTGGGTTTCAATTAATAAGATAAAAATTTTGCTTATAAAGTTCCCGTAGTAGAACAAGAATCTCAGGGGTCATAGTAAAAAGAGTTAGTAGAGAGCTGGACTGTGACGGAACAAGTATAGCATGAGTGAGAAGGAATAAGCAAAATTTAAGCTGAGTAATGTGTTTGGAGAGGAAGGAAATGGAAATGAAAGCTGGATTTTCTTTTCTTTTTTTGCCAAAAATTAATCTTGTTACAGCAAACACCAAGAGACTAACAGAATTCTTTTGTGGTACTTCTATTTTTGTGGAGTCTTCTATTTACTACTGCTTGAAGTTGGTCTGTAGCTGGGGCTTGAAAATCTTATTATGGAGTTTTATTTGTTGTAATGGGGTTTGATTTTTAGAAGTTTTAAGTAGGAACTAGAAAATTAAATTTGATGTGGCAAGAAAGGACTTGGAAAGAAATGTAGTTACTTTAGCAATGATTTAAATTTCTAAGAAAGAAAAAAAGTGGACAGTTGTGATATTGAAGATGATGTGGCTATTTGTTTTTGTTTTATGGTTCTTTATAGCACTTTCTCTTCAAATATATTATTATAGAAGGGGGAATGAATATTCTAGTACAATTGAAGCAGGGTAGTGGGGATCATATATAACAATATACCTTTTTCACAAAACATGATTGTGAATTAACACATATCCCCAGACAAAGGATTAGAAGTGTATTTGTTTAAAATACAAATATAGGCTATTTGGTATTTGAAAAGTTTAAATAAAGACATCTTGGACTTCCTGGGATAGGAAGTGTTACAGAATCATAGAATCTTGGGTTGCAAGAGACCTTGGAAGTCATTCTACCTAGCCAATACCTAGATAGGAACCCCTTGACACGTGGTTCTTCAGTTACCATTAAAGGTTTCCAATGAAGAGTAACCTCTCCTTTTAGAAGCTCTGATTGCTACAAAGTTTTGCTTGTATTTTTATCCACAGTCTCTGTTCTGTCCATTACTCCTAGTTTTTCCCTCTGGGAATAAGCAAGAAAAACTTTTACCTTTTTCTTTGTGACATCCATTATATATTTAAGACAGCAGTGGAAAGAATGCTGAGTCACAAGACGACTTTCAGCACCTTAGGGAGACAATATGATACAATGGGAGAGACATTGATGCTGGAGTTAGGTTCAAACCCATCATATGTGACTCCAGGCAAGTCACCTTCCTTGGCTTTCTGTTTCCTTAACTGTAAAGATGAGAGAATTGAACTAGATGGCCTCCAAAGCCACTTCCAGCTCTTGATCTATGGTCCTGTGATCCTGGGAATCTTTGCATTGACATCTCCTAGAATCATAGAATTTGAGAGGTGGAAGACAAAGAAGCCATTTGTGCAACCCATACTTGAATGAAATCGTTCCTTACTACATAACTAAAAAGTTATTAAGCTTCTACTTGAAGATCTCCAAGAAGGAGGTACCCACCACTTTTGGAAAACTAATTGTTAGAAAGTTTTTCGTGACATCAAACTTAAATTTACCATTTTATAACTTCTTCCCATTGCTCTTGGCTCTACCTTCTGAGGCAAAACAAAACAAGTCTAATTTATGTTCCACATGACAACTTTGTAGATACTTGAAGATAGCCATCATATCCTTGCAGTTCATCTCTTATTTCTGGCTTAATATCCCCAATTCTTCAACTGATGCTCATGTGACATAGACTCAAGTATTTTTACTTCCCTGGTGCTCTCCTGGATATTCTCCAATTTATCTCTAATTTTTTTTTCAACTGTTGCTTGCATAACATGATCTGCTGATTCCTTCAGTGTGGTTTAGCCAAGTCAGAGTGAAAAAGGACTCCTAACTCTCATCCAGGACCCTAAGTAATTATGCTTTAGAAGATCTGTGACCTAGTGAAAAACAGTAGTTAATTAACTGGTAGGCTGACATTTGATGATGAATTCTTTGGATGTGACAACCCATAAAGCAAAGTACAAAATGGCTCTTAACCCTATGTGACTCTTCTTCCTCTTTTGAAGTAATGTGGGATAGTCTTAGAAAAGGTGAATATAAAGTACTAAGAATTAAGCAATTTTTAGACAGTCGATAAACTTCCACTTAGTCATTTGTACTGTTTTCTTCTTTTCTGCATTTGTTTATCAAGTTTTTATGCCCTAGCACATGTTTAGTTTTTGGAAAGGTGACATGCAGAGGTGAGAAAAACATATTCCTTTCTGTTCCTATTCAACAATTGTCAGACAGCTATATGCTTAGTTCTCCCTTCCCTCCATCTTTTAGAAATATTAAGAAATAATTTCCTAGTTTGAAGTCCTTTAGAGATATACTTGAATGAAAAAAACCTTATTAGTACTTAATCACAATTCTACAACCATGTAACTATTTTAGTTTTGGTATTTCTTTTTCCCTGTAGTTTGATAAACATTTACTTTACATTCTTAGATTTCTTATTTGATTTAGTGACTAAGTATAATATCATAAATATTGATATTATTTCATTATCTATGGTGCCTTCAAGCATAATATAGTTTTTCTGTTATTTTTATTTTATTCTGTCCTATTTTTATTGTGAGGCAGTATGGTGTGGTGGGTAAACATCTGACCTTAAAGCCAGAAAGTCCTGGGTTTAAGTCCTGTCTCTATTCACATGACTTGCCATTGTGTCCTGGGAAGATCATTTAACCTCTCAATGCTACAGGCAACTTTGTAAGATTATAACATACTGACTTGAATTGGTATAGGGAGTTTCCTCATCTGAGAGTTCTCTTTACCAATGAAATCACAGATCTGGTCCTTTATCCCTGTTTTTATTGTTACCTTGTCTGAAATCTTGATGCTACTATTTCTTTTTTTGAATGGCTTGATAGATAATAAATTCTACTCTGACTTCTCATTTTAAGTCTGTGTATTTTAATCATTCAACAAGCATTTATTAATAAAATTAATATAATCTACTATGAATCAGGTTCTAGGATAGCTTCTGGGCATAAAAATACAAAGAATAAAGCAATTTACCTTTCAAATGTGTTTGTTGTAAACAATATATCTTTGAATTCTACTTTCTAATTCATTCTGCTGTCCATCTCCACCTACATTCATGGTTAAGATGGTTAATTGCTTATTTGTTTTTTACCATGCCTTCTTTTACTTTTTCACTCTTTTTTGCCCCCTTCTAAACTGGAGGAAGTGTGAGAAAAGTAATAAGATCAACACTAGAAATCTGTCATTAAAGCAGTGTAAGGCTCTTCCCATCTAGTTACATAGTCCAGCAAGATCTCTGTTTGGTTCTTAGGCTTTTTGTCTCCTTTTGATTCCTTCCCAATGTGATCTACCCTCTGAAGTTAAAATTTGTTTAGTTTGTGAAGAGTCTCTCCCTCTTAAGCCTCGTTTTTTCTTTCCCTGTTTCCTTGTAGGTTTTAATATATTTCTACCCTAGGCTTTTTTGTTTGTGTCTTTGTCCAGTTCAAAAAAGAGTGAAGTTCATAAAATACCCTTTCCCTCCATCCCTCTTCTGGGCTTATAGGTTCCATGTGCACCACACTTGGGGAAAACAGTGAGTTCTTTACTTCTTCATTAGTGTATTCCCTTCCCCTTTTCTTTACTCTTTTAAAATCTGTAATTTGTGGGACAGCTAGGTAGTACAGTGAATAGAGCACCAGCCCTGGAGTCAGGAGGACCTGAGTTCAAATCCAATCTCAGACACTTGACACTTACTAGCTGTGTGACCTTAGGTAAGTCACTTAATCCCAATTACCCTGCCTTCTCTCTTCTAAAAAAAACAAAACAAAACAAAAATAAAATCTATAATTTGAAACTGTCTTTGTCTTTCCTTACTTTCTTCACCCTTTGGCTTTACTCACTCATAGAAAATCATGGCATTCTGATGGGACACTTGTCTCTTCTCCTCTATTAGCATGTAAGTACTTTGCAGTCATTTATCCCTGTTTGATCCTATCCTTCTTTAGTCTGGATGCCACTACTGCTGTAGTTCCAGATTGAGTATTTAGGACTAGGCCCCAGTATACCTGGCTTTTGTGTCTGTCTCCTGGTGACCACTGTGGGTTTTGGCCCTAACCCTTCTCTTTCTATTTTTTCCTACCCATTACACTTAAGGAGTTAGACATATTCTTTGCTGAGGTTCTGACAGATGTAGGGTTAATGGAATATAAGGTCGTCCCCATCCATTAATAAGCCTATGTGACCATGTGTTCCCTTTTTTCCTTTGAACAGGGGCCATGTTTCCAGGTCTAAAGGTACACAGGTATTTCAATCATGGATGTCTTGCTGCTTTGAGCTCTTGTCCAGTTCACAGCTGTGACATATCCTGAGTCACATAGAGCCCATATTCAGTGAGATTTATATTGCCTTAGGGGAGAAGTTTGCTTAGGGGAAGGCTTGCTTGCAGGAAGGCACCTTTTCACACCAATTAGGCACTGAGTCACATGGGTTGTGATACCTTCTGGCTCTGAGCCTATTAGTTGAAAACTATATATACTGGGAAGTTGGTATTTTGTTTTGGGCTCACTCACGGGAAGAATGTGTCTTTGTGATTTGGCCAGACCAGACTCTGGGTGCCATTGTTAAGGCTTCCCCTGCCTACTTTGTAAACCCAAATGTTGGCGCTTCCTGGTCTGGTGATTATGTATCTATTACTTTGTTTAGACAGTTGTAGCCCTGTCTATTGGATTCCTTCTTGTATACTCACTTCTATCTACTTATTTGTAATTAAAGTAAGAATGTTGACCCCATTTGAAGCTGTCTTTCTTTTAGAAAAGCAGATCAAAGAACCTGTGCTAGCAGCCTTCTGTGTGCTGGTGTTATTGGTCTTACACTTCCACAGCAGCTGCAAGTATCACACCACAGGACTTAACTGAGTATCCTAGATTGTACTGGTCACAGCTCTCCTGCAAGACGGGCTGCCTAGTACTTCTGTTGGCTTTGTCTTTTGCAGGAGCATTGGTTTTAGGTCTCGTTTATTGGGGGCTTCTAGGGGTTACTGCATTGCCTTTGTCTGCTGCTGCAGTTTCTTCATGGGCTGCTGGGATACTGCAGTGCCTACTACTGGCTTCAAACCTTTGGAAGGCATCAGTACTTTGAGTGGACATCTTTTGCTGTCCCTCTTCCCCCCACCTCTTACAAGAGAACATAATGTTTTATATAGTTCCCAGAAGGTGTAGAAGGCTTGAGATCTATAGGGAACATTCAAATCATAGTTGTATTTGAGTTGAGTAGACTGGGATATGATTCACAGCCATATGACCATTATTGGAAGAATATAGGTATTAAAAAGATTAATTTTTTTAATTGAGAAAAAGCTTGAAGCCATTGGAAATGTTGTGGGGTTTCCTAAATGCAATTGGGCCCATCTTCTTTTGATTCAACTTTGGGCTCATTTCACTGTTTGAACAAATATCTTTAGTGTTTGGTCAGGATAAATGTACTGATGTATGATTTCAATAGGCTTTCCATCTAACCACATAGAGAGTCTGGACAAGCTTCATCCACTTTTTTGTTTTGTTTTGTGGCTGGTTAGGTCAAACTCTCTGAGTGAATTTGGATCTCATTACTGAGGCTCTGCAGTGTTTCAAGGCTTGATGCAATCCTTACAATATCATCATAAACAGAATATCTGGAAAACCTCATCATCTGCAGGGGGGGGGAATCTGTAGGGAATTCTTTCTTGTAGATTGTGCATCAGAGTGGTAGACACCTTTAATGAGCATGTCTCTCAGTTTCTTGTCCTGCTTGTTAATGATTAGAGGACTATCTAAATTATCTTAGTGGCAACCAAATAATTTTATATGATTTCAGTATATGCACAGAAGATACCTTGTTGGAGGAGAGCCTGAAATGGAGCATTTTATTTTATAGATTAAATGGTTTTTAAAAGTCAAACAAAAACTCAAGGAGAGTCATGATGTGATTTAAATAGACTTGTGAAGAGTTTAAGGCAGATAAGAAAGGTCCAAAGAGAGGGCTGCATAGAGACTGTGGGGTAGTAGAACACAGAGGGCAGAGGGAACAACCTTAGGCCTCAGAACACAGGCCAGAAAAAAAAGAGGAAACTGGAGTCCTGGGAATATTGGCTTCCTAAGCAGACTTTGTAGGTAGGGTTTTGTTGTTGTTGTTTTGCCAGGAGCCAGAAGGGTCTATCAGTGCTGGGTTGAGGTCAGCTATGGAAATGCCAAAGATTGGAAATAGAAGAATGGTCCAAGGGATGTACAGTCTAGAGATCATTGCTAAGAAGCCATGATCTATAAAAAGTGGCATGTGAATCTTACAAGTGAAGCTGAGGTGATATTTAGGGTTGGATTCCAGACTTGCTGTGATCTGCATCATCTTACTCTTATTTCTATTGGCTCTGCTACCCAGTCCTGTACTTCTTCTTGCTTACTCTGAACAACCACCTGTGCCTTTATCATTGGGTCTCTAGGTACTCCCCTGGGTCTAGTTTAATGCCTTTGCTTGACTCTTATGATGGGAATCACTGCTGAAACTCTCAGAGGTTTGGTTATGGTTGTACTAAAGAGGATGCTACGAACTTGAATCTGGTATATGGATCCAGTCAATCAACAAGCATTTCTTAATCCACTCTCTGCCAGGCACTGTGCTAGGTGCTGGGGTTACATAGTCACAGAATGAAATGATCTCTACTCTTATGGAACTTGCTTACATTTTAATGGGGGAGTACATATAAATTTGAATATAAAGAGAATAAATGCAAAGGTATATAAGATGGTCAGGGAGGGAGAGAACTCACAGTTCAAGAATCAGCAAAGGCATCATGTAGGTGGTGAATTGTACTCTGGGATTCTTTGTGCAGCACCTAGCAGAGTAGGTGCTTAATAAATGTTTCTTGATTGACCAGAAGATGACTCTGTGAGAGATCATGGACCTTGAAGGGGTTCTAATTAGAGACCATTCAGAGCCCTACATGTAAGGGCTTTGCTTCCAACTTTAGATTTCTGGGTGACACATGGAGGATGGCCAAATCTCTTGTTGTTTTGCTTCTAGTCATCAATCTCTAATGATCTAGAATGATAATCTCAAGACTATCAAACTCTCACATGGATAATTGCTAGAAACAGAAGACCATCCAGCTCTGCCAGCCTTAATTTTTTTTTTTTTACTTAATGGTATTTTATTTTTTCCAATTACATGTAATGATAGTTTCCACCATTCATTTTTATAAGATTTTGAGTTTCAGATTTTTCTCCCTCCCTCCCTTCCTTCTTCCTTCCCCAAGACAGAAAGAAGTCTGATATAGGTTATACACGTATAGTCATGTTAAACATATTTCCATATTAGTCATGTTGTGAAAGAAGAATCAAAACAAAAGGGAAAACCACAAGAAAGAAAAGGCAAAAAATGAAAATAGTATGCTTTGATCTGCATTCAGACTTTGTAGTTCTTTCTCTGGAAGTGGATAGCCCTTTCCATTGTGAGTCTTTTGGAGCTGTCTTGTATCACTGTATCGCTGAAAAGAGCCAAGTCTATCATAGTTGATCATTGTACAATGTTGCTGTTACTGTGTACAATATTCTCCTGGTTCTGCTCATTTCACTCAGCATCAGTTCATGTAAGTCTTTCCAGATTTTTCTGAAATTTGCCTGTTCATCATTTCTTATAGTGCAACAGTATTCCATTACATTCATATACCACAACTTATTCAGCCATTCCTCAGTTGATGGGCTTCCCCTTGATTTCCAATTCTTTGCCAACACATAAAGAGCTGCTATAAATATTTTTGTACATGTGGGTGGGTCCTTTTTCCTTTTTTTATGATCTCTTTGAGATACAGACCTAGTAGTGGTATTGTTGGACCAAAGAGTATGCATAGTTTTGTAGCCTTTTAGGCAGAGTTCCAAATTGCTTTCCAGAATGGTTGCATCAGTTTACAACTCCACCAATAGTGTGTTAGGTTCCAGTTTTCCTACATCTTCTTCAACATCATTTTCCTTTTCTTGCCATATTAGCCAATCTGATAGGTATGAAGTATGCCAGCCTTATTTTGACTGTGTTAGCTCTGCCTCTGCTTTGCCACTGCCTCACTGACACTTCTTGCAAGAAGGTCAGACATTTTTAAATCAAGGTGCTTGATATCTAAGAAGACTCGGCAACCCTAGGATAGGTTCACATACTCAAATGAACCAATGATCTAATTTGTTTGTGTTTTCCCTTCAAAGATGCTGATTATAACCCTTCCATGCTTGCTTACCCTGTGCCACTCTTGTGCAAGTCTTCCCATAAGTTTCACCCTACATCCTGGGAAGCTTTCTCTCTCTCTCTCTCACTTTTTGGAGGGCAATTAGGGTTAAGTGACAAAAAGATCATACAGCTAGTTTTTGTGTTAAGTGTCTGAGGCCAGATTTGAATTCAGGTCCTCCTGACTCCAGGGCCAGTGCTCTATTCACTGGACCACTTAGCCACTGTTCTTGCTTCCTCTTGACTTCAGGAAGAAACAAATAGAACATGCAGACTTCCTATAGGTTATCACTCTCTCTTTCTATGTAACTTGTTCCATCTTTTTTATACATTCATTTTTTTTTTTGTTGACAACCATTACTATAGTTTTCTTTCATCATTTCATATTTGTTATGTGTTTCAGTCTTTTCACACTGACTATGTGTCTCTACATTACCCTTTGATTGAAACTCATTTAATTCTTTGGAGACTATAGTGTTCCATTACTCATAACCATACAACACCATCATTTAAATATTGATATGAAAATGAGTTTTTGTTTCTGGGCTTATTAAAGGACCTTTCCAATTTTCTGAAGGCCATTCATCTCTTCCATTTAATTTGGGGACCAACTCATTATCTAATTTTGGTGTCTATCCAAGATATACCGATGAATTAGCCTAATAGGTTGTCTAACTAACTGTACATTATAATAAACATTCTTTATTTACTTGTTTTTTTCTTCCAGAATACATAGAGAAGTTTTTATATGTCTTGAAAAAAGTAGAAATTGAAAATTTTATGTATATGATATCACCTGAGGTTCTGAACAAAGGAAAACAAATATGAAAGGGTCTTACCTTCGGGGAGCTTTGTAGTTTATATCTTTCAGAAATTTAACAAATGAAAAATAGACCCTTATTTATAGATTACCCATAAATAAATAAGAAATATTACAGCTATTATGAACACCTTTCTTTCTTTCTCTGTGGAGTAAAGTTAACACTTATTAGGTAGAAGGGTGTTATTAACCTTCTAATACTTTCGTGTTCAGTCAGGATAACCTTTGGTGAAGTACTGGAATCTGAGCAAAACAGTTACATCACCATTTGATTCTGGTCCAAGGAGGCCTAAATGCAGAATCTTTTATTAATATGGAAGAAAGTATTTGGGACACTAATCCTTATCCAGTCTTTATTTCTTCTCCCTATCCCCATCCTATCCCTTAGTGAATTAATTGAAGAGGCTTTTCATCAATGACAGAGTATATTATTCTGACCAACCCCTCCTCTTTTTCCATTCTCCCTTTCATTAGTCAGTCTGTCATGCAGCATTTCCCAAATTAACTTGGCCATGGAACTCTTAGATTTAAAATATATTGATGAAATAGATAAATATATTTCATTAGGGTTATGGAACACTTTTGGGTCTAAAGGGCAATTGGGAAAATTTTGGAGAAAAATAGAGAATATGAAACCTATTTTATACCAAAAATTATAATATGTAAGAAATAATTTTGATACACAGATAATTCTCATGAAATTTTTCTCAATGAAAAAAGTTGGGAATTTCAGAAATTGAGAAATGCTGCTATAAATAAATGACAAAAAACAAATTGCATTCATTCTCAGATACGAATCTGCTTTTTTGGGTTATAATGAACAATTATACCATTTTCTTGCCTGAGACTGAAATTTTCCCCTTTTTGCATATTAAAAACTTCAAAGCTTTCTAATTCTTTTGCTATCTCTCTAAAGGCATATCACAAAGCAGGATATGACACGCTATTTTCTTGCTGGGCAGATGGTTATCTCTGGGACCACTACCAGATTAACAACTGGGCTCAATTTGAGCTGCACATATATTCTGAGGACATCTAAGCTAATAAAAAGGGCAGTCAGGAATCAGGAGGACTTCAATCCCAATGTTCTATATCCCAGATCAGCTGTTATGGCAACAAGTTAAGTGAGGGATCATACCCCAATAAAGCACATTTATCTATCCCATCCATCTATTTCAAGTCTAAGAGTTCCATGGCCAACTTAATTTGGGAAATGTTGCTTGAGAGCCTGACTAAGAAAAGTTAGGAGAAAGGGCACCAGAAGGTAGGAAGAACCAGACCAGTAAATGGGCAAGATTGGCATGCAATTTTCACACCCTGAAAAGTATGCCATAAGTGAACTGGGGTCTCTGCCTGTTGAAATTGGTTTCTCTTGAGACTCATTTCAGATTCCACCTCCTCCATAAAGACTTCTGTATCTTCTTGGCTAGACATGATCCTAGTTCCTTCAAACGTTTCATACTCCCCTTTGGCCTCTTCTGTGTTCTTAAACGTATTCTAACTTGAAATGATCCTAGTTCCTTCAAATGTCTCATACTACCCTTTGGCCTCTTCAGTGTTCTTAAACATATTCTAACTTGTAGTAGAGTTAATCATGTATGTCATTTCTCCAGATTGTAACCTCCTCAAGGGTGTGAACTGGTTTTTTTTTTTCTTGTTTAACTATTTAGTCTTCTAACCTAATGGCTGTTACATGATAATCACTTAATTAATATTTGTTGAATTGCATTGAATCATTCTTGGCAATTTCTGAGACTATGGTATCTCCTAAGTGCTCTCTTATTATTACTTTTTTAATGGTAATTTAATTATTTTATTAATAATGTCAGCATTTTAATGAAAGGTCAATGACACTCTCAAATGCCAAGAATTTTATTGTTAACTTTTTAGTCAAATGGATCAATACAGCCTTAGTTTATTAGGAAGTGGTTAACATGCTGTATTAAAAAAAACAACATTTCTGTTATAATTAATTTTACAGGTCAGTTGTATACATTCAGACGATTTGTCTGAGAATGGAGGAGTTTTTTGTATGTTTTTTAATTGCCTATATAATTTAGAAATCTGAGCACAGGACCTAAAGAAAATGGAATGCAAAGGGTATTCACATGCCATTTATCTATCAATAAAGTGATACTATTATGCTTTCAGACTGTTATTGTTACACTGAGCACATATTTATTGTTTTTCCCTTTTCACAGATTCCTGTAAAAGTGGCCTTCATCCTAGCATTGTAGAATTTGGGACCTTTTGAATGAGGACATATTTTAATGCCAAGCAATGATACTACACTGAAAAAACAAAAGGTATTACCGAATGTTGGAAGGCCCATTGCTTCATCTCTGTTTTAACCAGGTCTGTGTCTGTGATGTTTGATACTGATAATTTAATGGGCCTCTTTTGCCTAAGTTGAGAGACAGTGTGTGTTTACAAAAATCATAAGGATGGTGCTGGAAAGACTTCTTAGACATTTTTTTCTTTCTACCTTTATAATCTCAAGTGACATATTAAGTGGTTTAAAATTTTTGTTTCCTAATTTCTGATGTTAATCTTCTGTTTCTCTTAGAACTATGTTTGTACCTTAAGCTTTTTTCTTTGGGTAAGGAAATAATAGAATCTATATTGACAGATGCCACTTCTGTTCTATATGAGCAAAGAGCTTTTGGAGAGTTAGTATGAGGAAGGAAGGTTTCTGATGCTTCTCTTCCCTGATCTCAGTTATTCCCTATTGTTACTCTTTTCTGGCATCAGAGTATCCTGAGTAACTATAGAGTATCCTCACTGTAGCTAGGACAATCTATACTATGGAACTAGAGGAAATGTTCTCTTCCTGTGACTTCAAAGTTCATTCACTCCTTTTCTATTATATATTACAGTACAAAGTCTAATGGCATAACTTTTGTACCAATTATAAATTGAAAGTTGAAATGCACTGTGGTGTAGTGGATGAAGAGTTGACTTTCAAGCCAGGAAGATCCGCATTTAAGTTCTGTGCCTGTCACTTTATGGCTCTGAGACTTTCACTTGCAGAAAAGGTGTTGACCTATAATGGTAGAAGTAATTTCCTCATCTAGCAGTTGCCTATGTCAATGAAATTTCAGGTCCAGGCCTTATGCCATGTAAGTTGAAAGAAAACACGTGGGTTTGCTTCTTGGCTCTATTACTCAATAGCTTTGTGCCTTTGGGCAAATCATTTAATCTCTCTGAGCATTGGATTCCTCATCTGTAAAGAGAAGGTGTGGACTACAAGACCACTAAGGTCATTTATAGACCCAAGTCTTTGATCCTGTTATTCATGGTGAGTTTGGAGATCAATTTTCACTGATCTCCTGCTAGATTATGTGCTGATTCATATGTCAACAAAGAGATCACTAGGCTTTTTAAAAATTATTGAAGCATGACAAGTTAATGCAAGATGATGGAAAGTATAATATATATAATGGTTAAAACTACTGGAAATATTTGTAGGTGTCCAAGGCAACTTAAAATTTATTTTATTGGAGAAAAAATAATAACTATTTTACTGCATTTATTCTTCTGGGAAGAGAGAAAGGGGAGCATGGCAGGAAGGGTGATGGTGTTCTGGAAATTTCTGTAATCTGTAAAATTAGACTTATTTTGAAAGCTGGTAAAATCTGGTAAAATTATACTTATTTCAAAGCTGGTAAAATCTGGTTAAAATTATACTTATTTTCAAAGCTGTTGCAGTATGTCTTTCAGAATGGCCATTAATGTAGTGTAGGAATAGACTTGGGTCAGATTATAAAACATTCTAAAATTTTTTCTAACTTGGGATAGGAAATTATGGCTATTTTGTTTTTGCTCCCACCATAAGAATCTCTGATATAAAATCCCATTAGCCCTTCATAACCTGGTCCCTTCTCAGCTTTCCAGTTCTCTTACACCTTAGTCCCTTCTGAGATACAGTGACATTGACCTCCTTGATGCTACTTGCACATGAGGGGTGGTAGGCAAGGGAATTGGCATTTATATAACACCTACTATGTGCCAGGCACTGTGCTAAATGCTTTTATAATTATTATCTCATTTGAGCCTCGCAACAATCCTGTGAGTCACACCACTAGTAAATGTCTTAGGATGGATTTGAACTCAGGTCTTCCTGACTCCAGACACAGCACCCTTTCCACTGTACCACCAGCTTTACACATGACATTCCATCTCCTAACTTTACATTTTTACTTACTGTCCTCCATAGCTGAAACCCTTTTCCTCCTTACTTCTGTCTTCCACTTTCTCAGGCTTCCTTCAAGTCTTAGATAAAATCCTATTTTTTACAAGAAGTCTTTTCTGGTCCTCAATGCCACAATCTTTCCTCCATTGATTATCTCCCACTTATCCTTTCCATATCTTGTTTGTACATAATTATTTGCATATTTTCTCCCCCTATTAAGCGTGAGCTCCTTCAGAGGATGGACTATTTTTGCTTGACTTTCCAAGAACTTAGTACCATCCCTGACTTGTAGATGCTAAATAAATGCTTGTTGACTTGGTCATTCAATTCAGCAAACATTTATTAAGTTAATCTGTACAAAGCCCTTCTGCTATAATTTCTAGGCACTTTTAGTACAATAATAAGTAACAGTCAGGGATCTGTGATTTTATTGGTATGGGAATTTTTTCCACCAATATAGATCAAAACCTGTCCATAGCATAGTGAATATATTAAGAAATTACCCATGCTCACAAAACTAGTTAGTATCAGAAATGTGATTTGAACCCAGGTCTCCAAGTTCAGTACTTTACCCATTATACCATACTGCCTAGGGGTGAGGTTTAAATGAGATATATGCAAAGCATTACAAGACCTTTGCAAACCATAAAGCTCTATATAAATGCTAGTTGTTTTTATTATTAGCAGCCTCTAGTCCCCAAGTCTCCCATCCAGTGATGGCTTCATTGCCTGAGCCTCCTTGCTGAGCAATGTTTATAGAGCCATAGAGGGGTGTACTGGAAAGTGTTCAGCAACTTTCCACAGGGAAAAAGTATTTTTTTTTCCAGCACTTTGGGGAAAAATATATGCACACATACTTTTAAGTTTAATCTACATTATTGACATTCTCTTTGGTTTAGATGATCAGCAAAGTAATAGATCAAGGGCAGATTTCTGAGGTTTAAATTCTCAAATTGAAATTTAACAATGGCTCTTGCTTTTAGAGCTGGCTTTAGCATCCTTCAGATAGTGTTTCTCTTAGAACTTGGGGTACAAAGACAAAAATGAAACAACCCTTCCCCTCAAGGAGATTTCTTTTTACTGGGTCATGGATTCTCAACCAAACTCCAAGTACATACATTTCAAGGGATCTGAGAGCTTGGAACTTTTAATATTTTCATAACTGCACTTCACTATAACTGGTTTCTGTTGTGGTTGTTTGTGTTTATTTTATGCATTTAAAAACATTGTAGTAGTCCATGGGCTTTACTAGTTTTCCAAAGGGGTATAGGACACAAAAAATATCCACCCTGCACTAGGTGGATATAGCTTGTGCACAGTTAAGTAGATCCAAGATAACTTGAGGAGGGTGAGGCAGCACTAATACCAGGGTGTATGAGGAATATCTTTTCATAGGAGGCAGCACCTGAGTTGAGTTTGTGATTTTGTGATTCTGTGAAATGTTGTAATTTACTACCTTTGCTTGCTAGAGGAAACTAACTCTGCTAACTCCTGTATTCATTTTTCCAAGGAGATCCTGTTAACTATCCTAGCATTTAACTCTATTTTCTCTCTACTTGTGGTTTCACTTAAAGTGAGAATGTCAGAATTGATGTTGTTTATTTCCTCCAGTATACCAACTGTTTAGAGAGGAATAAATGTTTAGAGAGGAAAGGGGCTGGAGCTCCTATCTGTGCAAGCTGGAACCTTCTCTCTATCTTAGACTCTTAGAGAATTATCCAGAGCCACCATCAGAGGTGGAACTTGAATCTAGGTGTTCCTGGCTCTTAGATTAGCTTTCTATTCACTAGGCCATACTGCCTCTCAGATGTTTATATTATACAGTTTAAAAATTATGATTTTTAGCAGCTTGTGCCCTTTGCCTGCCACTGTTATTATTGTCATCTCAGAACTACAGTACTGAGGACCATCGTGTTTGTTGCGTTTCCATGGACAAAGAATTCATGGTAGTGGCCAACTCATTTATTATGAGCTTCTCGATCTTTAGACTGTTCTCAGAAAGTGACACGTAGATTGTTCCTGGAGATGTATTTGAATCTTTCTAGCTTGGTAGAATCTTTCAGAGCTTATACTCCTCTGGTATAGTCTTCAAGAATCCCTGGTCACCTCCATGCCATGAAGAAATATTAGGAATAGGACTTTTGTAATGGTTTTCTTTAGTACATCTAAATACGATTCCTCTCCCTTTCCCCTGGAAGATTCCACTTGCACCTGACTTGTAAGGAATCTACCTATTGTAGATGTATGTATATGTTCTTATACATACTAGGTTCTTATACCTACTGTATGTTCTTACATTTATTATAATAATGATAAAATATTTGATGTCATTGGGTTAAAAACCCTATCTGTAAACCAGATTATTTCCAGTGTCTCCTTATTTAATGAATTACTTAGAACCTTGAAATTCTTTTTTGCTTTTTTTGGAGGGCAGTGACTTGCCCAAGGTCACATGGTTAGTTTTTGTGTTGTGTCTGAGGCTGTATTTGAACTCAGGTCCTCCTGACTCCAGGGCTGGTCCTCTATTCACTGCACCACCTAGTCTTCCCAAACCTTGAAATTCTTGAAAGATGGCCTAAGGACCAATTCCACAATGCATCTAGCTTCAACATTAATGAATAGCAATCATGTAAAAGGGTTAATGCTCATTATACAATAGCCCACCTTTGTTAAGGAGTCTGGATGTTGCAACAGATACATAACCTTTTAGTGTTACTGTACTGTGGATAATCCATTATGAACTAAAAGGTAAAACAAACAATATGCCATCTCTGCTTGTGTTTACAGAATGTCGCCTTCATTAAGAAGTGCTTTTACCTGATAAGTAAAGTTTTGACTTGTTCACCGTGTTGTACAACATCTAATAATCATTCTTTATCCTTGATAGTTTAGACCTTTAAGTAGCTGTCATTGTATGATTGAAAAACTTTAAACATTTGTAAGGAACAGGTGTTATATATTCTCTTGTCTTTGAAATATTGGTCCTAGTCAATAAAAATGTTTGAACATGTCATGAAAAATTAATTACCAGCTTAAGCCTTGAAATCTTTATGTTGTATGCATAACCATGTGATAAGACTGTTAAAACTATTTTCTGGGAAAAAATATGATTGGTGATTTCGATTAGAAGTCCTTGAGGAGGAAAAGTGAGTTATGATGCAATATTATTTCAAAATGACTTAATATTCATTGTAACTTAACTGTAGAAGAAGTAAAACTTTCATGACACTTCAAATGAATAGGTTGTAAGTTGTAGGTTGTGCATCATTTCACACTTGAAAAATATACTTTTTCATAACATACATGCTCAATTGGTATCTTACCCTACAGGAAAATAGGGGGGTAGGGAATAAGAGGGGGTATGATAGAAGGGAGGGGGAGAGGGTAATCAGAAGAAAAAATTTTTGAAAAGGGATAGGGTCAAAGGAGAAAATAGAATAAGTAGGGGGCGGGATAGGATGGTGGGATATATAGTTAGTCTTGCACAATATAGCTACTATGGAAATGATTTGGGTAACTACACATGTACAATCTATATTGAATAGCTTATCTTCCCAGTGGGGGACAGTGAGGAGGGAAAAAGGAAAAATCTGGAAAAATATATATTTTTAAGGTGATCTATGCAAATAGTACTTCCTACTTTTTGTATTTTCTTTATATATACACACACATGCTCATATATACATATATGTATATGCATATATACACACGTATTTTACCCATATGTATATGTAATTGGGAAATCTAAATCTTTGATAAATCACTTTTGAAAAGTCAATGTGATGAGACATATGCTTTGAAAATAGTTGCAACTAGTTTACTAGTTTTGTCTAAATGAATAACTAATCTTAAAAAACGGAGGTTCAAAGTACCTGAAATCTCTCTGTAAAATTTACTACTTTTTTTTCAGAAATTTGAATTTAAGGAATATTCTGGTTGATTTCAGTTCCCAAGAAAATGGGGAGGAAGGGACTCATTCTTTGTCATCAGTACCTGTGTTTAGAAGCCTATCTGACCAGAAAAGGCCTCTTGTAGGAGATGGCACTTAAACTAAGTCTTGGAGCTGAGGTTTCTAAGAGGCAGAGACAGAGGAGAGGATTCCAAACATGGAAGACAGCCTGTGCCAAGGCCTGGAAGCAGGCAGAAGTGGAGTGTTATGTATGGAGAACAGTCAGTAGACCAGTTCAGTTGTAACATAGAGCATGTAAGAGGAAGTAATGTGAAGTCAGCCTGAAAATATTGACTGGAGTCAGATGTGACTTTAAATGTCAAATAGAGGAGTTTGTAGTTTTCCAAGTGGCAATAGGGAATTACTGAAGCTCCTTGAACAGATTACTTGATCAAAACTATGATTAACATCAGTTTGGCAGTATGGATGATGGATTGAAGAAGTGAGAGGCTGGATGCAGAGAGACCAATTAGGAGACTGCAGTAAGTAGTCCAGGGGGTAAAGGTGAGAATGATCTGAATTAGGCCAGCTATTGTGTCGATAAATAACTATTGCAGGATGCAATAGTCAATAAACATTTATTAATTGTCTACTATATACCATGTATGCTAAGTTCTGAGGATACAAATATGAAGAAGAAAGATAGTTCCTGCCTCAAGGAACTTATAATCCAATGGAGGAAGACAACACACAAAAGAAAGTTGGGCAGTGCTGTTGAGAGGTGGGGGTGAGGAGTAGAGCCTGGTAGAGATGTCAAAAGAAGCCCCAAATGAGTTTAGCTGTGTGGGAAATGAAGTGATGTGAAAAGAGGTGTGAGTGGGGGAAAGGGGTTAGGGGAGGCAGGAGGAGATGGGATTTTATTCATAGAGGGGTTGGGCTTGGCAAGGAGAACTGTCTTTTCCCATCAGGAAAGGGGGAAAATGAAGAGCCTACATATTGATGTCTTTTTTGGGGGGTGGGGTAGGTTCTGGGATACTATGGTAACCAAGGGGAGGGCATGTGATGGTGGATGGTCTTGATTTTCTTGGTTGAGTAGAAAGCAAGAGCCTCTGCTGAGTGAGAAGTGGGAGGGGGGGAGATAATGATGTCTGAGGTTTGAGGAGAAAAGAGGAGGTTTTAACCAGCTTCTGTAGGATGAGAAAAAGAGGAATCAGAGAGGAATAAAAGAATTGCTGCCTATCATTGAGGACTCAAGCCTGGTTAGCATGGCTGTATGACTTCTAGCCCCTTTCAGCAGTGATTCACTAAAATTTGTAGTATCTACCTCATAAGGCTATTGTAAAGATTAAATGATGTAGTGTATGTATAGTGCTTTGTAAACTTTAAAGCACTATACAAATATTATCTATAATATACATAAACCTGTATACATATATGGTATTATATAAATAAATAGTAGTTGTTAAATAACCTAACAAAAACCTGTATAACATTAATGGAACACAGGGCTTATCACTCTAAGTTAACTATAGAAAAATGAGCAGTTCTTTGTGAAAAGGAAAGAGAGGATTGATAAGCATTCTCAGAGCAACTGATAAAAGGGTTTAAAAAAATGGGTTAAAAAAACAGAATTACTTTTGGAATAAGTAGACCTCACTCACCAGGTAATAATTTGTATGTATGCATGTATGCATGCATGCATGTATATGTACTGCATATGTATACACATACATACAAATGTATGTATACACATACACATGCATATACACATATCACCAGATTTGTCAAATGTAACAAAAAGATCAAAATCATCTTTTGATTGAGATTATGAAATGGCAAAGACCTAAAATGGAATCAGTAGTTTCTTCACATGAATTCAGCCATTAAGATGTTGCATCAAGCAAATGGTTAAGCCATGGGGATACGTTTGTAGAAAAGGATTAGGAAAAGCCATGACATATCATTGTTACCAGAAGTTACAGAAAGATGATCTTTAAGGAACTTAGAAATTAATGGAGATTATGCAAAGAAATGGTAGAAATTGTGCAGCACATCACTGCAGTATGCAAAAATTTAATATCTACTGAATACTTAGCAAGCTATGACCTGGTGACTGAAATTATACATCAGAAACTCAGTATCCTTCAGAGGCAGACAGGTGACTTATTCTTCTGCTACAGATACAGACTTCAAATACATACTTGAAAACTTTGCAACTTTAACTGTATTGCAACTGCAGCATTTACCCTGACTGAACAGTTGCCTCTAATCACTTAGAATATCAACATTGCGTAAAATTTAAAAAAAATTTAATAGATGTTGTTGTCCAAAATATTCATAAGCTCCAAGCTACATGGAATGAAATTATTTCAAAATATATTGAGGTACATATCAGAAGAAATCAAAGTCCTGTGGGAACTTAATGAGTTACTTATCAAACCCTCACCCCCTGTTCTATTAGAGTTGTATCAAGGATGATTTCACTGAATCTACAGAAGATGAGCTCCATCATAATGCTTTTATTCAACTACAAAAAGCAATTATTTTATCCACATGTGTATTAGTCTGTGGAATATTAAATATGAAAGATTACGGGGTAGCCATTGTCCTGAAATATTTTCTGTTTGAATTCCATCCAAGAAAATGAAGAGAAAGAGAGAATAGATATGGTTTAGAACACTGCTGGAATTACTAGTCAAACTCACTGGCCTATAATTTATAAACCCTATCCTTTTCCATTTTCTGAAAATCATGATACCTTTTCTTTTCCATTCTTCAAGATGAATGAATGAATGAAAAAACATGTATTAAATGCTTACTATGTGTCAAGCACTGTGCTAAATGCTGGGGATGTAGATACAATTAAGACAATCCCTGCCCTGACAGTTGTTCAGCAATCACATGCCCATTCTTTCACTAACCTTTGATGCAAGTCTTTTGAATCTGCTAAGTAGGCAGCCAGTTGGCACAGTGGATAGAGTGCCAGGCTTGTAGTCAAGGAGACTCATCTTTTGAGTTCAAATCTGACCTCAGACACTTAATAGCTGTGACCCTGGGCAAATCACTTAACCCTGTTTGCCTCTATTTACTTATCTGAAAAATAAGGTGGAGAAGGAAATGGCAAGTTACTCCACTTTCTTTACCAAGAAAACCCCAAGTAGGGTCACAGAGAGTTGGTCACAACTGAAGCAACTGAACAACAACAAAAAAAGGTTATCAGGAACATCTGGATGCTACCTTGTTATCTCTCTTATTTTTACTCTGTCCTCTCTATCAGCAGTTTTTATACTGTCTTTTCTAATATAAAGGCTATATACTTCATAAGACACAAGTGTGGTTAGATTTATATGTCAGAAAATTGTGACTTCACAGGGACATATAGAAGACAGAAAAAACAGACACAAAATAGTCAAGTAGTCTTATTCTCTCATTTTACAGAAGCGGAAATTGAGGTCCAAAAAAAATCTGAATGATTTGTCCAAGGTCACATTGTAAATCAGTGCATAACCAAGACTTGAAGCTTGACTTACTAAATCCTGATTCAGTGTAACAGTGGTATTGTGGGTAGAGGATCAGTCATGATCACATAACGATCAGATATTCCATTATGCCTCTGATTTGTATTAGCTAAATGGGCATAGTTAAGTCACTCTCACAGTGCCTTCCTCCCACCCCTACCCCAAAACTATAAATTACAAAAAGAAATGTCAGTCTGCATTGATTTTCCCTACTGGTAGTTCCTACACCAATAAAGACATAGGCCCACATCACTCTTTCCTTCTCCCTCCCCACAAAGAAAAAAATAAATGCCTACCTGTAGAATGTTCTATAGCAGAGGATAATACTTTGTTTTCTTTCAAGAAAGCTTTATTCTTTTCTTTTGAAAGTTTCCTTTATTTATAGATAATAATTCTAAGTAAGGAAACTAGTTTCCTTGTCCAGGAATTAGTTCTTGCTATTCCTGCTTTGGTTCTTAGTGCCTATAATGATTTTTGTTTAACTAGAGGCAAACTTTCACACCTTCTGACTGTAACTTTAGACAAGTCACTTAAATTCTCTGAGCCTCAGTGTTCTCATAATTTAAATGGTAATAATAACATTTGTACTACTTACTTCACCATACTGTCGTGATGATGAAATGGAGCAATATAAAACTTCTTTTTAAAACCCAAAGAATATATGCATGTGGCTTTTGTTATTAGAAATACTTTAATAGGATTCACAAGTTCTTGTTCTTTTAGTAGTAAGATTCTTAAGGGGAGTTATTAATCTAGTGAATGTATTGTGTACAAATATTTAGAAGGAGTTGATGTCCTGGCTCAGTTATTCCTAAAATTGGACTCATCTCTCAGAAAGTAATGTTTCTAAATACTCTTTTCTTGGTTCATATTTCTTGGTTGTTGACAAAAAGTTGAAGTAACTTTGACATATGGTGAGGAACTAATTAGTGCAAATGATGAACCCTGGAAGATGGCATCTTCAAGTTCTTATCATTTGAAGTTTTAATTATGTAAAAAATGGTCATTGTTCCCAATGTGGAAATATGTAGTGCTGCAAATTGGAATAATCATACCACTTCTGGGGATTCATTATTTGCATTAATGGGGACGTACCCTACTTTTGTAGAGAAATAGGAATAGAGAAAAAAAATAGCTTTATTTTAAAAAATCTACCAAGCAATAACTACATCCTTTTCTGAATGCTGTAGTTGTAGGCTCTTATATTTCAACAAGGTTTGGATGTCATGAAACATTTTTGATGTACTTTCAAACACTTTAAAAGGGCAGCATATTTCTTAGTTCTTCCAGAGATGCTAGTTGGTGTTTGTGACAGCATATTTTGAGTTTATGTTAAAAGTAGAAAGACTGACTCATATACATACATATATATATTTAAATAAAATGAAATATTTAGGATTTATTCCCTATTTGTGAGATGGCTTATGAAGTTAAAAGCAGTATCTTATAGGACAATTTAAAATAATGAAAATCAAGTTTAAAAGGGCTAAGTAATAGATAATAGACTTAGTTCTGAGTTCGCATAGCTAAAACAAAAAGGAAAATACAATAGGCTATATAGTTATTTTCTCTAAAATTAAATTCTGTTGCATTAGCAATAGCTACTGATCTAGAGAGAATGTATTTCCTTAATACTATATTCAAAGAGCAATTGTTTATCATGTGGGACTTTATATATAGAATGTTGGCTAATATAATAGCCAGTGACTTTAGCTGTGGTTTTGCAAAAAGACAAATGTTATTCAAATAGATATTATATCATCCTGATATAAAAGCTCAGGACATAATAAATATTAAATGCTAACTATGAAGGTCATATCTTCAGGGAGTAAAGATGATGTAGCTTGTATACAATATTTCTGATCTTCGAACTTAATACATTGATAGAACTTAGAGATAGCTTCTCAAAGATCAAGTGTTTCTGTAAAGCCACAGACTTTCCTTATAATCACAAAGTATTAGAAAGCACTTATATACAAAGTACCATGTTAAGTGTTGGGGAGACCAAGACAAAAATGAAACCACAACCTCCCCTTCCCCCAATCTCAAGGAACTTATATTCTATAGGGGAGACATAGATATACAAAAGTGTATGTATATAGATGTAGACGTAGATACAGATATAGATATATCATACAGTATGACTTGATACAACAAGGCTCTAGCAGCTGGTGAAGTCAACAAACACCTCATGTAGATAAAAGGCAGTGTTTGTGCCAAACAAGGAAACAAAAGATCCTAGGAAGCAGTGGCAAAGAGGGAGTGAATTTTGGGGCAGTTTGTATTTGACCCTAGAAGTAATAGGGAATCATGATTCATTCAGTGAATCAATCAAGAACCTACTATGTGCTAGGCAGTGTGCTAAGTGCTAGTGATACAAGCCCACAAGGAGTTTACAGTCTAATGGGGGGGGAGGGGAACCAACCAGGAAACATATATATCAAACTATATACAGGATAAAGAGGAAATAATTAACAAAGAGAAGGCACTGGAATTAGGGAATTGGGGGAGATATTCAGTAAGTCTTTTATTTTCTTTTGGTGGAGTAGCCAGGAGGCCTAGAGTTCTACTGGATCAAAGAATACTTGTCTAGGACTAAAGTATAAGATGGATTTGAGACCCCTCAGTTACCCTCAACCTGGTTTAGCCTGTCTGCCAAAATGGTTTACTGAGGTGTGGCTGCTGTGCATGCTATAGCTTCTTGGAACCACAAGTGAGAGTTAGGTGGGTGAGGTGGACACCAAATGTGGAAATCAGTCCTAAAAAAGGCTTGGCAGCCCTCCCACTAGAGGTACTAGTTTTCCCTGAGCACACCCTACATGTCAATGAGTTGGGGCTGGGGGTGTCTATCTTAAACATGTGAAGACTTCCCCTGGTGGAATGAGTGGATGAGAGCAGTTTGTTCCAGTAGCCATGAAGGTAGCTGAAATAAGCACTGTGGAGCACTTAGAGCTTGGTTGAACATTGAAGATGCCGAGGTCATCCACTGCATCTCAAGCCATCAACAACGGTCTACCATTGGACTGTGATGACTCTGGAAAAGAGAGTGAGGCTGATGACTCCATGTACCTCTGCTTCACTTAAATCCAATTGACATAGGAATCCAAAGACTGTTCACATCAACTATTTGTGCCTGATCTGTGGTAGAGCATTCCAAGCTTGTATTAGTCTGATCAGTCACAGTTGGATGCATTGTAACTTGATTATAACATAGTGACATCATTTTGGTCCTCTTCAAGAATGAAGGACAACAACCAAGGTTTAAGAAGACTGGAGAGATAGGAGGGAGCTAGAGTATGAAGAGCTTTGTATGCCAAACAGAGCATTTTGTATTTGATCCTGGAGGCACTAGGGAGCCAGTGGAGTAGTAGAGTCATATGAGTGGACCTATACTTTAGGAAAATCACTTTAGTGGCTGAATGGAAGATGGATTAGAGCAGGGTAAGTGTTGAGGCAGGCAGACCCATCAACAAGCTCTTAAAATGTCCCAGGAATGAGGTAATTGGGGCCTCTATTAGAATGGTGACAGTTTCAGAGGAGAGAAGCAGGTGAATGAGAGATTTTATAAAGGTGAAATTACCAGGCCTTGGCAACAGATTGGATATGGGGGGTGGGGTGGGTGGTATAGTGAAAGTTAATGAAGAGTCCATGATCACTCTTAAGTTGGAGCCTGAAGGATTGGGAGGATAGTGTTGCCCTCTATAGTAAAAACAAAGGCAGGAAATGGGGAAGGTTTAGGGGAAAAGATAGTGAGTTCTATTTTGGGCATATTGAGTTTAAGATGTCTATTAGACATCCGATTTAAGATGTTTGAAGAGCAGTTGGAGAAGCAAGATTGGAGGTCATTGAGGAGTTTGGGCCAAGATAGAGAGATTTGAGAATCATCAGCATACAGCTGGTGATTAAACCCATGGGAGCTGATGAGATCACCAAATGAAGTAGGATAGAAGGAGAAGAGAAGAGCACTCAAGACTGAACCCTGAGTGACACCGTTAGACTTATGGGGTGTGATCTGGAACAGAACCCAGAAAAGGAGACAAAGAATAGTCAGATAGGATAAAAAGCAGGAGAGAGTGGTGTCCCAAAAACCTAGAGAGAAGATGTTAATCAACAGTGTCAAAGGCTGCAGAGAGGTCAAGGAGAATGAGGATTAAGGAAAAGACCATTGGATTTGGCAGCTAAGAAATCATTGGTAACTTTGGACAGAGCAGTTTCAGTGGAATGATTATATCAGAAGCTGAATTGTAAGGGATTAAGAAGGGAATGAAAGGAAAGAAAGTGAATGTACCTATTGAGTAGGGGAATGACATGGTCAGAGCTTAATTAGTACAGGTACAAGAACTGGATATACTGGAATATGCCTTGCTTATATTTCTTCTATCAGTGAAAATCCCTCTGAGTAGCATCTGTATGGAGGACTGATGAAGGAAAGAGAGATTTGAGGGGGGAGACCTAATAGGATAGGAATTATTAATCTTTTTTAGTATCAGGGACCCATTTAGCAGTCTGGTGAAGCTTTTGGTCTCTTAGAATGTTTTTAAATGTGTAAAATAAAATACATAATTACAAAGGAAATGAATTGCATTGAAATACAATTATCAAAATATTAAAATAACTTAGGGTATTTCATCTGGAGGGAAAGCTTAATGGGGACATGAGAGCTATCTTTAAGTGTTTAAAGGGTTCATAGAAGTCATAGAAGGATTAGACTTTTTCTGTGGAGTAGTGGTTGGAAATTAGAGACGGAGATTTTCACTCTATGAAAAGTACAAACTTCAAATGGTAAGAACTGTCCAAAAGTTGGGCAAGTATTTGAACCCAGAAGTCAGAATGGTTTTCTTAATGAATGTTTTCCTTTTCCAGTAATTATTATGTATATATACTCATCTTTGGACATGCTGTGTCACCCCACCCACCCCCGACCCCCTAAGATTGTATGTGATGTACACTCATTGCTTAGTTTCCCATCTTTTGCCAAAGAACACTTTGGTGATATTTCTAAAAAAAGACAGTCTCTTTCTGTTAAATAAAAAAATGCAGAAAGAGGGGCACATTTATCTCAGTAGCCTCTTGAAGATCCAGCATTTGAATGTGAAATTCTCATATCTTTTTCACAATGAGTCCTTCTCTAGCAATGATGGATAAGAGAATTTGTTAAGTTCATGCCTGAAAGTCTTGTCAAATTGGTGCTGTTTGCCAAGCCTTAATGGACTATAAATACTTTGAAGAATGTTTTTCTTCCCCTTTTAGACAGGTTTTTTTTTTTTTTTACATTTGTGAAGAAGTACATAGAGTATTCTCATCCCACTTTGAGGGGACAGAGCAATCAAGGTGAAGGTTGTGCTTATCCAAGTTCAAGAAAGACTCTCCATGTGGAGAATAGAAACCAAGATTTTGCTGTTTCTCTGCAGGAAAAAAATTTGACAATTAATTGAGTAGACTTTCTGAATTTAACTTTTTTATGCTTGAATTTAAACTTAAGTATTTAAATCTTTCAAACATTATATGTATTAGTGCATAGTATCATATTGACAGATCTGCTCTCAGTTATATAATGGGGAACTGATCCAACCTTTTCTTTTAAGTGAAATCCCTAATGCATTAGACCAGCTAAAACAAATTCTAACATTTGGTATTCATTAGTGCTGTAACCGAAACAAAAACATTTTAATGGTTTAGCCTAGAATATTTTGAAGTTAGTGTAACTTTGCTGGGAAGGTATTTAAGCTTTAGTATCAGTTGCAAATAGGCCATGTGCCAATTTTCAAAGCTGTTTCTAAGTAAGATATTGAGCTTTCTAAAGTACAAAAAAAATACATTACATGGCATAATGCCATGTGGTTGAGGAAACAGAAGAAAACAATTACAATGGGATTTGCCTTGATAAATGTAATGTTAAGTAAATAGTACAAATTATTGAGAGTCATATTTTAGACTAACTTCCCAATATGTTCAACAGTTACTTAATTTTAATTATAGATCACTGAGTGTAAGGAGATGGGAGTTGCTTTAGAATGCTTGAATTTTAAGAATAATTACTTAGAATTTAGCCAACTGAGTTAAGTGGAAATAGAATGCTTGAACTTTTTGACCCTACTTTTCAAGGAAAATTGTTAAATCATTTATCTAATAGTAAAATACTAAAACTTAGCAATTAAAACAAAAGCAAAACCCCTCTCTTTAAGGCCACATGTTACTAATAATTTTTGGAGTCCTGAGTTTAGTAAAATAGTTTTTTTCCTCAAAATGATGCTTAAAAACTGATTTAATTTGCTTATGAAATGTGCTTTAGAAACATAATTAAGTATTAAATAGTTTTGTGCATGCATTAGAAGTTAGCTCTACATGTTGTTCCTTGGCACTCTAAAACAAAAACAATGAAAGACCCCATATATTGCAAACAATTAAACACGATTCAATAATTAATTTTTATGTTTGCTTTGACATTTAATAACTGTCACTCTTTTTTTAAATGCTTTATTAACTTCTGATTTACATCATTCATTTCCACCAGATTTTGAGTTGCAAATTTTCTCCCCATTTTTCCCCAACCCACCGCCCCAAAATAGCAGTCCCACAGGATATCCCCTCCTCCAATCTGCTCTCTCCCATATTTTCTCCCATACCCCTTTTAACTTTTCCAGTAGGGCATGGTGGATCTCTATGCCCCAGGGGCTGTATATCTTATTTCCCAATTACATATAAAATAGTATTAATAATAGTGTATATATATATATATATAAACATTTGATTTTATATATATATATATATATATATATATATATATATATAAACATTTGATTTTAAAACTTTGAATTAAAGATTCATTCCCATCTTCCCTTGTCACCACCCTTACTGGGAAGACAAGCAGTTCAGTATAGGTTGTACATGTGTAGCTAATTCAAAACAATAACATAGTAGATATATTGTAAAAGACTGACTATATTTCCCTCCCTCCTATCCCACCTCCCACTTGTTCCATTCTATCCCTTGATCCCATCCCTTTTCAAAAGTGGATGCTTCCAACTTCCCTCCTACCCAGCCTGCCCTCCCTTCCATTATCCCTCCTCTGATCCACTTCCCCCCTACTCTCCTGTAGGGTGAGATACCCCATTCAGTGTGTATTTCGTTCCCTCCCCAAGCCAAATTCAATGAGAATAAGGTTGACCCATTCCCTTTTGCCTTCCTATTCTTCCCCCCCATTGTAACCATTCTCCCTTTCCTCTTCTCTATGAGATAGTTCACCCCATTCTGTCTCTCCCCATCTCCTCTCATTATATTCCTCTCTCACCTCTTAATTTCACCCTTTAAGTATCATCCCTTCCTGTTAAATTGGTCCTGTGCCCTCTATCTATGTACACCTGTAAATAAATACACACACATTCACAAATGTATTCATATGCCCATATACCCTCATATATAGACACACACACACATATATTTCTGTTCCCTTCAACTATTTTCATACTGACAAAAGTTTTATCACTTACAATTATTGTTTTTCCATGTAGGAGTGTTAATAGTTCAACTTTGATAAGTTCCTTATGATTTCTTTTCCCTGTTTACCTTCTCATGCTTCTCTTGCTTCTTATATCTGAATATCAACTTTTCTATTCAACTCTGGTTTTTTCATCAAGAATGCTTGAAAGTCCTCTATTCCACTGAATAACCATATTTTCCCCCAAAGATGATGCTCAGTTTTGCTGGGTAGGTGATTCTTGGTTTTAATCCCAGCTCCTTTGACCTCCGGAATATCCTATTCTAGGCCCTTCAATCCCTCAGTGTAGAAGCTGCCAGATCCTGGGTTATCCTGATTGTGTTTCCAAAATATTCAAATTGTTTCCTCCTGGCTGCTTGTAATATTCTCTCCTTAATCTGGGAATTTTGAACCTGGTGATAATATTCCTAGGAGTTTTCTTTTGGAGATCTTTTTCAGGAGGTGATCGGTGGATTCTTTCAACCTCTTCCTGGAGGATGATTTCTAGGTTCTTACTTTGAACATGGCTTTCAGGTAGTCCAATAATTTTAAAATTATCTCTCCTAGATCTATTTTCCAGGTCAGTGGTTTTTCCCATGAGATATTTCACATTGCCTTCTATTCTTTCATTTGTTTGGATCTGTTTAACATCATCTTGATTTCTCATAAAGTCATTAGCTTCCATTTGCTCCAATATAATTCTGAAGGAATGATTCTCTTCAGTGAGCTTTTGAGATTCTTTTTCATCTGGCAAATTCAGCTTTTTAAGGCATTCTTCTCATTTCCTTTTTGAGCCTGTTTTGCCATTTGATTTAGTCTATTTTTTACAGTGTGATTTTCCTCAGTCAGGCTGTTGACTCTCATTTTGTAATTTTCTTGCATTGTTCTCATTTCTCTTCCCAATTTTTCCTCCACTTCTCTTATCTGCTTCTTAAGGTCCTCTATGGCCTGTAACCAGCTCATATTTTCCTTTGAAGCTTTTGGTGCAGGAGTTCTGACTTCACTGTCTTCTTCCTGTTCCATGCTTTGCTCCTTTTTGTCCCCAAAATAGGAGTCTAATGTTGGAATCTTCTGTCTGCTTTGTTTCCTTTGCCTGGTCATGTTGCCCCTCAGTCACTTGACTCCTGGGCCTTTTGCTACAGTAGGAGTCTGCCACCAGTTAGGGGAGCTTTCCTCCCAAACGCTGAGGTTTTCTCAGCTGCCAGAGGTATTAGATGGGTGCCCTCTCTGAATCCTCCACATGCTCTGACAAGCTGGACACATGCCCCAGGACCTCCACCCTAGACTGTAATACAGATCAAAGCAGATTAAAGCAAGAGCGATTACCACTCAGACTAGTCTCTTGGTCCCCCCTACACTCTGCAGGCCAGGAGCTGAAGCTGTCATGTGGCTCTGGCTGGCTATGCTGGTATCTCAGCTGCTTCTCGCCCCGGTGCCAAAGGCCATGCACTCCCACTTACTGGGTCCCAAAGTTCCGACTGCACTGACTTCTCACTTTATCCTTTGCATGTACGTGTTTGTAATTCTGGAAACGGCCACAGGTGCTGCTGATCTGGAGTCCCTCTGGCCAGAGGCTGGTCAGGCCTGCCCTCAGTCTAAAACCTCTGGCTCACGGACCGGCGCTCAGCTCCCAGAGTACTGCACTGTCTGATTCCTACCTGCCCAGCTGTCCTCAGCAGATGGTTAGCTTCTTTGTGTCATTTTATGGGTTCTGCAGCTCCAAAGTTTGTTCAGATTTCCCTTTTTACATTGATTGGGGAAGGTGGAAGCCAGAGCCACTGGGAGGTCGTGCTTCTACTCCACCATCTTGACTCTGACCCCCAGCAACTGTCACTCTTGTTCCCAAATGCTTTTTGTACTCTCTGTATAATCTTTTGGTTGAAAATAATTTAGTTATATAACTGCCAATGCAAATTTCTACAAATTAGATTTTTTTTAAAGTTGCAACCTGTAGAAATATTTTCAAGATAATTTGAAGCATCTTATCCTATAATACAATACAATATAATATAATACAATGTAGTTATTGATCATATAACTTAAACATTAATAAAACTGTGCCCTATGCTTTAATCTCTGCTTATGTGACAAGCAAAATGACTTGAATCTATCACACAGCTGCCAAAATAATCTTCCTAATATACAGATCTGACCACATCATTACCTAGCTCAAGGACCTTTCTGTGAGCTAACTGATGTTTGGAAAACAAAATACAAACTTTTTAGCTTTGTATTTTAAGGCCTTCTAATATCAGACTCTAATGTTTCTAGCCATATTTCAAACTTCTTTCCTTGTCATAGTCTGTCTCATATCTGTTTAACTTTCACCAGCAGAGGAGACAGTGTGGTGAAAGGAACACTGAATTTGTAGCCCTGAGTTTGAATTGTGAGTCTCAGGCTTAGCACTGTTCTTGATATATAATAAGCATTTAATAAATGCTTTTTAATTCATTCTTATATCATATCTGTGTGTCTTAACCTTACAGGACTTTGTTTTCTTTGTTGGACTAGATGATTTCTGACCAGACCACTCTTTCAATTTCAGATCTGATCTTTTCCTCAAATGTGCTCTGCTTTTCCAACCTTCCTTAATTTGTGTAAGTTCTTCCCTCTGCTTGAAATATTAGTTATGTCTATTGGTATGTCATTGGTTATGTCATATAGTATATTTCTATTGACACATTTTCTTCTTTCATGACCCAATTCCCATGAAGTAATTCCCTTTTCTTTTAGTAGCTAAAAGTCAGTAAATAAACATTAAGTACTTACTATGTGCCAGGCATTGTGCTAAATGCTAGAGATACAAAAAGAGGCAAAAGGCAATCACTTCCCTTCATGAACTCACAGTTGAATGAGACAAGTAACAAATAAAGACAAACAAGCTATGTTCAGAATAAATAGGAAATAATTCAAAATGATAAGGCAGTAGAATTAAGAGGAATTGGGAAAGGCTTCCTTTTAATTGGGAAGGATTTTAGTTGGTACTTAAAGGAAACCAGGAAAGCAAGGAGGTGGAGTTGAGGAGGGAGAACCTTCCAGTCATGGAGGGACAGCCAGAGAAAATGCCTGGAGGTAAGAGATGGAGGGAGCATCTTGTTTATGCAACAACCGAGAGGCCAGTGACATTGGATGGAAGAATAAGGTATAAGAAGACTAGAAAGGTAAGGCTGTGCTGTAAAGGACTGCATGCCAAACATGTAGATGATCCTGGAGGCAAGAGGATGCCACTGTAGTTTATTGAGTTAGGGAAGTGACTTGGTTATGTCTACAATTTAGGAAAATAATGTTGGTGGGTGAATGGAGGATAGTTTGGAATGGGAGAGGCTTTAGGCGGGTAGATGTACCAGCAGTCTATTGCAATAGTCTAGGCCTGAGGTGATGAGGACTTGCACTACAGTGGTGGCAATATCAGAAGGGGCACATTGGAGAGTTGTTGTCGACGTGAAATCAACAGGCCTTGTCAACACATTGGATGGGGGTGTGTGTGTGTGAGAGAGAGATATTGAGGAATCCAGGATGATTCCTAGGTTGCAAGCCTCAGGGACTGGAAAGATGATGTTTCCCTCAACAGTAATAGGGAAGGTGTATGTGGGATTTAGGAGAAAAAATTGTAAGTTCTGTTTTGGACATTCTGAGTTTCAGATGTCTATTGGACATGCAGAGATATCTAAAAGGCAGTTGGAGATGAGAGAGTGGAGGTCAGCAGAGAGGCTGGGGCACAATAAGTAGATTTAACAATCATCAGTATAGAGATGTTAATTAATCTATGGGGGCTGAAGAGTTCACCTAGTGAAGTAGTATAGCAGGAGAAAGTCCACGTCCCCCACTGCCAACCCTGAGGGACACCTACAGTTAGAGAGTGTGCTTTGGAGGAGGATTCAGCAAAAGGGATCTCTAAGAAGGCCTCTCCCTTTTCAGATTTACTTTAAGCTCTTTGTCTGGAGTTCCTGTTTGCTCCTATCACATTCTGCCTTGTTTCATATATATGTATGTATGTATGAGTATGGCTACAGCTTCCTTATGGGATTATAGCTGATACTTAGCAAATGTTTTAAATGGAAATAGTTTGAACACATTCTTTTCTGACTTTGTCTCCACCTCAGGAGAAGGCTCAATGAGAGGCTTGTTTTATAGTAGATCAGTAATTTAGCTTCTGAGTTCTTTTTCGTGCTTGTTTACTTTGTCTTTTCTATTTTGCTTCAAACCAATTTACTAAATGGTAGCAAAATTATTTTAGTTTATTGTTCAACAGTGCCTATGTATTAAGCTTTAAAGTATAAAACTTAATTAAGACATTTGAAAGTAATCCTGTATGTATAATTTGCCTTGCATTTATTTAGTGCCTGTAAGGTACAAATTTCACCTGTGGCTCCTCCAAGAAACTGAAGCATGCACAGTGGCCATATCCTGGTAAAACCATTTCAGTAGACAGGCTAAATCAGTTTGAGGGTAATTGACAAGTCTTAAAGCTATCTGTGAGTTGGGGAAATGTCTGCCCCAATCATATGAAGACTTCCCCTGGTGGAATGGACCCTCAATGGTTACCAGGGCAGTTGAAGCAGGAACCATGGAATGCTTAGAGCTTTGTTGGACACTGAAGATGCCAAGGTCATCCGCTGTATCCCAGGCTATCTCCAATCATCTTTACTTTTATCCTACTACTGGACTTTGATGACTCTGAAAGAGAAAGTGAGGCTAATGACTTCGTGCATTCTGCCTCACTTAAATCCAGTTTACATTTGAGTAAAGACATTAACCCATGATGTCACTGGTCCTCTTTGAAAACCAAGGATGGACAACAACTATGTATAAGGCATGGTGTTAGGCATTTGCGACACAAAGACACAATAAATATCTTGTTCACAAGCTTAAAATTTTATTAGGGAAAGACAAGTATACATATAAACCATGATACAATTTTGTTTGCATGTATATAAAAGGTATCAAGAATATGTAAGATGAGGAATGTAGATAAGTCAATCATGTAGGGAATTGGGGAGTCACAACTGTTTCATTAGTATTCATGAAATATTAAAAGAATACAAGAGCATCTTCTATTGTGTTGGGTGCATCCTTTATGTAGGGTTCAGGGAAAGATACAAACAAGAACTACGTTAGATAAGAAGGCATGGGTGGAATGTGATCTGCCTGGGCAGAGAGTATAGCACCCCAAAGAGATCACAGATCTCTTGGAGCTTGTGTGTGTGTGTGTGTGTGTGTGTGTGTGTGTGTGTGTGTGTGTGT
>NW_027187260.1:3257686-3365155 GCF_028583685.1 Petaurus breviceps papuanus | reverse complement strand
TGTGTGTGTGTGTGTGTGTGTGTGTGTGTGTGTGTGTGTGTGTGTGTGTATGTTGCCCTGACTGATGTTATAGGATCATAGATTCAGAGCTGGAAGGAACTTCAGAGGGCATCTAGTCCATTCCCTTCATTGTATATAAGAGGAACTGCAACCTAGAGAACTTAAATGACTTACCCAAGGTCACCCAGGGATTAAGGGGGCAGAACCAGGAGTCAAATTTTGGTTCTTTGACTCCAAATCCAGCACTCTTTTCATTGTACCATCATTGATATAAACAGCCCACTACGCCAAAATCACAAAATCCTGCAGTGACTTCATTTGGTTAATTGTTTACATATAACTTAGTATCTGCGAAACTAATTACCCTGAAAATATTATTTAATGTATTTTTTTGGAACCAGTTAAGAAGTTTAGGCAGGATGTTCTTGTGTATGGATATTATATATGTGTGTATAGGCACGTACACACATATATGCACGCACAATACACACATGTATATATATTCATGCCTCACATCTATGCATATATGTAACACAGACACAATGCCCATGTACACATACATATATGTTCATACATGTATATTTACAAAATACACATGTATAGTATGCATATGGCAAGGGACTAGACTTGTAATTTCCTTGATATAGGAAACCCTCTCAACAAATGTAGGTTGGTTATTATTGTACAGTTTATGATTTTATAGTGTTGCTTTGAAAACTCTAAATGACTTGCCCAAGGTTACACAGCCAATATAAATTAGAAGCAGTACTTGAACCCAACTCTTCTTGATTGTGAGACTGTCTCTCTCCACTACATTATGCTGTGTACATTCTCCCCATGTCCCTTACATACACACTATGAATGATAATTATTAATGGTGATAAAGCATTTAAGTGCTTCCTCTATGTCAGGTACTGTACTAAGTGTTGTGGACATAAATACAAGCAAGCAAAACAATCTAAGCCCTCAAGGTGCTTATGTTTTAATGGAACAACACAATATATAAAGGGAAACTAGAAAGGAGGTATGGTGGTACAGTGGTAGCAGCTTGACCTAGAAATAACTAAGAAATGGAGGTCCAGTTCTAGGCAAAGTAAGGCAAAAACTTACCTATCAGAGTCCAGAGATCCAGGGGATTGCAGAGTGGGAGGAGCTTGAGTAGGATGACTGGAATAGAAGAGACATCAGCATTATCATCATCATAACCACTAGCATCTACATAGCTCTTTAAGGTTTGCAAAATGCTTTATGTATACTATTGTCTCATGTGATATTCACAACTCTGTGAAACAGGTACTATTATTATCATTGCCATTTTACAGATGAGGAAACTGAGGCTGAGAGATGTTAAGTGACTTGTCCAGGGTCACACAGCTAAATAAATGTCTGAGGCACTTTGAAGTCAAGTCTTTCTGACTTCAAATCCAACGCTTTTCGTTTAGCTGCATTGTCCTGAAAAAGCTAGTAAATGGTGTTGTAGTTTGCTGCCAAGAAGATAAGATGAAAGCCCACCCCCATTGGAGCATAGAGTCCCATGGATAGAGTCCAAGAGGCTCCAATTGCTCCAGATGATTTAAAATGTGGGTGGGACCAGGTGGAGTGAATGACCATCTGGATGTAGTAGTAGTGCCTACTCCTAGCCACATCAGTGTGTGTATATATGTATACTTGTGTAAACACACACACACACACACACACACACATATATATATATATACAATATACATGTGTACGTATGTATACACAAATACACACATTCATGCATGTGATAGTAATGGCATTTAAAGATTCCCCCTGTATTGGCTTGGTTTTCAAATTGATTGCGTTAAAACCCAGAGCTTGTTAATCCCACCTGTGGGATGGACTTGTTGATGTGAAAAGAAAGTCCTGAACTGGGAGGAGCTGGTGACGTAGATTTGGAGAGACAAGAGAGAGGCAGAAGAACTTTTTTGGAAGCAGCACCTCGTGGAGGCAGAGAGAGACGGAGAGCATTGCTGAGTGCCACTTTGAATTGCCCTGGACTTTTGAGACCTGCCCCCTGAGCTGCCAAGGACTGAGGAGACATGGCTGTTTTGCTGGTACTTTGTCTGTTTTGATGTTGTTTTGCCAGATTTGTCCACTGGTGAAAGACAGTCCTGTTGAAGAAGTCCTGGAACCTGGCTGTTCGCTAAGAAGCCCTGAGACTGTCCTGCAGACAGAGAGTGAATACTGTCCACTGGTGAAGGACAGTGCTGTTGTTGCAGGGGTCCGGAGACTGTCCTGCAGACAGAATGAATACTGTCCACTGGTGAAGGACAGTGCTGTTGTTGCAGGGGTCTGGGAACCTTTCTGTTGGTTCAGAAGCCCTGAAGAAGGATTTTCTTGTTGTATGTTTACAGAAATCCTGGGAGAGGGCTTTGCTAATGTGTTCAGGGGTTCTAGGACTGTTCTACAGACAGAGGATGAATTAATGAAGGGACTGGCAACGTATCTTGTGGCCTTGCTAAGGCTTGTCTCCCCAGGAACTAAGATTGCTGAGAAATTGCCTCTTGTCAAGATGAAGAAAAGACCTCCATTTGGGTATTAAATGCTGTGTTTAAACTTGATGTAACTCTGGGGTAGATTCAATTGAGATCCAGGGGTGGGGAACTTTTGACCTTTTTGTGCTCTGTGATTGACAAATAAAGGTATAGCCTAGGGGTGGAGAAGTATTTAGACCAGGGACTGTAATTGATTGAATGATTGGAAGGCCCTGGGGTGGGGTAGTCCTTGGAGATTATTTAATCACATTTAGTAAATGCTGTATTTGGAATGATGTCATGTTTTGATCTTCTCTGTTCTTGGTTGGTCACTGAATAAAATGGAGAGCACCTATGCTGGTATTTTGAACCTTGGGAAGTTGCCTTTCCTTGGCATTACATTACATTACATTACATTACAATGCACTGATCTATTGGTGAAATAATCTGGTCATTCAAAATGCAAAGCATTTTGTTTGTAGAGCCATGTGACAGTAGAATTATCAATACATTGGGAAGCAGGAGACCCAGGTTCAAGCCTTGGTTCTTTAACTATCTCATGGGCATATAATTTATGTGCTCTAGAGTTTGGTTTCCTTCTCTATACAGTGGGTTGGATTACAAGATTTCTCAAATGCTTTCCTGTCCAAAACAGTGATACACTATTTCTCATATCTGTGAAACACATACAGCTAAGTAATCACCTTAAGGGGTGGCAGGATGGTTATTCAGTATAATGCGGAAGACAGTAGCTGGTTAGCCAAAGCAGATTCAAAAGAGCTCTAGGGAAAGGCATGCTCAGATATATAGCATCAGAAAAGGCAGAGCAGCAGGAATATTTGAAGTAGGAAAGAGGTCAGGGAGGATGATGGATGCTCAAAGTTTAGCCAAAGCAGTTTGTCAACAAAATGGGAGACAAGGTCCAGAGCAGCAGTTGATCAGCTAGAGGTGATCTGCTTCATTCAGTAGATTGGGAGGCTTCTTCTGCTTGAGAGGGCACTGAATGGCTTGACCAGTGGCTGTTCATCTCATCTCTGTTCCTTGCTCTTTCTTACACTAGTCCCGTTCTTATGTCCAGTTATTTGCCAAATCCTGTTGTTTGTACACTTCTTTTTTTCCTTACATACTTTTTTATTGTCAAAAGAACCAAGAAACACAGTTTTGACATATTCTCTATAAGAGGTGAAGAATTAGAACATGAAGGTGAAAAAAATATAATACATAAGACTATTTTCATTGAGCTCCAGTTATACTGACTAGCACATGAATCATAGGAATTGTCATCTACCACTAAGGCAACAAAAGACTGGAAACATTTTTTCAGCTTTTGACCTTCTATATGCAGAGAACAAGTCCTTTTTAAAGGTGATGTAAGAGGCAACAGAAAGCATGCTGGGAGATATCCTTAGGTACATGCTGCTAGTGGTTCTTGGCTGCTGCTAGGGAGCCATCCAACTTGATTAGGTCCTGGGCTTCTTCTGATTCTTGACAACAAGCTGGTCAGCTGAGTACATTTCACTAATGTGGGTCTGTCACTGAATTATTTCTAGGTTTCTTTTGACTTTTTCACTAGCATTTTTTATTTGTGCAGAATCCTTTACCTTTTTACTTTCTCTGAAGGCTTCTCTTATCCTTCTGATGGCATAAGTTCTGTAATTTTAGGAGGTGAACTTGCCACTCTCTCTCAGCATCACTGGGTAGAGATCTAACACTTGTGCCCAACTAGAGGCTGCCATTTTGGGAGGGCTGTTTCTACATTTCTACTTTCATAACAATTTTCTTCTATGTCCCCTTATCTCCCCTGACACTGCCACCCTCTAGTACAGGCCCTTATCTCCTCACACCTGGACTATTGTAAAAGCCTGATGGTTGGTCTACTTACCTCAAGTCTCTTCCCTCTCTAATCCACCCTCCACTCAGTTGTCAAATTAATTTTCCTAAAGCTTGGGTCTGACTTCCTATTCAATAAACTCCAGTGACTCCCTATTTTCTCCAGGATTCAATATAAAATCCTCTGTTTGACTTTTAAAGCCTTTCATAACCCAATCTCTTTCTACTTTTCCAGTCTTCTTACACCTTACTTCCCTTCATTTACTCTGTGATACTGTGACATTGGTCTCCTTTTTCCTTGAATATGATATTCCATCTGGAGACTCCAAACATTTTCCTTAGCTGTCCCTATGCTTGAGATGCTCTCCCTTCTCACTGTTTAGCACAGAGTTTGACATGTAGATGCCCAATAAATACTTGTTGATTGACAATGATTCAGCAGTCACATCTCCTACTTCTTTCAAGGCTGGGAGATGTTGATATTGGCCAGTTGACTTGAATTCCTCAAGGGCAGCTAGGAGATCTCTTACAATTTCCTTACTGATTTTGCCTATCAGCCCCTTTTTAGCTCTTTTTGTTCTGTTATTTCCTGGGCAAAGGTGATCTCTTTTGTAGAGAAAACAGAAATAAACTAAGACTTGAGCTGCTCTGCCTTCTCTCTGTTGTCATTTATCATCAGTACATACACTCTGAATAGGAATTTTTTTCACCCCCCCTCTCTGCCTCAATATAGCTTGAAAACATGCCAAATAATATTTGTGGTAAGACTTTTTCACTAGCCTCAGCCCAATAAGGACTTTAGCACTCGTGTTCCACGTTCTTATATTTGTCCTCTTAGTCAACCTTGCTTTTCTTTTCCTTTTTAAAAAAATATCTAAGTTGGTTGGTGAGTTCCTTGTGCATCCCATCTTATTTTTTCTTGTCAGAATAATTTCTCTTTGTATCTTCAGCCTCTGATTTTTAAAACTTTCCCATTTAGAATTTTAGTCCATGGAATCTTATTTGTCTTCCCCTATAATGGTTTGAAGTCTTATCTTTTAATATCTAGATTTCATGTCAGACAATGCTAGCATTTCTTTCTTTTTCTATTACAGACTCTAGAAGGGAGTATTTACTTCCTTCCAAAGTTTTCATAATTTCTATCTCAGCAACCAGTTTTCCCCTGTTAGTGAGAATCATATACAGAATAGAATGTCCTCTTATATGTTCCTTTACCTTTTAAAGGATATAACTTTTATTGAGGCAAATCCAGAATTTATTAACTGCTTTTCTTTTCTTTTTTTTTTTGTTTTCCTTCTTTGTGATTCTTTTCGTCTTTGTTAACTTTATTTTTATTTTTTTCATTTTACAAATGCTTTATTAACTTCTGATTTACATCATTAATTTCTGCCAGATTTTGAGTTACAAATTTTCTCTTCATTTTTCCCCTACTCACCACCCCAGAATAGCAGTCCTACAGGATATCCCCTCCTCCAATCTGCTCTCTCCCATATCTTCTCCGGTAGGGCATGGTGGATCTCTATGCCCCAGTGCCTGTATATATCTTCTTTCTCAATTACATGTAAGTATTAATAATAGTATATATGTATATATAATTTTAAACATTTGATTTTAAAACTTTGAATTCCAGATTCATTCCCTTCCTCCCTTGTCACCCACCCTTGCTGGGAAGAAAAGCAGTTCAGTATAGATTGTACATGTGTAGCTAATGCAAAACATTAACATAGTAGATATATTGTAAAAGACTGACTATATTTCCCTCCCTCCTATCCCTCCACCCACTTGTTCTATTCTCTACTTTGATCCTATCCCTTTTCAAAAGTGAGTGCTTCCAACTTCCCTCCCCCCAGCCTGCCCTTCCTTCCATCATCCCCCCTCTCATCCCCTTCCCCCTACTCTCCAGTAGGGTGAGATACCCTATTTAGTGTGTATTTCTTTCCCTCCCCAAGCCAAATTCAGTGAGAATAAGGTTGACCCATTCTCTTTTGCCTTTCTATTCTTCCCCTTCATTGTAATCCTTTACCCTTTCCTCTTCTTTATGAGATAGTTTACCCCATTCTATCTCTCCCCATCTCCTTTCATTATATTCCTCTCTCACCTCTTAATTTCCCCTTTTAAGTATCATCCCTTCCTATTAAATTGGTCCTGTGCCCTCTATCTATGTATACCTGTAATCATATATACACACATTCATACATGCATTCATATGCCCATATACCCTCCGATATATATATATATATATATATATATATATATATATATATTTCTATCCCCTTCAACTATTTTCAAACTGAGAAAAGTTTCATCAGTTATAATTATCGTTTTTCCATGTAGGAATGTTAATAGTTCAACTTTCATCAGTGGCTTATGATTTCTTTTCCCTATTTACCTTTTCAAGCTTCTCTTCCTTTTTGTATCTGGATGTCAAATTTTCTATTCAACTCTGGCTTTTTCATTAAGAATGCTTGAAAGTCCTCTATTCCACTGAATGACCATATTTTCCCCTGAAACATGATACTCAGCTTTGCTGGGTAGGTGATTCTTGGTTTTAATCCCAGTTCCTCTGCCCTCCGGAATATCCTATTCTAGGCCCTTCGATCCCTCAGTGTAGAAGCTGCCAGATCCTGGGTTATCCTGATTGTGTTTCCACAATATTCAAATTGTTTCTTCCTGGCTGCTTGTAATATTCTCTCCTTGATCTGGGAATTCTTGAACCTGGCTATAATATATCTAGGAGTTTTCTTTTTGGGATCTTTTTCAGGAGGTGATTGGTGGATTCTTTCAACCTCTATTTTGCCTTCTGGTTCTAAAACATCAGGGCAGTTTTCCTTGAGAATTTCTTGGAGGATGATTTCTAGGTTCTTACTTTGATCATGGCTTTCAGGTAGTCCAATAATTTTTAAATGATCTCTCCTGGATCTATTTTCCAGGTCAGTGGTTTTTCCCATGAGATATTTCACATTGCCTTCTATTCTTTCATTTGTTTGGATCTGTTTAACACCATCTTGATTTCTCTTAAGTCACTAGCTTCCCTTTGCTGCAATCTACATCTGAGGGAATGATTCTCTTCATTGAGCTTTTGAGATTCTTTTTCCATCTGGCAAATTCGACTTTTCAAGGCATTCCTCTCCTCATTGCCTTTTTCAGGCTCTTTTGCCAATTGAGTCAGTCTGTTTTTTAAGGTGTTATTTTCCTCAGTCAGGCTGTTGAGTCTCATTTTGTAATTTTCTTGAATCATTCTCATTTCTCTTCCCAATTTTTCCTCCACTTCTCTTATCTGCTTCTTAAGGTTCTCTATGGCCTGTAACCAGCTCGTATTTTCCTTTGAAGCTTTTGGTGCAGGAGTTCTGATTTCACTGACTTCCTCCTATTCCATGCTTTGCTTCTTTTTGCCCCCAAAATAGGGGTCTAACATTGGATTCTTCTGTTTCTTTGCTTCCTTTGTCTTGTCATGTTGCCCCTCAGTTACTTGACCCCTGGGCTTTTTGCCACAGTAGGACTCTGCCACCAGACAGGGGAGCTTCCGTCCCAAAGTCTGGGGTTTTCTCAGCTGCCAAAGTTATTAGATGGGTGCACTCTCTGAGACCTCTACACGCTCTGGCAAGCTGGTCACGTACCCCAGGACCTCCACCTTAGACTGCAATCCAGATCCAAGCATGTTAAAGCAAGAGTGATTACCCCTCAGACTGGTCACTTGGTCCCCCTACACTCTGCAGGCCAGGAGCTGAAGCTGCAACATGGTGCCAGCATGGTGTCTCAGCAACTTCTTGCCCTGGGGGCAAATGCTGATGAACTCCCACCTACTGAGTCCCAAAGTCCAGATTGTACTGACCTCTCATTTTGTCCTTTGCATGTATGTGTTGATGGATCTGGAAACGGCCACAGTTGCTGGTGATCTGGAGTCCCTCCAGCCTGCGGCTGGTCAGGCCTGCCCTGGGGCTAAAACCTTGGCTCACGAGTGGCTGGGCTCAGCTCCCAGAGCACTGGTCTGGCCGCTTCCTGCCAGCCTGCCTGTCCTCAGCAGGAGGTTAGCTTCTCTGTGTCATTTTGTGGGTTCTGCAGCTCCAAAGTTTGTTCAGAGTCCCCTTTTACATGGATTGGGGAAGGTGGAAGCCAGAGCCCAGTGGTGGTCCTGCTTCTACTCCGCCATCTTGACTCTGCAGCACCTGCTGTGCTTTTCACAAAAGATTTCCAGCAGATTTCTGGATATTTGAAATACTCTATCACTCTTATTTTAACATACATTGTGCCAGACTTGTAATATTTTTCCTGAATTCTTTTTCTTATTAACTTCTTCTCTAGGTGTTTTCTCGATATCCTCATGTAAGTTTTCTGTTGGTGGACTTCTCAATGAATTGGGGGACTTCTTTTAGGTCTTTTGATCTATGGGGCCATAAGCATCATTAGAAAATTATTGATTTTTAACAATATGGAACTTTTTTCCAGGAATAACTTGAAATTATTAAAGGCACTTGTGCAATTTTCCAAAGTAACCTAGACTGTTCTCTTCTTCAAATATTTTCCATCTGTAGTTGCTATACAAGATGCTAGTACACTGCTCCAATTAGTTTTGCATTCAGCTATATCATAATTTAGAAAGTTATCTAGCTATAATAATAGTAAGATAAGGTTTCCTTTTCTTCTTCTAGTGATTAGTGACTCCTCTTTTTTCCCTTTCCTTCAGCTAGAGTCTAATCCAAATATTCTCATCTTTGTGTCATAGATGCGTTTGGCAGTCCGGTAAAGTCTATGGACTCCTCAGAAAAATATTTTTCAAATAGCTAAAGGAAATAATAAATTTCAGTTAGAAGTTCATGAAAATAATGTCATTTTTTTTCCCATTCAAATTCATGAACTCCTTGAATCTATCTGAGGCCAAGTTAAGAACCTCTGGTCTAGACAAAAAGGCATTCTTCACATATGGACAGTTAGTCTGGAATCTTGAATGATTATGAATCTCATGTAGAAGACTTGGAGATTGGTGTTCTGGAGCTTGGTCCAAGCAGTACAATCCCATTCATAAATAAGAGCACCTAGAGGGCATCCCTTGTCTAGAGGGAATTATTTCTCCTTTTGTAATCTGAACTGAATATCCTCAGTGACAGTGACAGACACTTTGGTGGACATACTTCTCTCTATTCGATTCCTTGCTTGATATTTATGATAAGAAAAAGAATTATTTCTTGTTACAGTGTTCAACAAATCTTATATGCTTTTGACCATATGCTTGGGTGATATTTTGTTAGAGGGAAGCCTTTAAGGGAGAATTTTATTCCATTCTGTGAGATGCTCTTCTGTAATCTGCAAATAAGCACAATGACATTGACATTTTATATTTTCTACACTAGTTATGTGAGTGTAAGTCTATGGTCTGATATAGATTTCTTTTTTTTTTTGGACTGGACCAGTGGTTTCATCAATATAAAGAATTCCTGGTGAAGAACTTCACTTACCAATGAATATCTTTGCCTTTTCTGTAACTGGTTTTAGGGAGTTGTGTAAGGACACTGAGAGATTTCCAGGATCACAAAACCAGTATAGGGCAAATGTGAGATTTGGACTCAAGTTCTCTTTTATTCCCTAGGCATCTCTTTGCTAGCTTTCTTGTTGCCTTCACCAGAGACCATGCCTTCAGGGAACTTCCTTTGGACTTCCCTCCATAAACAATACCCCCACCCCCAACTTTCCTGATTTATGAATGCCCCTTATGGCTTTCCATATCAGGTAAGGCTAGCTTCATCTATATTCTTAGCTATCTTCTTACCAGTTGTCTTGTCTCCTTATTACCCTTCTTCCTAATTTCTAGTTCTGGAACTATAATTGAATAAGTGCTGCCATTACTACTGGAAGGCATGTGTCAATTTACTCTCCTATGACTTTACTTACTATTCATGTTACTTTCTGAACCAAAATGCTCCTTCCTGATCACCACTCAACTTTATGTGTTATTTCCTCTTATTAGAGGAATTAACTTCCCTTGATGGGAAGTTATTTCCCCTTCAGAGCAGGAACCACCTTCACTATTACATTTGTATTTCTATGCTTAGCAGAATACATGGTACATAGTAAGTGAATAATAAATTCTTTTTCATTCATTAATTTATTTTTACTCCAAGGCCAGCTCTCTATCTACAATATCTACATAGAATATATTTGGGGGCAGCTAGGTGGTACAGTGGGTAGAGTACTGGGTTGGAACCAGGAAGACTCATTTTCCATGTTCCAATTCCAGCCTCATACACTTACTAGTTGTATGACCTTGAGCAAGTCATTTAATCCTGTTTGCTTTAGTCCCTTATCTGTAAAATGAGCTGGAGATGGAAATGGAAAACCACTCCAGTAGCTTTACCAAGAAAACTCCAAATGTCGTCACAGAGAGTCTGAAATGACTGGACAACAACAGAATGTATTTGCAAAACACCTGTTCTTTTTCATACCTTTCACAAATATGTAGCTCATTCTCAAAAAGATTTTGTAATGCATATGGGTCAGTGGTTATTCATTTTCTCTATTGACTTTTCTTGATAGTAATGATGTCTCTTTTTTCCTCAAGTATTTGGTGTCATCTGCTCTTTAATATAGCTTAAGAATTGATCCCTTGGAATGGTCACCTCTATATCTAGGTATACTTGATCTTGTCCAACTTTTCTTTCCATCTTTGTTTTCCTTGGTGTCATTTCTACTTCCACATATATTTGTATTCAAAGGTAATCGCTCTAATATTATTGATGGAAAAAGATGTTTGTTACAGAAGTATTGTCATTTCTTTATCTGTTCATTTTGTTCCTTTTTGCCTCATTCTAGAATGCTCTTGAGATGATCTGACTTGAGTCTTTTGCTAAACTTTTTGTAAACTTATTTTTCTTTAACTTTCTTGATGTTTTATGAGACAACTACTGATCATAATCATCTACCATTTCTCCTTTGTAAGATTTTATGAATTAATTTATATTTTAAATTTGTTGCTCTTGGCTGATATTTTTCTAAACTTGGTGAGGAAGTTAAGTGTTTGTTGACTGAAATGATTTCTAGGTTTTTTTGGTCTCTTTTTTGTGTCAATAAACATTTGCTAAGTTTCTCCAATGTGCCAGGCACTGTGCTAAGCTGTCAACTAACTTATACCAGTAAATTTCTTAGAAAGTGGTAGGAGTCAAAGAAAATTAACAGGCAGTTCTGAAAGGTAGAACTCCAAATTATCGGCAACTGTGAAACCATGAAAAATGCTGTCACTAATAATTAGAAAAATGCAATTTAAAGCAACCCAGGTTTTATCTCATACCCATAAAATCAGTAATGATGACAAAAAACAAAAATGACAAGTGTGGGAGGGACTATGGAAAAACAGGCACACTGATGCAGCTGGGTGGTACAGTAGGTAGAACACTGGGCATGGAGGCAGGAGGACCTGAATTCAAATTTGACCTCAGATACTTACTAGTTGTGTGACTCTCAGCAAGTCACTTAACCTTTGTTTGCTTCAGTTTCCTCAACTGTGAAATTGACACCTGTGAAATAATAGCACCTACCTTGCAGGAGTTGTTGCAAGGATCTAATGAGATAATATTTATAAAGTGCTTTGACATAGTGCCTGAGGTAGTAGCTGCTACATAAAAGCTATTATCATAAGAATAGTTATTATTATTTATTCATTTTTGGTAGAATTGTGAATTAGTATAGTTGTTCAAAAAAGAAATTTTGAATTATGTTCCCAAAGCCACTGAATTGTGTATACCCTTTGACCCCCTATACCACTTCTAGGACTATATTCTGAAGAGATTAAAGAAAGAAGAAAAGGATCCATATGTATAAAATAATTAAATCAGTTCTTTTCATAGTAGTGAAACACTAGAAACTAAAAAGGGTACCTGCCTATTTGAGAATGACTAAGCAAATTATGATATATGATTTAATAGAATATTATTATACTATAAAATGATGAAATGGACAGTTCCCCAGAAACCTGGGAAGAACTGCATGAACTGGTGCCAAATAAAGTGAGGAGAATAAGGAAAACAATTTATTCAACAACAATATTATAAAGAAAAACAGTTTTGAAAGGAACTCTATTCAAGTCAGAGACAAGGGATAACTCCAAAGGAACAAAGTAAGTGTGTTGTCCATTTCCTAACAGATAGATGATGGACTCAAAATGCAGAATATGGTTTGCATCTTTGGATTTGGGCAATGAGGAATGTTCTTCCCTTGACTATCCATATTTGTTGTAAGTTTTTTTTTTGGGGGGGGAGGAGGAAAATTATTGTTTAAATGGGAGGTTTGGAAGGAGACACTTAAAAATGGTGGTAGTCTATTTTCATGTATCTATTTCCCTTTTTTTAGTGTCAACAACTTATTTAAATAATGTGAATGCTATGTCTCATTTTTATTCTTTACTCTAATTTGATGCTGATTTTGAGCTTTCCTTTGACAAATTGGGGGTCTGATTATACACAGACTACTCTTTTGGAAAGTGACTCAGAGAAAGAACTGATAAATGGAAGTATACATAGAATAATTTTACAAATATACTTGTTTGTGTCTAATGGGAGCCATCTCTAGGGTGGAGGAGGAGGAAAGAAAAAAAGAAAAAAAGACATTTACATGATAATTTTATTATATATTTAAAAGGAATGGCAAGTTGTACATAATAGATTTGCAGTTTCATGTGCAATCATCTTTTTTTTTTTATTATACCATGTTATGGGAATGCTTATTTTATTCTATAAATTAAAAATAAAATAAATTTTAGAAAATGCAAAGTGACTCCCACATCAGTCACTAGTCATTTTCTGCCTGTTAATATATAACCAATTTCATTTTGAAATTGTACTCACCTATCTAATACCTCCCAACTCCCTTCTTGAAGAAAATATTCATAATATGTGGGTTTGAGGATTCTGAATAATATATAAGACTTTGGCAAGTCTTTCCTTCTGAATGATGCTTCCAATATATTTTTGATGCCCTTCCAATGCCCACTTCTGTATCAAAGTCTCCAAATATTAAATATTAAAGCATATGCTGAGTTCATTTGGATAAATTTAGTTCTTATAGAATTTCTCTACCTCTTTCCTTTGCAACAGATATTGATGCACAAATTGCAGTTATATTTATTATAATCTAAATGATCTGTTTAAAAACAATATAGATATACACACAGAAAATTCAAGTCATTTTTTGGTTCATCTTTAAAGCAAAAGTTGAGTTTATCTTCAGGGGTATAATGGAAGAGTTTCTTCCATGTAACTTTGTCTTTTTGGTTGCGTGCCCTGTTACAGTAGATAAGCATTAGAGAGTTTCCAAAGGATGACAATCAGAATGGTGAAGAGCCTTGAGTACATGCCACCTGAAGGTTAGTTGAAGGACCTGGGGGTGCTTATCCTGGAAAAGGGCTAAGGAGGAATATGATAGCTCTCTTCATGTATTTGAAAGACTTTTATGTGGAAGTATTAGATTTGTTCTTTTTAATTTCCAAGAGGCAAAAGCTAGGAGAAATGGGTAGAATATTTGCATTGATGTCAGGGAAAAAACTATCAATTAGAGCTATATAGAAGTGGAATGAGATCTTCCATATTAGATCCTCCTTAGAAGTCTTCAAGCAAAGGTTGGATGATCATACTTATGAAGTATGTTGTAGGAATTCTTTTTTGTTCATAGGTTGAACTATGAGGCCATGGAAATCCTCTCCTACTGTGAGATTCTTTGATTCTGTGATGTTGTCTTTTTTTTTTTGTTTTTTTTTTTTGCTTTTTGGAGGGGGGAAGGCAGGGCAATTGGGGGAAAGTGACTTGCCCAAGGTCACATGGCTAGTAAGTATTAAGTGTCTGAGGCTGGATTTGAACTCAGGTCCTCCTGACTTCAGGGCCAGTGCTCTGTTCACTTCCCTACTTAGCCATCCCCATTGTAGTATTTTTAAAAGCATCTTTTATTTTCTTCCCATATGGACTGACTATCTTGGAAAGTCATGGCCATATGGACTATCTTGGAAAGTCATGGCTATATGGTTGCCATAGTTCTTGTTCACTCTCCATTTTCCTACTTTAAAGAAAGGCATTTTCTTGATAGTAAAAGACCATAGTAGTTGTACCAGGATGTTAGCTCTTCTCTAACAAATCTACTTTGAAGAATTAGGATAGTATAGGCTGTTGGTGGGCCTATGTTTTGTCTAAGGTGATAGTATTTGGTTTTCATCTATGTGTACCAGATTGGATCAGCAGTTTAGGACAGTTGACTGCTGTCATTAGGGGACTTACCCAGGGTCACTTTGCTAGTTAGTAGCTGAATCAGGGTCATAACCCATGTCTTGTGCTTTCCCCACTAAACCAGAATTTGCTGTTGTTCACCAAGGTTTGGATGAGGCAAAGCAATCTCCTTTTCACTATGCAAGAAAATTGCTCTGAGTATGAATTCTACTGATATGGCATCTTTTTCATATTTAATTGAAATATTTAGACTTAATAACTATCAACAAAAACATGATGCCCTCAGTATTTCAAAGAATCACAGAATTTGAGCAGTGGAAAAGACTTCAGCCGTCATCTAGTCCAACTAGTAACTGAAAGGAATACTTACTGTGACTAAGTGCCAAATGCTCACTTACATTCTGCTTTAAGACTTCCAGTGAGGGAAGCCTGCCATCTCTTAAGATAGCCCATTCTATTTTTGGAGAGCTTTAATTGTTCAAATGTTTTTATTGATATTAGGTTTCTTTGTAATTTCTACTATTGATATTAGGTTTCTTTGTAATTTCTACTCATTGTTCTGTCCTCTGGAACCAAAGAAGTGTGATCCCTCTTCCTCATATTGTTGTTGTTCAGTCGTTTCAGTTGTGTCCAACTCTTTGTGACCCCATTTGGGGTTTTCTCAGCAAAAGTATGAGTGGTTTGCCATTTCCTTCTCCAGCTCGTTCACACAGTTAGTAATGTCTGAGGCTGGATTTGAACTTAGAAAGAGGAGATTTCCTGATTCTAGGCCAGTATTCTACCGTGTTTCCCCGATAATAAGACCTATCCCGAAAATAAGCCCTCCCCTTACTGTGTAAGATTCCTCTAAAATAAGCCCTCCCCCGAAAATAAGCCCTATTGAGATTGCTACTGTAGTGAAGGTGATCCCCTGCGCTACACGCTACATTACGGTACCCTCTGTATGCACCGTCCCCCCCCCCCTTCCCAGGTGAAACACACGCCACGCTCCGAGCTGCATCCAATCAGAGCTGCATCAGTGAGCGCGTCATCCTGTTCTTCCCCAGTGATTTGCTTATTGAATAAAGGTACATTTTTGTTCACATTTACCTGTTTATTAAAATTGCTGTCAGTGTTCATTAAAATAAGCCCTCCCCTGAAAATAAGCCCTCTGGTGTTTTTCTGTCCAAAAAATAATAAGACAGTGTCTTATTATTGGGGAAACACGGTATCCACTGAACCACCTAGCTGCCTTTATGCTGCTTCCTCATGATAGCCCTTTCTTTAAGGATATGTTATGTAACTAGTCTTACATAATATGTGTTTAACCATGTAGACAGTGTGATGTCCAATTCATATTAACAACTCAAACAGCATTTTGGTTCTGTGTTCCCTTATCTTTTTATTTATGTGTGTGAGTCCTCAGGTTCTATGACTTAATTCTGGTAATCAATTTGGATTTTTAGAAACACAGATTAATGCATTTGAGAAGTAACCAAGCATCTGGTTTTTATATGGTTCACACCTGTGATATGATGATTTCAGCCATTCAATCATAGAGCAACACCATGTCAAGAGTGCATGGCTTTGAAGCAGACATTCCTCTACAACTTTCCTGCTTGACAACCATGTGAAAAATCCCAATTACTGGAAATCTGAGAAGGATGCAGTTACTTATGAACACAGGACACTGAAAAAAAGACTTCCTAAATCAAAACCATGCTGGGATGCAATAGACCAAATCTGTATACCATAAACCTTTCAAGATCAATGTAACTAAAAAAAAATTATCCATGGTTAGAAAAGGCAGCTTAAACAAAACTCTATTGTTAAAAATAACTAAAGTGAAACAGCTGGCAACCAGTGCAACGAGTGTGGACCATGACTGGAAACTATTCAACTGAAAATGCCTAGATGCGTATTCAGAGCCAATGTCAGTTGACTTATTTATATGTTATGTTTCTATGTACACATTTTACATTTAAATGCATGCAAAATACTTTAACAACTAACTAAATAAATATCATTGTGTTTGTTTTTAAAAGATCTATCACTACCTTTTGTAAGGCAAACCTCATTTTATTGTGGTTTGCCTTATTACTCTACAGATATTGTGGGTTATTTTTGTTTTGTTTTTACAGATTGAAGATTTGTGGCAACCTTGCATCATGCAAGTCTATTGGGGCCATTTTCCCAACAGGATGTGCTCACATCATGTCTCTATGTCATATTTTGATAGTTCTCATAATATTTCAAACTTTTTTACTATCATCATATTTATTATTGTGATCATTGTTCTTTAATGCTACTATTGTAATTGCTTTAGTGCACCATGAACTGTGCCCATGTAAAATGGAGAACTTAATTGATAAATGTTGTGTGTTCTGACTGTTCCACTGACCAGCCTTTCCCCCACCTCTCTCCCTCTCTTTGGATCTCCCTATTCCTTGAGACATAATAATATTGAAAAATATTACATAAAATTAGTTGACAAAGCAGCAGCAGGATTTGCGAAAGGACTAACTCCCAGTTTTGAAAGTGCAGAATTGTGGGTAAAATGCTATCAAACAGCATTGCATGCTATAGAGAAATCTTTGATGAAAGAAGTAAATTTATATGACAAACCTCATTCTTATCTTTTTTAAGAAATCGCCACAGCCACACCAACGTTCTGCAACCACCACCCTTATCAGTCAACAGCCATCAACATCAAGGCAAGACCTTCCCCTAGTAAAAAAAGATTATGATTCAACTGAAGGGTCAGATAATAGTGTATTTTCTTTTCTTTTTTAGCAATAAAGTATTTTTTTTAGTTAAGGTATGTACAACGTTTTAGATATAATAGACTACAGTATAGTGTAAACAAAATTTATATTCACTTGGAAACCAAAAAATTGTGACTCACTTTATTGCAATATTTGCTATATTGTGGTGTTCTGGAATTGAACCCACAATATCTCTGAGGTATGCCTGTACTGTTAGATAGACCAATTTTACAGATATATACTCCACCACCCCCACAGCCAGTAGAACCTTCCTCCTCCAATGTAAGAAAGAGGAAAGTAAATAAAATTAATGTAACAATTCTGACATCATATGAACCTTTTATGTCTCTACCTTTACACTTAGAAGAAGGTAGTACGTTTCATCATGTTTTCTTAGAACAAAGATTGGACATTATATTTAATCTTAATCTGAGTTCAACTACCTTAAAATTTTTTTATTGGAATATTAATATTGAACAGAAATACAACCAACTAAATTTGCATTAAGTATAATTATTTACATTTCAGTTAATTTTGACATATGACGTATAATTTTTTATCCTCTTCTCTTATCATTATCAGGATTCTGTGTACATCTTAATGAACTTTCCTTTACCCTGCCTCCCTCATCTAATCAGTTGTCAAATTTTGACGATTTTACTTTTATAACATCTCTTGAATCTATCCCCTTTTTCCCTTTGACTCTGGTACCACTCAGGTTCAGACTCTTATCACCTCAGCCTGGACTATTGCAATGACCTGCTGGATTTTCTTTGCCTTAAGTATCTTCTCACATGATTTGTAGTGGGATTATAGGGTCAAAATTTTAATGACTTTTCTATATTTTGAAGTGATTTTGTAGAATGGTTGGATCAATCCATTGGCATTTGTATGCCCTCCTCCTCCCAAACTTCAGTAATTCTGTTTCTTGGTAATCTTTGCCAATATGCTTTGCATGAAGTGATACCTCAGAGCTATTTCAATTTTGATTTCTCCCAGTAGTGATTTGGTAGTATTTTATATGGTCATTGATTGTTTGCTTTTATTTTTTTAAAAAAACTGTTCAAATTCTTTGACCATTTATCTATTTGAGGATGACTCCTAATTTTATACATTTTTATAATTTTCTTGAATATTTTAGATATCAGACTTTTGCCAAAGATATTTAATGCAAAGATTTGCCCTCTGTTCAATAGTTTCTCTTCTTATCCCAGTTGTGTTGATTTTGTTAGTATGAAAGCCCTTTCATTTTATATAACCAAATTGTCTATTTTGTCATTTGCCTTCTATCCATTGGTTGCTTATCAATTTTTGCTCAATCCCCATCAACTGACTACCTTTCCAACTCTTGTCTCATACAATTCCCATACCCTACATTGTAGTCAAACTTGCTTTTGCCTGTTCACGTCCTGAGCTTCCTCATCTTTTTCTGTTCCCTTGCCCTTCTACCTCATTCCTTTGCCTGAAATGCCTTTTCTCATTGCCTTCCCGGATTCCCCTTGAAATTGCATCTATTTTCCATATAGTTTTTGTGCGTGGGTGCTTGAGTGCATGCGTGTGTGTGTGTGTATGTATGTGTGTGTGTGTGTGTGTGTGTGTGTGTTTTGGTTGCCTGTTGGTTTTTTGGTTTATTGATTAAAATTCTCACCAACCTTCTGGTTCATATACCATCTTCATGACTTCTTCCTTGATTCTCTTAACCAAAAGTGATCTTTCTTTCATTAGAACCTCTTATAGAACTTTGTTTTGTATTTTCCACTCTACTTTATGTTATATTTTATATTATATTGTAAATTGACCATGTTCTTGTATCTTGTTTATCTTAGTATTTTCTTTGGCATCCATCATAGTGACTGGCACATGGTGCCATTCAAGAAATGTTTGTTGAATTTTTAACACTTGCTACTCAAATACCTTGAGGAGGGACCCATTCTACACCATTCCTCTGTGGGCCTTCTGATCCATAAATTCATTTAGTGGGGTTTATAAATACAGTTGGCATAGGAAATTAAATAAGAATTTTTGGGGAGTTTTCAGAAACCTCAGACAACATGTGAAGACCAGCAGATGACACAGAAAAAGTTTAGAAACTCAGAAATGCATAAAATATATGTATTGTATAATATCAATATATTTTATTTTTTAATACCATAATAATTCAGACTTTTCTGGTATGAAAGGAGGGCCAAAATTTTTTATGTGGATTTTCCAGATCATGGCAGGTGCCTTTCCCCCAACCCCCACGATGTGGAAGGGATAACTGTACTTTAATACTTCTGGGAAAATCTGAGTCTGAAGGAGGGAAATGGAGATGACTACTCAGCTGCTTGGGAGAAATAGTAAAGTTTAAGAAAAAAACTTCTCTATAGTCATGGCCACCCTCACTGAGTCTTCTTGTAACCACTCTTCCCTGAACCCTCTTCCATCCTTCATCCTCTCTATTATTATATATTCTTATTTGGACAGGAGTGAAGTAGGGAAAAAAATGTGATATTTTAATGAGGTACTTATAGAGTTCTTTAATGATCATGGAAATGAGATTAAGGTGATTAAAAAGTGCAATTACTATTTGAAAATAGTGAAAGACATAGATTTGCAAAATGATCATATCTTCTACATGTTCATGTACCTGAGTTATAGCACAGTGAGAAATTTTGTTAAAATTACCATTTATTTATAAAAACAGTCATAGGGGTTTTGCATGTTTCTGATACCATTATTGTCTTCAATGTCACCCCTCACATACTGTTACTTAAAAAAAAATTGGTAGATTTTTCAAAGGACCTCATTTCATTGGATCCTTTTACACATAAGGATCAAATAGGTTTTGCTTATGGGTTTCTTTGAATATTGTCTTATTTTCTCTTTTCATCCTGTGTTCTGTAGCCTCTTCTCAAGTTTTTGTTTCCTTGATATGTTGTTCTTTCTTTATCTATCTTCTATTGACCTGTTCCTGGTCTCAGGCTGCTTGTAAAAGTCCTATTCATATTCTGATTCTCTGCAAGTGATATCTTTTTCCTTTAGTTGAGACATTCATCAGTACTTGAGGACGGTTTTGAGCAATCATCTATTTCCCAAATTAGTGATTTCCATAAATACCATTTCCACTGACTGAGATATGAATTCTAGTATGTTGATTTCTGCTTACTTTAATAGAATTAAATTGGATTTTAGCTTGCTCTTTAGCTTGTAGTTATGTGCTTAATCCATTAATCACAAGCTTCTCCAGTTATTTTTTTTAATTACATGAATAAATCAGCAGTGAATTGATAAAACATTCATTTACTGTTGCCATTATCAACCCATCAGTTATTTAGCTAGGTTACCACAAGAGGAAAAATGGGTTCAGTATGTGCCACTGCTCATAGCATCCTCAGCTATTGCAATAGTTGGGGAAAGCAGCAATGATTTTGAGACCATATTGGGGAATCTGGAATGGCAGTAGCCTTTGGGTAGCACATTACTAGAGACTGGCCCATATGCTGCTTTTGGCATAATTTATGGGGGACTTGCTAGCTTTTTGTCTTTTAACTCTGGGTTAGTAATTTTAACATACTTTGTGTGTGTATGCATGCATGTCTATGTTTATGCATTAAATACATGTGTATATACATATTATACACATGTATACATGTTACACATATATGTGTAAATAATTTGCCATCATTTCGGGATTTGCAGAGATTGCAATAATGCTCATAGACTTCCCCCCCTTCTTGGTTTTACATATGTAACTCATTAATGCTTAAGTTATGTTCATAGAACTGTTTCAATGGGAAAATATACTGCAGTGTTTTTTTAAGTATCCTAAAGCAGGCATTTGGAAAGGGACATGGCCCTTGAATGACCAATGAAGATCAAGCTGAACTTGATTTATAAAGGCATATATTTTATTCAATAATGAATCTTATTCTTTGAAATACCCTGAAATAATGACTATGAAATAATCAGAATAATTAGAATCAAGGTACTTTTTAAGTACTGTACTCTAAATCTGATAATGTAAAGGGTTTTCTGATTTTCATAGTACTTAGATGTCTTAATGTAACAAAATTCAAAGAGATGACTAACATATTTCTGGAATATAAAATTTATCCTTTTAAAAAGCAGCATTACTTCATTTTTAAAGAATATTTTTTATAGATTATGAATGATGGAATGAGAATACCATTCCCTAATAATAAAGGGTGAAAGCTATATAGCACTAGTGACTAGAAAGAACATTTCCCATCTAATAAGAATGGAATTTTTCTCCACATAAGTGACTGAGACAAGTTGATCATTTTCTAGTTTCAAAAAGGAATGCAAATGCTTGCAACAGGAAACCTAAACTAACCAAACATTTAATATTTTGAAAACATGGATTCTGAGGGAAAAGGATCTTTTGTTAAAAAGTGTATCTTAACTTGAGGGTGAGAGTATTTTTTAGCTCAGTCATTTATTTTTGATACTGTTCAAACGAATGAAAACTTTACTCCTACTTGCCCACCTTTATTGAATCTCATATAAATGTTTGGCCATAGAAGCCTCTACTTTACCATGGATCTGCATAGATACATTCCACTTTCAGTGGGTCAATGTTCAATTTTCAGATGGCAGAGACCCAGCCAGAAAATTCCTTCACTGAGATTCCTTCCGGCTCAGATGAGACTAAATAGTTACAGACTGCGTTGCTGTCATTCATTACTAATCCAGGTATGGCTGCTTACTGCTTTTAATTTTCGTTTTGAGAACTTAAAAGGAGTGTTTGCTTTTTTTCCCCTGAGAGGCGAATGATAATATGCCTAAAATTCCAGAAAGTCAAGGCAGTGGGCCTCTTTGACACTGATGTAACTGAGCTTTTGTTGAGCTAAATTAAGGATTATAGATTTAGAGTTGGAAGGGACCTTAGCAATCATCTACTCCAGCCCTTGTATTTACATATGTGGAAATCAAGGCCAATAGAGGTAAAGTGATTTACTCTAGGGCTCACATGTAGTAGATACCAGAACAAGGACCTGAACCCAAATCCTCTTATTAGAAGTATCTGGAGATCTTGAGAGACAGTCATATTGTAGGGGCAGTTAAATGAGGTTGTGAACAGAGCACTAGATTTGGAGTCAGGAAGACTGGGGCAAGTCATTATAACCTCTTTCAAACAGTCTCCTCATCTGTAAATTGGGGATAATAATAATGATGACTTCACAGGGTTAGATAATATATGTGCAGCACTTTCCAAACATTAAAGCATTAAATAAATGTTAGCTATTATTATTATCATAGGTTATTACAGAAAACTGGGATTGTTTTCAGGGTCTTTCCCTAATCTTTGGAAGTTATTGGGGACAACTGTCCAAATACCCCTTGATACCACTGTAAGAGACAGACTATTGAGTTGGATGGGCTACCAGTTTACCCTCATATTATAATTCTATGTTAAAGACTTTTTTTTTTGGCTATATGTAGAAGAAACCAAAATGTAACCCAACATTTATTGTCCTTCAAGACAATTAGCCTTTTATGCCCAAAGTTCTTTTGGTGGACTCCTCCTAGTTTAGAAATTAACTGCTAAACTCTTAACTGTTCTTCAATTCTCTTGGACACTTTTTTCCTTTTTTTTTTTTTAAAGCACCCACATTCAAAAGTAATTCTAAAAGTGATATTTATTCTTTCTTTTCATTTTTCTATTTTGCTGCCTTTGACTACTTTGGACCTCCTTTTATTAGTCTATTTCTAATTGTAGGTAATTTTTTTTTTTTGTGGTAAGTGCTACCATCAAACATTTGATCAGCCTTCAAAAAGACTATTTGTCTGACTGGCTCATAGAGTGAGATTTTCTTTTATTACTTTTATTTAATGGGTGGAAATCATTAGCATATGTTTATGACTCCAGAATCTGCTTTTTTCCTCTCATTTTACATCTGTGCCACTTCTCTTTCTTAACTCTCATCATCTTCTGCTATTTAAATACATCAAGCAAGCCCAGCGAGTGTGAGCTTGTTTTAAAACAATTCTTCCTAAACTATTTTTATTCATCATATGCTATCCTTCCTACCCCATTTTGAAAAATAATTATTTATTTGACACATAGAGTTATCAAGATGACTTTAAAAATGCTTAATAATTCTCATATTAGTAACATGATTGCAATATGGATCATATTTCACTTCAAAGAAAATATCTGTGTAGCCAAAATGTATTTCTTAACTTCAGATGATGGCTCACTTATTTTAAACAATATTTCTTGTGGCAAATTTGTAGTATAGGGGGAAAATTAACTCCATTCCTTTGTAGTTAGTTGTTGAGGAAATATACATATCTCCTGTGAGGTATTTTTTTTATTAAGTTAAGGGGTACAAATTTATTAAAGAGGGATAAAGCAGTTGCCACTATTTGAATGGGTTGAGAGGCAAAACATTATGAGGAATATTAAAAGTTATTTTTAACATAAAAGTTTCTTTGATTTTTGAGTAAGTCAAAGAAAGGTGAAGAGAAAACATTTTCAGTATTTCTAAATACTTAAACTTTAGTAATTTGCCTGCAGAATAAATATGTGCTTCATCCAAGTTTTCTTTCTCTATCATATCCTGCTGTTCTGAAAGAAAGGATTTCCACTTCACTGCTGCTGATCATTAAATACTTTGACCAGGAATTTTGGAAGGTAACTTATAAGGATATGGCTAAAAGTTTCTGATAACCATAAATGGAATTCCAAATCATCTTATTAACTCTATGAGTAACCTGGGGAAAATCAGTAGGGTTTCATTCACCTTTGACCTCAAAGGCTATAAATGTTATAATTTAGTATAGCTATTAGAAACAACAATATTTCTTGAAGTAAAATTTCAAAAACCCTAGGAAATGTGTTTTTAATTTTTTTTTCTGATGTAATTAAAACCACTAACTCTTCTGGTCTATTTTCCTCATTTCAATTCTGGAAACCTCTTTAAGATATAGATTTCTATTCCTCTTCTCCCATCGAAAATATGATAAATAGAACCTATGCAGTGTAATTTCCAGTAGAGAATTCATTATGTATGCACTTGACTATTTGTCATGAGTCAGATTATTAGACAAGGGAGACTAGAAGGGGGGGGGGGAGAGGGAGAGTGTAGTTTTAGATTCATTAAGATTGATTTCTTAACAAAGACAGCTCAAAATTGATCATCTTTTACTTTTTTAATTTTTTTCATCTTTTACTTTTGAGAAAGCTTTCTTCCTACATAACTTGTCAAATAATGTAGAGATGGTCCTTTTTTGTGTTTTTAAAAAAATTTTTAAGAGACCTAAAAGGATCGAGTTTTCCAAAACTGAACAGTAGAAACCTATTGAAAGCACTTCAACCTCAAATACTTTCCATTTTAAAGAAATCAAATGGAAATTTTTCCTAAAGAACATTTTTTCTTAAGATTAAGGAAATTTGCCTGATATATTTAGCATTGAGACCAATTAGTACAGATGTTTAGCCAAAAGCCAGGAATGCTTGCTTACAATGATATACTTTCTCAGTAATTATATCCTTGTTTAGTAGGTGTCTTTGCATTTGCTTTATAATTCCCCTTCTTTTGGTCTTGAAATCAATAAAAAAATTTCAGTACTTAACATAAAAAAAATTGTTCCCAACATTAATTAAGCATTGCTGTGCCCTTTTTCTAGCTAAACTCTTTAGCACAGGTTACAGATAGATATCCTTGGAAGAGCTGCAGGAATGTGTTTACTATTTTAGTTACATCTTTATGCTGTATTCTCTTGCATTCTTTAGTCCAATCTCCCTCATTGTAATCTGTTATTCAATGCAGCAACCCCACTAATCATAGGAGAAATAAGTAGAAGACTGGCAAAAGTCATCAAGGCAAACACCAGGCTATCACAAGGTCATCAGAGTCCAGTATTTACCTCAGTAGGCATATGTCAACCTCTGCCTTCTCTCTACCCCTTTGTAAATAAAGGAAGAGAGTGGGAGGAGAAGAGCAGAAGAGATCGTGGGAACTCTATACCCCAGCTGAGCTCTCTCCTCTCCAGCTGTTGGTCTCTTGGCTGATCTGTTTCCTCTCATTTCCTCTCTGTACCCTTACCCCTGCCATTCACTCTTCTGCCATGCTTCCTTTATTTATACAATGGACCTGGGATACAGATTGACATATTAAAACCCCCTTTCTTATGTACAAATGTATGTGGAAAATTAATTGGAACAAAGAAAACTAATTAACTGTATTGGCCTATACAGTATCACTTTAAAAAACTAATATACAATATGCCCTCTTGATGCTATATTCACTTATTTTTCATGATTTGGCATTGAATTTACATAATTACAATACATGTTCTATAATTCTTCACCATTCATTCACAAATTTATCACATTGAATATTAAGCATATCTTTGATTAACACTGGGGCAGCTAGGTGGTGCAGTGGATAGAGTGCTGGGCCTGAAGTCAGGAAGACTCATCTTCCTCAGTTCAAATCTGGCCTCAGACACTTCCTATCTGTGTGACCCTGGGAAAGTCACTTCACCCTGTTTGTCCCAGTTTTCTTATTTGTAAAATGAGCTGGAGAAGGAAATGGTAAAACACTCCAGTATCTTTGAGACCCCCCCATTAGGGTCACAAAGAGTCAGACAAATGAATGACAGCAACAAAAATGGGTTCTGAGAACCAAGATTAATAAGCTATTTTAATCTTTACAAATTGTTGCTTCCATTTTTATCTTTGACTATGACCCTTTCAGTTTTCTTGATGTTTTTGTAGTGCTTCATTGTACTTCCATATTTTGTTACTCTGTGGTTTCATTGATGTCAATTTTCTTTCATACATTGCAGGTTGAAATCTATTCACGAGTAGTTATACTATGCTGCTCTTGTCTATGGCCTCCCATAAATTCTCCATGTGGGTCTACCCAAGTTGCTAGGGCCCTTCTTCTGGTTTACTTAACTTTGTGTGGAAACCAGTAGACTATCCATTGACTATCCCTCATCCTTGTTATGTGACTGGTTATATTTCTTTCTGATGCTAACCTTCTTTCATAGTCCTTGGTTGGCAATGTGCTGCCACCTAGTCATGCCATTGTCTACCTCTCTATTGCCCTTTGGGTGACCCTCAAATTTACTGCTTTGGAGACTAGCCATAAAGCATGACTAGATAAATATTGTTATTTAATCAGCTTGGTGGCAAAGTGGAGAGAGCACTGGACCTGGAATCAGGAAGGCCTGAGTTCACATCCAGTCTCAGAAACTTAACTAGCTCTGTGACCCTCAGTAAGTCACTCAAGCTTTGCCTGCTTCAGTTTCCTAATCTATAAAATGGGGATAATACTAGCACCTACCTCTCCGGGTAGTTGTGAAGATAAAAGATAATTGTAAAGTGATTTGCACTGTGTAAATGCTAACTATTACTATTATTTAAAAGATGGCTTTTTGTTTCAGGGAGAAGCTAGTGGTCATTAAAAGCACTGTGCAATTTCCTAAAGACTTGTCAATCCAACTTGTTCTCTTCTTATTCAGTTCTGATCCCTGTTCCTTGTCCATTCACAGGGTTCAAAGAACATGTGTGGATGGACCAATTCTATGGATTATCTATCCAGATACATACCATAGTCTGAACAATTAGCATTCCCCCCTTCTCTCCCCTCAGCTACTTGGTTTTTCCTTCTTGGAAGTTAAGGCTGAACTCTTTTATTATACATCTCATTTTGGAGGTTTTACTATCTCTGTTATATGATATAATCTGTACAATCTCATCTGCAAACAGAAATATCTGGAAGAATTTACCAGCTATATGGAATCCCTTTTCCCTTTGGACTCTGCATTGAATTTCCATGACAGAGATGAATACCTTTGGTAAAGATGAATCTTTTTTTTTAATGGATTTAAATAGTCAGATGAACAATCCCTATTGTTAAACATATCAAGGAATTATGTAATATTTGGCATTACATGCTAAACATTTATTGGGAAAAAGCTGTTAAGGTGGCATTTTGCTCTAGTCAGATGATTTTCTTATAGTTAATAATTAATGAGCATAAGTGGAGTTTTCTATTCACTATGCTTTCAATCAATTTTGCACTATAAAGATGAGACCTACTATATAATAACACTTGTAAAAGCCTATCTTTTTGTATAATACTGTCATAAAGGCTTTCTTCTATGTTTGTGCAGATTATTCTTATTAAAAAATTGTAGAGCTGTATTCTGGACTTGGCCAGTCCCCTAGGAGTTTATCTTTGATATTAGAACAAAATAAGAGACTTAACAGTTAACAACAACAAAAAAGATTTATTTAGTCATAGGAAGAAAAGGATATACACCAAGGATATGTGTTAAGGACACTTTGAGTTCTTTTAGCCTAGCTGTCCATTGGTTTGTTTTTGTTTTTTGCTAGCTAAGCATCTGAGAGAATGCTTTGAATTTTCATACCTCTTTTGTTCTCAAGTGATTAGGAGGTGATGTCTTTAGTCCCTTAAGTCTATCAAGTCTCAGGAATGGTTTCTGTATTTTTTTTTAAAAGAAAAGCTAATCTAACTTGCTTAAGGCCTGGAGTTAGGATATTTCTCCTACAACAAGCTGGAAAAGCAGACTTATAAATTGCCTTTTGACCATCTCTAAGTTACTTTTTTTTTTTTTTTTGGTAACATGTTCAGAGATTTTCTTCTAAGCCTTAGATATCTTAAGCTCTTTCAGATACTTTTAAGGATTTAACTTCTCAATGCTTTCAAAATTGTGTCACTTCCAATACAAATCTTCTCTGTGTAAACTTGATTTAGTATGGCTGTTCTTCCCACCCTTGTTTTATTTACTGATTTATTTCTATTTTTTCATGTACCATATTTGGGTCTATGATATTAGTGGTGACTCTACTATCATTGATAAAGAAGACAGTTTGCTATATTGATCTTTACAAATCTTTTCTGTTTTTATTCATTTGATGTCTTCTTTTCAGTCTAACTTTGAGTACCTCAGATGATTATGTTTAGTGGAGTCTTTCACCATGATTTCTGTAAACTTGATTTCTATTCCTTTTGGAAATTTTATGAGGTTATATAATTTTCCATCATCAACCCCCCCCCCCCATTAAGATTTTTTAAATGAGTTTATATTCAATCATTGTTACCCTTTGCCATCGTATTTTTCTGCTTGGCATAGAGGTTGAATATTTGCTGGCTGAGGTGGTTTTTAGGCTCTTTTTTGGCCTCCTTATTATGGCAATTGATTTATATTAAATTACTTAGGAAATGGTAACTTCTCATGCTATGACTAAGTAAATGTCCTTTTCTTAACTATTAAATGGCCTAGGAGTATCTTATTTTATTCCAATATTTAACCTAAACTACCAGGGGACTGGGCTGAGTTCAGTCCAGATCAGACTACCAGGTCTCTTGAATTCTAGCCATCTTGCCATTAGTCTTGCTATAATGCCACTTTTCCCAACCTGGAGCAGCACCCCCAGAAAACTTGCTCCCAAGTCCCTGGAGAAGTGAATTCATTCAAATTTGGAGTTCCTACTGTGGAAATTAGCTTTCTTCATTAATGAGGCAATCAGTGCAAACTCATTTAACCTAATCACTGACCCAACAACATGTTTCACATCTGATTTAGTAGACCACCCTGGCCATATTTATGTCAGCCCTTTTACCACCCTTCTTTTTACCTGGAATAGTAGCTCTGAACCCAGACCTCCAGAAGCCATGTCCCTGATCCTTGGTGAAGTTAATTTATTCAGCTTTGGAATTATTGCCCTGAGGTTAAATTCTCCTGATTGGTAAGAAAGTGAGTGGAAATTTATGTAGTCTACTCTCTCTAGCTGGCTTCTGTCCTTTCTACATTGCGTATCCCATTCAATTGCCCACTCTAGCTATCTTGCCATTAGGCTTGCCACAAATGTTCCCCTCTCCTCCTTTTCACCTCTTGCTTCAAGCACAGAAATTAAATCTACTTCTACCATTGCTTTGCCCTATTGGTCAATTCACCATCCGTATGAATTTCCAGATCAGTCCACTACACTTCCCTGACTGCCATTCCCTTGTATTTGTTGTTTCCTCCTATTAGAGGATTTAATTTCCTTAGGGACAAGGGACAACTTCCTCAATTGAAACTGGATTTTCTTTCCTCTGAACTAAGCAAGAATTTTGTGTGTCTCTTGTTGAATGCTACTATGTATTATATTTATTTATGTCTGTGGTTTATTTTCATCTCTAGACTATAAGCTCCATAAGGGCAGAGGATAAGTGAGGAGAAATTAGGATACAAGAATGTTTGAATTGTGTCTGGTATAATGTATTTATTTCAATAAAATCACATTTTAATATCACCCACGTATAGTCATCTTTGAGCCTTTATCCTTCCTCTTGACAAGTACTATGCAAAGTATCCCTCTTTATTCCCATTTTCATGTTTTTTTTTCTTTTTCCACAACAATTGGGAAACATTGAATCAGAATTTCTATGTGTGACTTCCCCTTATATATGTAACATTTTACTTCACCTAAACATCTCATGAGATGAAGCACTTTGGAAGCTAAGTCATAGGGTCTGCCTTATGGGACAATTCTTTCACTTATTATTCTTATTGACTTGTAATTTGGGTGAACCCTGTAAAGGGCAAAGTTAGTTAAAATAGTTTCCACTCTAACAACAAATGTTCAAAGGTCTGACTGCTCACTGATTCCATGATGATGTAACTCCATAGCAATGAATTACAATGGGCAGATTCTTGAATTTAGTTTTCATGAACTGTGCCTGTATAGGTGATTTATAATCACCTCTCCCCACCCTCAAAGTTACAGCAACCAGATTCTTGATTTAGTACTTCATAGAAGTAAGCACCTTGCATCCCTTTTTGACATTAGAAAATATCCTGTTTAGCAACAAGGTCATAAACATTGATCTTTTAGCCAAAGAAAGATTAAATATGGTTCCAAACTTAAGACATGCTAATAAATCTTCATAATGCCCTTGATTTAATTAATGCCCATCTTACTTTTCTTTTTGCCAAAGCATCAATTATTTTCAATGCAGTTTGTTTTGACTTAGGGGCAGGGATCTGAATAGCTTTCTGGAATTTATATGACTTTTCAGAAATCATAAAAGCACATTAGACTCCAAATAGCTAAATGTAGATACCTTTGTAACTATCTAAGGTTATGTGATGCCTTAGGTGTTAAAGAGTTTTTACCATGGAAATTGATCAAAGAAAAAGTTTTCTCAAAATAAAATTTTCCGGGGAGGCTAGGTGGCGCAGTGAGTTAAGTGCTGGCCCAGAGTCGGGAGGACCTGACTTCGGTTCCGGCCTTAGACACTTAACACAAAAAAACTAGCCGTGTAACCTTGGGCAAGTTACTTAACCCCAATTGTCCTCCAAAAAGGCAAATAAATAAATAAATAAAATTTACCAGTATTTTCTTATCCACATGTTTAATGTAACTTCTAATACAGCTGTTCTGCACACACACTTTTAAAACTAGGAAAAAAAAACTGCATGAAGAAATCAGTTAAAATATCAATGTATTTTAAAACCATACACATGTAGACTGAAATAGCTTCAAGATTTTTAATCTATTTAGTGGTTTTCTGTCATATTTATGCATGCTTTTATTTTAATATTCAGGAGTCATTAAACTATTCCCCACCTCCAAAGGCATTTACTTATTCTACATTAGGCATACAACTAAGACATCAGATTCAAAATAGCCAAATTGTAAACAAAGTTATTCTTTATGAATTGCTACCAAAACGTGCATAGGACTGAGCATGTGATCTAAAACCTTACAATCACTTTAAGGTCTAATTGGTTTGTTCTATGAATTATCTTTCCTCTATTACGTCTTCACCTCCCACCCCCAAATGCACATAACAGCAGTTATGGGGGAAAATGAAATATTCTCATTTTTTGACTGACATTCAGTTAGAGATTCAACTTGAATATAACTGAATTTTGGGTGGATGTTCCTTTAGGAAGATTGTTGAAGTATTGTTAAATGATGTAGAAATCTGACCATTGGCATTTTACCTAATATGATTTATCATGATTTTAAGTGGAACTTAGATTTGTCAAAAGAAAGCACAAATTTAGCTGGGAGCTGGGGAAGAAAGTTTTGCATTTTAAATGGCAAAAAAAAAAATGGTAGCTTATGGTGTTGTGTGTGGTGAGTTAAATTACAAAATTGTTCACAATTCTTTTTTTTTTTCTTTTTGGAGGGGGGAGGGCAGGGCAATTGGGGTTAAGTGACTTGTCCAAGGTCACATGGCTAGTGTTAGGTGTCTGAGGCCGCATTTAAACTCAGGTTCTCCTCACTCTAGGGCTGGTGCTCTATTCACTGTGCCAGCTAGCCGCCCTGGTTCACAATTTTTAGAAGAGAATTCTTTAGTCTACAATTCTAGTGTTACAAGTTTATGTATAAGTACTGGAAAGAAAACTACAACTTAATGTCATAAAATGAAGTAGAAGAAAAGAGAAAAATATTGAGAACTACTATTAAGTATGACCCTTTCTACATTAACTATTTGTTTTTCTTAAAATTTTAATTAAATTGACAAAATTAACAAATAACAAAATAACAAAAATTTATGGTTTCTGTCTCCCTCCACTGATCATAGAAGAACAAACCCCTTGTAACAAATATTTATAAAGCAAAACAAATTTTTGCATTGATAATATAAAAATAAATCTCAATCTGCACCCTGAGTCCATCAAATCTCTGACAAGAAGTGAGTAGCATGTTTCATCAGAGTTCTTAAGTCTTTCAAAGCTGTTTGTCTTTACAGTGTTGTTATTATTATAAGTTTTTCTCCTTAGTTGTACTCTCTTTGTGCATTAGGTATTTATTATAGAAATAATTAATGTGAATATTTAATGAGAGATAATTTCACAGTTGAACAAATTTCTGTTCAATTCTGAACAATATGCTGTTACTGTGTACAATATTCTCCTGGTTCTACTCATTTCACTTTGTGTCAGTTCATATGTTTTCTCAGGTTTTTCTGAACCCATACTTCTCATCATTTCTTATAGCACAATAATATCCCAGCACAATAATATACAGTAGAACCTTTATTAATGAATTTAATTTGTTCCAAGATTCTGTTTGTCATGTGATTTATGTGTATTGCAAAGTGAATTTTCCTATAGGAAATAATGTAAAGTTGGATGATGGGTACCACATCCCCCAAAATATTAATATAATTTTAAGTAATATTTTTGTCTCTAATGAACCTGAAATACAATACCAATGATTAGAACACACTATACACTGAAGATAAAACAAATGAACCTTCACTTTGCCTTTGAGGAGAGTCGTGTCTGGTATGTGGGAGACAAGAGGGGGGAGGAGGAGAAAAAGGAAGGGTTATTGCTTGGAAGGAGAATCTCTTTCCATGAGAACATTGGGGATTTCAATGTTGGGAGTGTTCTCTCTTATGCTACTTTCGCTAAAAGTAAGACAAACACCACTGACTTTGCTTATTTTTCATTTTTAAGAATAGCTTTCATGTTTTGACTCATTTATTTTTTTCTTTACGTTCACTTCAGACTAGAAATCTAACAACATTTGTTTCTGACATTTTTTAAGAATGTCACACAAATTTGACATTGCATTATCGTTAAAAATATTCATGGCTCTCATTGCTACAGCCTTATTTGGGTGATGTTTTTCAACAAAATTTTGCACTTTTTCTCATATTTGCTAAACCTCCCCAATATTACTTGATATGAAGGATCCTTCCGACCTCTTAACCTCCTCCTCAGATGAGATATCCTGTGCAACCTCTTGCTGTTGCTTCTCATGCAGATCCATCAGTTCAACCGTTGTCAGCTCCTGGCTATGTTGTAGATCACAGTCACTACCATACACTTTTACACAAAGTACTACCATATATATAAACACGTGAACACACTCGTCATGGTATTGTAAAGAGCAGACGATGCTACCTTCACGAAGGGTCAATGGCTGAATGAGGCTGAGTAGGTGGTATACTGACTTGAGATTCCTTTGTTTGACATATGAAAGCAAAAACCAAAAAACCATTGCCTTAGTTGAATATCATCCCTTTGTGAACCATTTAAGTCCAAACATGATGTTCATACTGTGAATTTTTTTTCATCCTGCAAGACAAATTTTGCAAAACATTTTTCCTCCTCCAGGGAAGCAGGTTACTCATAAATCAAGGTTCTACTGTATCACAATTTGCTCAACCATTCCTCAGTTGATGGGCATCCTCTCAGTTTCCAATTTTTTTTTTAATTTTTTAAAGCAATCGGGGTTAAGTAACTTGCTCAAGGTTACACAGCCAGTTATTTCTGGGTGTGGTGCTAAGTATCTGAGGATTTGATCCCCAGGTCATCCTGACACTGGAGCCATTGCTCTTACTCACTGAGCCACCTGGCCGCCCCTTAATTTCCAATTCTTTGCTACCAGAAAAAGAACTGTCAAAAATATTTTTGTACATATAGATTCTTTCCCTTTTACTTTAATCTCTTTGGGATACAGACCTCGTAGTGGTATTATTGGGTCAAAAGATATGCATGGTCTCATAGCCCTTTGGGCATAGTTCCAAATAGTTCCCTAGAATCATTGGATTGGATCACAAGTCTACTAGTAGTAAATTAGTGCCCCTATTTTTCCACATTCTCTCCAGCATTGATAATTGTCCTTTTCTATTATGTTAGCCAATCTGATAGGTGTGAGGTGATACCTCAGAGCTGTTTTAATTTCTTTTCTCTAATTATTAGTGATTTAGAGCATTTTGTCATATAACTATAGATAGCTTTTAGTTTTTCTTCTGAAAACTGTATGTTCATATCCTTTGATCATTTATCAACTAGGAAATGTTTTTTGTTTTTACTAATTTGTCTCAGTTCCCTATGCAGTTGAGAAATGAGACTTTTATCAGAAAAATTTATGGTAAATCCCCCTACTCTCCATTTTCCTACTTTCCTTTTAATCTTGGCTGCATTGGTTTTGTTTGTGCAAAAACTTTTTTATTTAACTTATCCATTTTTCTAACTATGATCTTCTCTTATTTGGTCAAAATGCATAGGTACATTTTTCTGTGTTCTCCTAATTTACTTATGATATTGCCCTTTGTATCTAAATCATGTACCCATTTTGACTTTGGTATATAGTGTGAGATGTGGGTCTATGCCTAGTTTTAGACAAACTGCTTTCCAGTTTTCTCAACAGTTTTTGTCAAATGGTGAATTCTTGCTCCTAAACCTTGGTTTATCAAATATTGAATTACTATGGTCATCTTCTACTGTGTATTGTGTACATAATTTATTCCACTGATCTACCACTCTATTCTCAACCAGTACCAGATTGTTTTGATGATTATTGCTTTGTAATATAGTTTGAAATCTAGTACTGCTAGTCTGCCTTCCTTTACATTTTTTTCATTGATCCTTTTGATATTCTTGACCTGTTGTTTTAGATGAATTTGTTATTATTGTTTTTAGCTCCATAAAATAATTCTTTTTTTTTAAAGCAATTGGGGTTTTGTAACTTGCTCAATGGCCAGTTATTTTGTGTGGGTGCGAAGTATCTGAGGCTGGAACTGATCCTGGGTCTCCCGACACCTGGGCTGGCGCTCTTACTGCGCCACCTGGCCACCCCTATAAAATAATTCTTGATAGTTTGATTAGTATGGCACTGAATAAGTAAATAATTTGGGTAGGAAATAGTCAATATTCTAATCAATCAATAAATATTTATTGTGAGCCTATTACATGCTGGGTATTGTGATAAGTACTAGAGATTCAAATACAATGAATCAAATAACCCTAAGGAGTTTATATTCTAGTAAGGAAGACAAAAAGAACATATATATATGTATGATAAATACGAACAAATACAGGGTAGTATGATGGGTCACTAATAGAATGGAGGGGACTAGCCAGTAGGAGCCTGGTTGTTGGAACATGTACATTTTCCTCTGCCTACTAGGAATCTACATTGAGACTTCTGAGCCAGCTTCAAGGAATGACTGATGATGTATAATGGGGGAGGTGCTGCATATACATCATCATCTTCATCAAAAATAATATGTATTTATTAAGTGCTTATAATGTCAGGCACTGTCCTAAGAACTGGGAATACAAAGAAGGGCAAAAACATGGTCCACCCTTGAGGAGCTCACATTCTTATGTGTAAGATAATGTGTAAGCAACTATGTACATACAAGATGCATACAGTGTGAATGGGAGATGGTCTCATAGGTAAGACACCATAGTGGTATGACATGGAACAGGAAAGGCCTCTTGTGGAAAGTGGAATTTGAACTTAGTCTTTTTTTTTTAAATCTTTTTGGAGGGGGAAAGGTAGGGCAATTGGGGTTAAGTGATTTGCCCAAGGTCACATAGCTAGTAAGGGTCAAGTGTCTCAGGTAACATTTGAATTCTGGTCCTTCTAACTCCAGGGCTGGTCCTCTATTCACTGTGCCACCTAGCTGCCCCTGAACTTAGTCTCAAAGGAAGTCAGGAGGCAGGGGTGAGAAGGGAGATCATTCCAGGCATGGGGCACAGTTAGTGAAGAGGCAGAGTGGGGAGAGAGAATCTTGTGTTGGAAGAACAGAAAGAACATCAATGTCTGGATCACAGAGTACATGGAAGGGAGTAACATATGAGGAGATTTGAAAGAGACGAAGAGTCCACATGATAAAAGACTTTAAAAGCCCAGAAGAGGATGTTTATTTGATACTGAAGATAACAGGCAGCCTCTAGAATTTGAGGCAGCTAGATGGCTCAGTGAATAGAGTGCAGAGCCTGGAGGCAGGAAGACTCCTCTTGCCTCAGATACTTGCCAGCTGTGTGACACTGGGCAAGTCACTGAATCCTGTTTGCCTCAGTTTCCTCATCTATAAAATGAGTTAGAGAAGGAAATGGTAAACTACTCTAATGTCTTTGCCAGGAAAACCCCTAAAAGTCCCAAAGAAAAGTCACAATCACACATGATTGAAAAACTACTAAACAAGAGTTTGAATAAGGAGGTGACAAGGTCAGATCTGTGATTTTGGAAGATCACTTTGACAGTTGAGTGGAGAATAGATTGTAGTAGGGAGAGACTTGAGGCAGGAAGACCAACCAACTGGATATTGAAGTATTCAGAGCATGACAGTGGTATTTTGTCTCTATTTCCTGTTGGTTTAATTGGTGAGTTGAGGAAAAGATGGGAATAGGCAATAATTTTTATTCTAATCTTGGTTAGAGAGATTATTATTTACACAAATCAGGTGTCATTTAGGTAGAATATGTTTAAACCTCATAGACACATCCTGTTTCATTTGCTTTGTTCTTTCATTTGAAAAGTAAGAACTTCAAATTGTCCCTTTTTAGTCCTTTAAAAAAAACTGTAGAGAAACTGCTTCATTCCAATAAGAGGGTATTTCAGGAATAAAAACTGGACTTCTGAAGAATTGTGGATTTCCTTAGAAGCCAATTCCACTCACCAGAGTTAAGGTGTTACATATTCACGCATGAAGGGATTAAAAGCTAAAAATTTGCTTTTGGGGGGAGTTTACAAAGGAAGTACTTTAATTAATGAATGATGTTTATTTGTCAGCTTAGTAAACTTTTTGTTTGTTTTTTGTGTGTGTGTTTTGTCTTGGTCTTGTGAGTAATTACTCACAGGGATCTGGTCTATCAGAGATTAGAAACTATAAGAATTTATACTTTAGTTACTCTATTGAGGGAGGATCATCTTCCAGGAGGCATCTTGTTGATGTGTTTATTGGTTTTAAAATAGACTTAGTTACTGTCTCAACTGTCTCAAGGGGCAGTTTGTCCTGTGGTGATGAAGCAACAAGCATAGCTATTAAAGACGGAGTTTAAATGTTTCACTTTCCTCTTTCATTGGCAATAGGGATATAAATTTAAATGATATTAAGCACAACATTTATAAATTTTAATTCATATTTCCCTTTTTGAATTATTGATGAAGATTGGAAGTTTATGGAATGGCATTGCTATAGAGGATATAAGTAGCAATATTTAGCAAAGGAAATGTGTAAAGGTTGAGGAGTTACCCCAATACTGGACTTAGATACAGTCTGTGTGTATCTATACTTATATTTTCTCTCTCTCCCCTGTCTAAATCTATATCTACCTATCTCTTTAGGTCATCTCAAAAATCTCAGTGCAACTTTAAACTTTTTAAGCCATTAAATCTTAAAACTGCATTGACATTTAGATACCCTGTATCTGTGTGTGTGTTTATGTGTGTACATATGTATTGTGTATATATATATATATATATGTATATCTAATAATAATTATAATAATGGCAGCTAATATTTAAATAATGCTTATTATGTGCCAGACTCTGCTAACTGCTTTTTGTAGATGAGGAAACTTAGGTAAACAGAGGTTAAGTGACTTTCTGAGGGTCACACAGTTAGTAAATGTCTGAGGCTGGATTTGCACTCAGATCTTCCTAACTGTAGGTCTGGTACTCCATCCATTGCACCACCTAGCTGCTTCTATATATGTGTATATGGATGTGCATACATGTGTATGTGTATCTAACTGTGTGTATCCATGCTCACGCACACATATGTCAATAGTTCAGGAAGCAAATTGGAATCATTGAACTGATACTAAACAATAAACTACTTCTATTCTGGTAATGCTATATTGTGGTGAGCCCTGGAATATTATAACCTCTGAAGAATCAAAATTGTACGTGACCCCACGGGCAATGGAGAGATATATGAGTTGGGTTTGAGTACTCTGTCAAGTACATTTTAAGTTATGACCTATATATGAGAAGCGATATAAGGAATCTTATCTAGGATGATGAATCAACATGGAAAAGTGGATAGATGCTAGATTTGGAATCAGGAAAAGCTAGCCGTGTTTAATCTTGGCTCTGCCACATTAATAGCTGTGTGACCCTGGACAAGTTACATAATCTCTTTTGGACAGTTTCCTTATCTGTGAACTGAAGGTTTGGGCTGATGACCACCAAAATGTCTTCTACTTTTAAATCAATGGTCTGTGATCTGATCAGAAAAAGAAATCACATAACACATCATATCACATAACAAGGGTATGAATGGGATGTGACCTGTGCTGACCAAGATCAAAGATCCCTGGAAATATTGAAGTCTGCTAATATTTTCAGCGAAAGGAATAATAATAAGATATTTTACTTAATGATCTATTGAAGAGTGCTTTACCTGGCTGCTTTGGCTGATTGCTTTTCCAGTAGACTGCTGTGGCAATGAAAAACCATTGTGACTGTAATGCTTCCTCTTTGTCAGAGTCCTTTCAAAGACTACTGCTTTACATTTTTTAAGTATTACTCTATCCAAGGGGTTATGAACAAGTCTAAATTTTTATAGATCATCTCAAAATGCATTTTCCTTTCTCCATCTATTTCTGGCAGAACATACAAAATAGATACATTTAATTGAATTGGAAATTTATATATTTAGTAAATTTGATTTTAATTTGACTTTGAAAAAACTTTGGAGGCCAACAGTATCCTGGGTCATATTCTATTGAAGTTGGGCACACATCAGTTGCGTGTTAGAGATGCTGCTTCTGCAAGACTTTCTGTTTCAGGTAATTGTTCACTGGGATTAATTTCAAATACATGGGCAGGATGTGCAGATAAGTGATTTTTGAAACAATGTCTTCCTCTCTGCTATTTTTGTTGTAACCTTGAAAAAAGAGAATGTTCATTTTCCTTTGCAATTTCCTTAATGGATCTGCTGGCAAAGCTTGCAGGCATTAGAATGGAGACTATGTACTGATTATATAGAAAACTGGTCACGGTTCACACCTTCTGTAGTTCATTTTTGTTTTGGTACTTCAAAGTTAGAAGTATTCATGTTCTCTTTTAGTTTGGGATATGCAAAAGCCCTCTTCATCTTTAAAAATGAACTGAAAAAAATCGTGCTTGGCAGGCTTGACAGGAGTTTGTATATGTACACATAGATCCTATGTTCATCATATTGGTAAGAAATGTTGGCTATCCTGTCCTAAATTCAGGTTACTGGGCTGATACTCATCTTCCTTTGGGAATTTTATAGTGTGGGTCCTGGATTGAATTTTAGTCATTATTAAATTTACTTTTGAGATAGAAGATGTTGTTATGCTACATAATTTGAACAGTATCCAAATTTTAAAAGAAAAAATTCCTTGCTAGTGACTTGATGTAGTAAATTATTTTATTTGATTTGCAACTAAAACAGAAACATAAAAGCCTGAAGTTTTCCATATCTTTTTATTACAGCCCATTAGTCCATAATAATTCCCTAGCAGCCAAGGAATAGAATTTTTATATTACAAAGAAAAATCACATTATCTTTCAATTTGAATATTTAACGATTACTTTATTTAATGATTTACTTTATTTCATTCTCTGAACTTCCACTTCTAAATCCATTTCCACTCCCTGTTGGCGTGAGAATTTCTCCTTATTATTAGAGGTCTGCAGCAATCATCTGCACTACAAAGGAACTCCTCATCCTTTTTCAGTCATCTGGGAAGGGTAAATATTTAGAAGAACTTCATTACAATAGCTGAAGGAGAAGGAAATTAAAGTTTGGTGGGATCTTCTTTTAAGAGTGCCTTGGGCTTAAAGTGTGTGTGCCTTTATCAGAAGGGGGAGAAAAAATGCTGCAAATTTGTAGGTTAATGTTGTGGGATTGAATTTATTCTTCATGAATGACTTAAGGAAAATTTACTTTTAAAGCATCACTACATTTTCTCCCCTCTGTGCTTTTTTCCTTTCTAACAACTCTGAAACTTGCTATGTTGTTTTTGTTAATTTTCCATTTTTCCAACTTGGTTCTCCAGGGAACCTGCTCAAACTAGCAAAACATTTTATAATCAAGTTGTTTGAATTCTCTGTCTTTTATAAAAAGCCTCTTTGCTGTAGCAAAGTAGTAAGACTACTAATTATGTAGTAGCCTGATTTTGGGAAAGAGATAAAGAAATAATGACTATTAAAATGTATGAGGAATTGTCAGTAAGTAGAATTTGCTTTTGGGATAGGAAAAGATTAATTTTCATTATTTGACAAAAAAAAATCAGTATTTGTAATATTTTTCTTGGGGACATTTATAATTTGGTAGTTACTTCTCCTGTTCAGTTGTGTCCATTTCTTCTGACCTCTTGGGTCATACTGTCCATGGGGTTTTCTTGGCAAAGATACTGGAGCGGTTTATTGTTTCCTTCTCTAGTGGATGTAGGCAAACTGAAGTTAAGTGACTTGCCCAGTGTTACACAGCTATTAGAGGCTGATTTGAATTCAGGAAGATAAGTCTTCCTGACTCCAGGCCAGTGCTCTATCCACTGGGTCACCTAGCTGCCCCTAGATATTCAATGCTGTAATAACCAAGGTTTTGCAGATGACTCACAGTAACATGCATAATAACCATAATTGATCATTTTGGGTTTTTTTAAAGCCTTTTCATGGCTTTTGGAAAATTGTTCATGGGTGTTAGCAATGATGACAGTGATTCATTTATTAAGGATACAGTGCTAGGAGAGATATAGGGATAAAATAAGACCATAATGGCTCTGATGGAGCTTATTTTCTATCAATGATATATGACACATGCATAAATACATATAATGAAAAATAATTCATAAGAAGTTAAACAAAATGTTCTTTGAGATCCAAAGTGGAAAATAAATTATGATTAGGGGGATTGGGAAGGGCATAATGGAGGACATGGCACCTAAGTTGGTCCTTGAGGAATAGAGAGATTCCAATGGGTAGAGCTGAGGAGGGAGTATATTCTAGTCTCTGCAAATGTGCTGAGCCAGGCAGTGTGAAATTTATCTTTAACAATACATTCTAGACCATCATCTTGTTGCCCAACTTTACCTTTCCATGTAAGCTCCTTGACATCAGGGACTGTCTCATTTTTATCTTTTTAACTCTAAAATCTAATTTAATGCCTGGCATATAGTTAATAAATACTTGTGAATTGATCATATACACAATAAACTCAGTGAATACACAATTTGAATATGTAGTACCATGAAGCAGAGTAGAATGATTTAGGTACCTTTCATAGCTATGCCTGGTGGGAAACATCTTAGTAAAAGAAAAATAGAGATCATAAAAGATAAAATCAACAGTTTTAAATACCTAAAATTAAAAAACTTTTCCATGAATAAAATCAGTGAAGATAGAATTTAGAAAAGAAATGATGAAGTATATCACATATCACTGGTCAAAGTTAATATTCAAAGTATGTAGGGAATTGACACAAATATGTAATACCAAGAGGCATTCCCCAACAGGTAAGAGGTTAAAGGATATGAACAAAGTATTTTCAAAAGAATCACAAACTACAAATATCACATGAAAACAAGTCAGATCATGAATAGTAAGAGAAACAAATAAAAACTAGTATGAGATTTCATCTCATGATAGCAAAGATGACAAAATATGGTCATAGTATTAGTGGGAAGATGGATATTTTACTGCACTCTTATTGGATCTGTATGACGATCCAATTCTCCTGGGTTTCAACTGAAAATTGTGTAAGTGTCAAAACTTTCCATACACTTTGGCTCAGTGATACAAGTTCTGGACATATACCCCAAGGGTATCAAAGGATCATGAGAATTACAATATACGTTGTCAGGTGGGGCCAAACTCAATCTAATTTTTTGCTTGATTGTTTTACTTTGTCACAAGGGAAGGTTTAGTCTGGAGGGGAGGGTGGATTGCAAATATTGTGATGCATCAGTAAGACATTTCAAAATTTTAATTTGAAACACCAAAATGGTTGTTTAGACAAGCTATTCCTAAAGTTTCCCTTCTAGCTCTAATTCTATTATTTTATTATCACTTGAATCTAACAAATTTGCTAAGCACCTGCTTTATAAGGACTGAGTGTGGTGTTGAGGATTCAAAGAGAAAACCTGAACACTTTCTGCCTTCAAAGAACTTAAATTCTACTCTCTCTTACATGCTCAAAAGAAATCATATTTGTAAATCACTTAGTACAGTGTCTGGCACATAGTAGGCACTTAAAAAATGCTCATTGACTTCCCTTTCCCCCTTAGCACTACTGCTTCCTATAGTAGCTTTTTAAAAAATCCTTTCTTGTAATATATTGAAACAGCCTGAGATTTGTACCATTGTTAAAAGAATAAAATCTAAATGTAAATTCTGAAAATTATTATAATAAATGGGTAACTACATGAAGGTAAAGTATAGCTCTCCTTTGGGTAGTAATAGCTAAATTTCCTTAGGAAGGATTACCTTAGCACAAAAATCAGCTGAGTATAAATGTGGCCATGTGCCAATTCTTTGAAGTTTCTTTGCTTGAATTAACTAACTCCCTCAACTCCAAAGGTGCAGGAAACTGGGGAGGGGTTTAATGTCAGAGCAGTGCTAGTCCAGTCTGTCTTACGTTGAGCCTTCTTTGAAGCAGAGTGATTCAAGGCAATCTCTGCTTACATAGGGGGAGTCTTTTGACCTAGAAGTTTAGAGAGAAAAATCCATTGCCAGAAGGGAGTTGAAGATAGTTAAAAGTGATTTGAGCTGTCATATGTACTTTAATAGGTTGAGGGAATGAAGGAGAGGGAGAAGGTGAGGAGGGGGGAAAGGAAGGGAGGGGAGGGTAGGGGGGCAAGGGGAGGTAGAGGGGGAGAGAGTCTCTTTTAGGGTTAATCTGGTTTGCCAAGAGGCAGATAATTTGCTGTTCAAAGTGATTTGATGGTAATTTGCCAAAAGCTTCGGGAACACTTATGTTTTTACTGTTGTAGTCTAGATAAAGGTCAATTTAGTGATAAATATGTGACTTTATGAGTTGAATATTATACAAACATGGTATTTGATTGGGATAGATAAGCAAGCTAAAATGGATTTTGGTGGAAAAAATGTATAAAGACTCAGGCTTAGAGATACCAAACTATCAGATTGCTACCTAGATGTCAAGTTAAAGGGGCTTTACAAACTAAAAGCTGGTGTGTGTTACCCTCTTTTAAACTAAAATCCTGCCTGTTAAGGCAAGCACATTTCTGAAATATTTGTGAGACTACTTGAAGTATAAACCATTATTTTCTTGCCTTTCAGTTATCTTCTTTGACTGCTATTCTTCTGATCATAGCCAGATCATCTGGAACTTTTTTATATCCTTCCAATGAAGAGAAACCTGTCAAAGTATTTTCTCCATTACTCTTAAATTCATTGTTCAAAATCTCAACTGATTTCAAGTGGTTTAGTTTCTCATACCATTGGTAATTGGTGCCAGATTTGGTGGCTCTGTGTACCTTATTTAGAGTTTTGATTCCTTGGAATACAGATTGTTTTTGGAATCTTGGAATACAGTTTTTTGGTCAGAATCTGTTCAAAAAAGAATAGCACGAAAATGACCAGAAATGGATCACCAAATTATTGTCATCATTGATTCTTTCATTAGGTAACTTCAGCAGAGATGCTTAAAATGAATAGTTTTCAAGGTTGGATGCTTTTGGGATCTTTTGGTCTTAGTACTCTAACATCATATGATTTGGAAGTGATCAAATCTAATGTAGATTCTGCTTATAGAGGAAAGAAAAATTTCATCATATGCCATTTGACTTCTGAGAACAGCAGAAACATTTTAATTTTAGCACATATAGTCCTAAGAGATTCGCTTTCCTCCTTACTTCTGACTGCCTAATATAACAGGCCCCTAAGTAGTATTTTTTTTTCAAGATATAGTATAGCTATTGGTACCAGTGGTAATCAACATTATATGCCTATGCTCCTTCTCTGGGCATGGCTTAGAACTGAATTCAATAGAGTTTCTTCCCATGGGTTTTATAGGAAGGGAAAATGAAAAATGGAGAAAATAAAACTAAAATTTCCTGGCTTATCATCTTTGTACTTTTTAAAAATGGGAAATAATTTCACTATTTGTTAGCTTTTTATAGACTAGCAGAATATTGTGGAGAGGGAGAAGGTAAATTATAAATAGATATAATGGGAAGAAATAGTCCACATTTTGAGCTTTTCAGTGTTAACAGAATACTGTAAAATGAATTCTTGTTTCTCTAATAGCTATATAAAACTTGATGTCCAAAGAGTAGGTGAATAATTTACCTCTTGGTTTTATTTTAGAAAATATTTCTTTCCCCCTCCAATTTTTAATACTTCCCTCCCAACCCACACAAATTACCTTCTGTTTATTTTGCATATACCTTTAAATACATGTTCACTCCCTTGATAGAATGTAGGCTCCTTGAGGACAAAGACTATACTACTTTTGTCTTTGTATCCTTAGTACTTTGACAAGTGCTTTACACAAATTACTTACTAAATAAATATTTGTTGATTAATTAATTCTTCTATGATTTAAGAATGGACTTGCCTTTCTTTCCCTTCCTTTGAATTCCAGTTCAGGCATCATCAATTCCATAAAACCTTCCCTGAATTTCCCCAGCTGAAAGGGCTCCTTTACGTCCTCTAATTTCTTATGAGAATATTATGGCATTTTTCCTTTACACTGATATTTTGCTTTTTATTATAGTTGTGTACTTGTCTTATTTCTCTTATTGTATTATCCTAAAAGCTATGTGAAGACATAGATTTTTATTTCTGTTTTTTTTTTTGTCCCTATCTCCCTGGTATAATACCTGGAGCATAACAGGTATTTTATATATCAACCAGTCAATCAACTAGTGTTTATTAAGCTCCTAATACATTCCAGGCAAAGTTCTAGAGTATCCAAGGATGTAATAATGAAAGTGAGACAGAGTCTTCCTAAGCTCCAGAAGCTTGAATTATGTTTGAATTAATATTGTTGAATTATTTTTTGATAAGTTGAATTAATTTTCATATGCATGTTGAATTAAATTTTATACAATTGACTGGTGAATTCATTTTAAGATGTATATTCTATTTGACAGTTTTTAAGATTCTCAGAAAAAAGATGAGTTAATTTTTGCTTGGGGGAGATGTAACTTAAGAAGAAGGCAAACAAAAAATTTCTCCAAATTTACCTCCAATCCAGGAAAAGTTGCATTTTTGTTTGACACCCAGCTACTTTATCTGCCTTATCTCCTCTATGGAATGATAAATAAATCTATTTAACCTGACCTGAGTGCTTTACTATAATTTTTTAATATATCCACGTTTCTTTTAAGAGTTCCATTAAAAGGTTGTAAATAAGAAATGCATATAGAGTTAAAATGGCATCCCCTGGCTTTTGGCAGAGTACTTTTCTTTAAAATAGAGATTTCTAATATGTTTATTATTTTATGCTTAAAATTATAACTGTATAACATAGATAGATGACCATTTAGAGTTTTAAAGAAATTGTAAGAATGTTTAAAGTAATTGTTTTGAATATATTTCATTTTTCTTTTTGAGGAATGACTTTCAGTCTGTTAAAGATGAAAAATATCATTTTCTTGCCCCAATTATTGAACTATCATTTTGAGACTGGTCATAAATGGTCAAAGGATATGAACAGGCAGTTCTCAAAGGGAGGTAGGCTAGTTATCAATAGCCATATGAAAAAATTCTCTAAATCATTAATGATCAGAGATATGCAAGTCAAAACATCTTTGGGGTTCCGCCTTATACCATCAGATTGCCAAAGATAACAAAAAAAGGAAAATGATGGCGGCTAGGTGGCTCAGTGAATAGAGCACTGGCCCTGGAGTCAGGAGGACCTGAGTTCAAATCTGGCCTCAGACACTTAACACAAAAACTAGCTGTGTGGTCTTGGGCAAGTCACTTAACCCCAATTGCCCTAACTTTCCCTCCAAAAAGCAAAAAAAAAAAAAAAAGGAAAGGAAAATGACAGGTGTTGGAGAGACTGTGTGGAAACAGGCATGTTAATGCAGTGTTGGTGGAATTGTGAATTTGTTCAGCCAATCTGAAACTATACCCAAGACATTACTGAACTATATCATTATAGAATATATATATGTAATATGTATATACATATATATGCTGTTTGACCCTGCAATACCACTAGGTATAGGCTTCTATATCCCAAAGAGATTTAAAAAAAGAGGAAAAGAACTCATATGTACAAAAGTATTTTTGACAGCTCTTTTGTGGTGGCAAAGAACTGCAAATTAAAGAGGTACCCATCAATTGCAGAATGGCTGGACAAATTACAATATATGAATGTAATGGGATAGTTTTGTACTATAAGAAATAATGAAAGGGGGGTGGCCATGTAGCACAGCGAGTAAGAGCACTGGCTCCAGTGTCGGGATGACCGGGGGGGTCGAATCAGGCACAGACACTTAGCACCCACCCAGAAACACCTGGCTGTGTAACCTTGAGCAAGTTACTTAACCCCAATGGCTTAGGGGCGGCCAGGTGGCTCAGCAAGTAAGAGCACGGGCTTCAGTGTTGGGATGACCTGGGGATCAAATCTGGGCTCAGATACTTAGCACCACACCCAGAAATAACTGGCCTGTAACCTTGAGCAAATTACTTAACCCCAATTGCTTTAAAAAAAAAAAAAAGAATGAAAGGAACAGTTTCAGAGAAATCTGAGAAAAATTTTATGAATTGAGGTAAAGTGAAGTTAGGAGAACAAATTATACAATAATATTGTAAAAACAAAAGAACCCTGAAGACTTAAGAACTTTTTCAATGTAAGAATCAACCATGATTCCAGAATGCTGCTGTTGAAAAATGTTACTCATCTTCTTCCAGAGAGGTAAAGGACTAAATATGCATAATGAGTTACACATTTTTTTGGACCTAGTGTGGGATTTGGTTTGCCTCACAATTTTGTTCACAGTTGTTTTTGTTGTTGTTCAATAGTTGCAGTCATGTTCCACTCTGTGACCCCATTGGGGGTTTACTTGGCAAAGATTGCCCAGGATCACACAGCTAGTAAGTGTCTGAGGCTGGATTTTGAACTCAGGTCTTCCTGACTCCAGTACTGGTGCTCTATTAAAAGGGTATTATTTTGTTTTGTTTTTCAGTAGGTGTAGAAAAACAGACTTGTTATTTGAAAATAAAAAAAAAAAGAAAACTTAAGTTTAAAAAAGACTAGCTCTTGTTAGCTAAGATCACTGACATTCAAGGTTTTCCTGGCTAAATCCTTTAAATACTAACTGGAAGGAGGACCTAGAATAACTATTTAATTCTGTATGGCATTTACTTTTTTTTAATTTTATGTTTATTTTTAGTTTACAACATTCATTTCCACAAGATTTTGAGTTACAAATTTTCTCCCCATTTTTTTCCTACCTACTACCCCAGAACAGCAATCCCATTGAATACCCCTCCCCCAATCTGCTCTTTCCTATATCATTCCCCCTCCAACTTTCCAGTAGGGCAAGATGGATCTCCATACCCCAGTGCCTATATATCTCATTTCCCAGTGCATGTAAAATAGTAATAATGATGATGATAATTTTTTAAACTTTGAATTCTAGATTCTTTCCCTTCTTTCCTCATCACCCACCCTTACTGGGAAGATAAGCAATTCATATAGGTTGTACATATGTATTTATGCAAAACATTTGCATATTGGAATATATTGTGAAAGACTGACTATATTTCCCTCTATCCTATCCCCCCACCACTTGTTCTATTTTCTACTTTGGCCCTGTCCCTTTTCAAAAGTTTGTGCTTCTAACTACCCTCCCCCTCCCCAATCTGCCTTCCCTTCTGTCATCCCCCCTTTTATCCCCTTCCCCTGCTACTTTCCCGTAGAGTAAGATACCCAATTTAGTGTGTATGTTATTCCCTCCTTAAGCCAAATTCATTGAGAGTAAGGTTGACCCATTCCTTTTTGCCTTCCTGTTCTTCCCCTCCATTGTAACAGTTTTCCCTTGCCTCTTTTATAATTAGATAATTTATCCTATTCTGTCTCTCCCTATCTCCTCTCATTATATTCCTCTCCCCCTCTTAATTTTTTTTTTAAATATCATCCCTTCCTATTCAATTGATCATGTGCCTTCTATGTATACCTGTACACATATATACAAACACTCACACATGTATTCATATGCACATATACCCTCCTATATAGAGACATATATATATGTATACATATATATACATTTATATTCTCTTAAACTATCCTCATACTGAGAAGAGTTTCATAAGTAACAATTATTGTTTTTCCACCCAGGAATGTAAATAGTTCAACTTTGATAAGTTCTTTATGATTTCTTTTCCCTGTTTACCTTCTCATGCTTCTCTTGCTTCTTGTATCTGAATGTCAAATTTTCTATTCAATTCTGTTTTTTTCATCAAGAATGCTTGAAAGTCCTCTATTTCATTGAATGATCATATTTTCCCCTGAAACATGATACTCAGTTTTGCGGGGTAGGTGATTCTAAAATAAGCTTGAGATTTGCTAACAAAATTGGATTGTTTCCACCAAAAAAAAATGTAATTTATATTCTTATGTTTTTAGAGCTCCTCTAAATGCTATAAGCTATTATTTCAGAGAAAATGAGCAGGTTTTTTTTTTAATAACAGGGTTTAATAAGACGGCTTATGTTTTTCCTCAAAGAATATAGCTAGTGAATATCAAATGTCAACAGATGGTCTGTAAGATATCGGAACAAAAAGGAGAAACAGAGAAGACAGTACAAATGTACTACTAATGGTGAAGGTGTAGCAGCAAGCACCCCGGCGTCCTCAGGGTTTGCCGCCACCACAGGTTCTTGGATCTGCTTTGTTAAAGGAAAGCAACTCAAAATGGGTTAACAAGCTTACTTTAATCAGTCAGACATATATCTTTTACCTTGTTCAGGGGAAAAAGGTCAGCACCCTGAACTTCAAAGTATACAGGCAGAATTATCAAGACAGAAACAGATCAAGTAGACAGATTTCCAAACTGTCCAACCATTACATCCATACCAAATCAGCATCTGGGTTTTTCAAAGCCAGGGGGGCCCTGGACAACGGCTTCCCAGAATCCAGATCAAATCACAGAACACTTCTCAAAGTGAGCCCCCCAAAACAAAGCTACACATCAGGGCTTATATAGCCTTCTCCTGGCTCAGAGAATGTAACAACCTTATTGACTCACTGGCCAATCAAGAAGTATCTACTGAAAAACAAGCCTCCCACCCCAGGCTCCAGGTGTACCTTAGCCTAGGGGCAGGGAAGATCTTTAAAATTTACATTCGCATTACAGAAGGCTAGTGGGTTTAAGATCTAAATGGAAGATGTGTTCTGATGTTCCATACTTCATGGGGTATACTTCTTAAAACACTGATCCAAAATGCTTCTACTTATGTTTTTATCGTGCTTTAAAATCCCAAACCCTCCAGTTTCAAAGACAGAGAAATTAAATATATTGAAAGGATAGTGGAGTTTTTGACCACAAAAATATTCTGAAAGTTTACATTATAGATGCTTTAAAAAAAAAGTCTTCCCTGAGGGAATGGGGTTCACCTCATAACTTCTGGATTCTACCAATACTATTAAGTGCAGAATAAAATTATTAGTGACAGGTTCATTAGATTACCTCCTAGAAGTCACTAAAGCTTCCTAGAACTATAAAGCAGTCATTATAAATGTAATAATGACAAGTGACTTTTTATCACATAAATTAATGATAAGACTAAAAGTTATTTTACAAACAATCTGATGGTGTCCATATTAAAGATAAGCTGTACATTATCTTTGCTTTGGATAAAAGTAGTGATATCTAAGAAGATTCTTGGCATGTTCCTAATATGGAGGGAAGAAGCAGCCTTTCAACTATTGCAAATAATGACATTAATAAGTTATGGCTTTCTCCATTATAAAATGACAAGTAAATCTTCAGGTTCATAAATATGAACTACATTGTCACAAAAATGGCATTTAACTATTTATCTAGGCAGTTAAGATTCTCTATTTGAAATTAATCTAGTTCCAGTAAGAAAGCATTGATAGCAATGTTAAATCCTAATTCTTCTGACAGATAATGGAGGACCTTTCATACTGTTTCATGAAGAGGTTTGGAATCTCATCTGAAACACTAGTCTTAATCTTCTGAAAATTTCACTATACAATTCTTCTAATTAATAGTGATTTAGAACATTTTTTTCATATGACTATAGAAAGCTTTAATTTCTTCCTCTGAAAACTGCCTGTTCATATCCTTTGACCATTTATCAACTGGAGAATGATTTGTATTCAAATAAATTAGACACATTTCTTTATTTATTGTAGAAATGAGGCCTTTATCAGAGACACGCTGTAAAATTGTTTCCCAGCTTTCTGCTTCCCTTCTAATCTTGGTTGCATTGGCTTTGCTTGTGCAAAGGCTTTTCGATTTAATGTAATCAAAATTATCCATTTTGCATTTCATAATGTTCTCTCTTGTTTGGTCAAGATAGTATAACATTCTCTTTAGATCTAACAGGTAAACTATTCCTTGCTCTCCTAGTTTGCTTATAGTTTCAGCTTTTATATCTAAATCATATACCCATTTTGACTTTATCTTCGTATAGGATGTAAGATGTTGGTCTATTCCTACTTTCTGACATACTATTTTCCAGTTTTCCCAGCAGTTTTTGTTAAATAGTGAGTTCTTATCCCAGAAGTTAGAGTCTTTGGGTTTATCAAACAGTAGACTACTATAGTCATTGACTATTGTGTCTCACATACCTAATCTATTCCACTGATCCACCATACTATTTCTTAGACAGTACCAAAAAGTGGTTTTGATGATTGCTGCTTTATAATACAATTTAAGATCTGCTACAGCTAGGCCACCTTCCCTTGCATTTCTTTTCATTAATTCCTTCAATACTCTGGACCTTTTGTTTTTCCAGATGAATTTTATTACTGTTTTCCTAGCTCTATAAAATAATTTTCAGTAGTTTGATTGGTATGGTACTGAATAAGTAATTTAATTTAGTCTTTTTATTATATTATATTATGTTATGTTATATTATGCTGCATTTATATTATGTTACATTATATTATATTATGTTATGTTGTGTTGTGTTATATTATATATTTTTATGTTTTATTTATTGGCTCAGCCTAACTCATGAGCAACTGATATTTTCTAATTATTTAGATCTGACTTTATTTGTGTGAGAAGTGCTTTATAATTATATTCATATTGTCCCCGAGTTTGTTTTGGCAGATAGACTCCCAAATGTTTTATAATGTCTACAGTAACTTTAAATGGAATTTATCTTTCTATCTCTTGCTGTTGGGTTTTGTTAATAATATATAGAAATGCTGATGATTTATGATGATTTATTTATTTTATATCCTGCAACTTTTCCAAAATTGTTTATTATTTCAAATAATTTTGTACTTGATTCTCTAAGATTCTCTAAGTATACCATCTAACATTTCCAGTAAAGAATCATCTAAATTGCAAAGGTTTTTGGATATCTGAGGGGTTTCACTTTTAGGCACCAGTACTTTTTTAAAAAGTTATTTCCCGATTTGACATAGAAATTTTCCCTGCTTTCCTTCATTCTTAAACAAAGTGTACCAGGGTCAGCACACTACTGCTTCAGGGCCAAATCTAGCCTGTCAGTACCTTATACACCAGAGAACTAAGAATGATTTTTACATTTTTAAATATGGTAAAACTTTATTTAAAAATGAGGAAAATCATGCTTAACTTTTGGACACAAACAAGTGGTTGGCTATAGTCCACAGGGGGTAGTTTACTTATCTGTGTACTCTGTTAATCATGATTTAACCTTTTTTGATGGCTTAGGTTGTCATAAGCCCGATTTAACTTTGATCTGGTAATAATAATAATAATAATATCGTAGCTTTCAGTACATATTATTACAATACATTGTGACACATTGATGCCCTTGGGGCCTGTTGAAATTCGTTTGCACCAGTGCAAAGTGGACTTACGTTGCTATGATTTTAATTCTGTTATCTGGTATGTCTTGAAGGCATTTCCCCCTTTTTAATATGCTTTATACTTGCTGTGGACTTCGGAATTATGTCTAAGCTTGCTAAATTTGGGTGGGAAATAAGAATAAACTGGTTTTGAGCAAAAGCCTGAGGGATGGTTCCATGAGTAAAGTGTATGACCTTTTAGCATATGGACTTTATGACATATATTTGGCTGCTCAGGTGGGTTTTTGCTTACTTTCAGGTTCTTTGCTGTGTCCTGATAGGTGTGACTGCCAGATAGGTGAGTCCTAGATTGATGAAATATTATTACAAATCTATTATGAACTATAAATGGAAGTATTTTCATTATTTCCTAATATTATTTGCCTTGTAAGATTTTGCTGTGAAATTTTAGATTAACTGTGGTAGTTCCAAAAGATTATGTGCATAGTTTTAAAAACTTGAATGAGTTGTAATAAAGCTTATGACCTCCTCAAAATACATATTCTATTTCTTTATTTTTTTTAAGTCAGTAGGTTGTATTTCTCTTGTTAATGTTACTAGAGGGTCTTGACTGTTTTTCATTTAAAAAAAAGATTCTTTAATTCAATCCGTGTTAAGAGTTAAAGGATTTTGTTAAATGGGACATAGATTTAGAGATGACACCTATTAGAATCTTAATCTTTTTCATTATTTATCTCCTGAAATGTCCAGTAATATTCAATCAAGTTTCCCTGCTCTTAGTTTTGTGATTGTCTAGGATGATTCTCATTATCTGAAGAAAGGCAGAGCAAAACTCTCAATATAGTCTCACTACAAAATTACTTTTATTTCACTTTAATTGAATTTAACTTGAAAAAAATGAATTCCTATTACACTTTTGAAGGAGTGTGAAAGTATTGCAAAGCAATCAGTATTTCTGACAATGATTTTTCTATATACAGTAAGATAATAATAGCTGTTATTTTTTTAAAGTCCCTCCACCCAGTGAGGCATTCTGAATATTATTTTACAGATAGGCAAAGAGAGGCTCAGAGAGGTTAAGTATCTTGTTCATGGTCATAGGTTCATAGGATTTAGAGATGGGGAGGACCTTAGGGATCGTGAACTCTAGCACCTTTATTTTATAGATTAGAAAACAGACGCTCTCAAGGTAAAGTGACTTGTTAAAGGTCACCTAGGTTGGAAGTCACAAAGCAGGATTTGAATTTAAACCTCTCATTTTAAATCCCATGTCCTTCATTATGCCACACATGATTCTGAATAATTGATATGCTGCTGTATCTTGGGACAGAGAACAGAAGATTATATCTAATTGGATTTATGACTGAGTTACAGAGGTCACACATAATTACCCAAATTGATTCCCTAAAGATTTTCTGCCTTGTATTACTGTTAAGTGAATCTTCTTTTAGTGCTTATCATCACTTTAAGTTATTTCACCTTTCCCTTAGAGTATAAGTGGGGAATATTTTTCTATTTAAATTTAGGATTGGTTGCGAATTTTTTTAAATGACAACAGCAGGCAATGTCCTTCATATCTACTTTTTAGCCTAAGAATTTTTTCACCAGAACTATGTTTTCATTGGCTTTGGGACTACAGTAATCCACCCTTCCCTGCACTGCAAAAGTCACACCATTAAAAAAAAAATAAATTTGTATTGAAATCTTTTGTTTTCACATTGTTTTGTTTTCTTCTCATATCCATTCCCTTGACCCTTCCAGAGAGCTATCATTTATAAAAGACTTAAAAAATAAAGAGGATGAAGAGGAAAAAACATCTTTAATCATGAGAATCTGATATTATATGCAATTTCCAAAACTAGCAGGGATCCCCATCCCTCATAAAGTCATATGAAAGGGTTCTTTTAATATATCTTTTTGGGGGCAAAGTTTGTTTTTTTTATAATTTCTCATCGTTCCTTTTTATTTCCATTTGTATCTTTGAAGTCATAATGTCTATTGTTTTCCTAGTTTTATTTACTTCATTTTTCTTTAGTTCACCTATATCTTTCCATACTTCTCTTTATTTGTTATTTTTTTTCTTCAACACAGTAATATTCTGTTACATTCATATGCAGAAATTTGTTTATCCATTCCCCCATCTTTGGGCATCTACTTTGTTTCCAGTTCTTTGCTACTGCAAAAAAATATTTTAATAAATACTTTGGCATTCCTGGATCCTTACTTTTTGGCATCCTTCTAGGGTTTATGCCTAGCAATAGAACTTCTAGGTCTAAGGTTAAGGACATTTCATCTACTTTATTTGCATAATTCCAAATTTCTATCTAGAATGGCTGTACAAATTTCTTTCCAGAAAGGCCATAGCTCCACCAACAGTGCATTACTATGCCTACCTTTATGTAATCCCATCAATATTAATTCTTCCCAATTTTTATCATCTTTGCCAGTTTACTGTGTGTGAGGTAAGAACTTCATAATTGCTTTGCTTTGCATTTCTCTTACTCTTACTGATTTGAGGGACTCTTTTATATGGTTGTTAATAATTTGCATTTCTTGTTTTGAAAGTTATTTGTTCATATCATTTGACCACCTATTTGTTGGAGAGTGGAAAAGTTCACATTAATACAGATCATTACTTGCCCTGCAAGACTTAACAGACTTGCCTGTGTCAGGGAGAGGTTAAGTGATTTTCCTAAAGTTACACTTCTAAAATGTATGTCAGAGGGGTTTTTAGACTTAAGGCTTCTGACTCCAAGACTGGCTGTCTTTCCATTTTACAATACTGCCTGAAAGAACAAGGAAGTAGAAACTCTATTCTATAAATATAACATAATAAAAAGTGAACTTCAATTCTATATTGCACTAGTTAAGGAAGATAGGCAAAGGTAAAAGGGAAAATAAAAGGAAAATGAAGGTCACAGTTATACAAAAACAAGAATGTACAGAAAAGGAGATACTGAGAGACAAATGCACAGGGAGTAAGGGGAGAGACAGAGAGAAAATAAGAACATTGAGATTGACCTTCAAGGAATGATGTTCTCATTTTGTAGCCTTTTTAGAAATTATTAATAAAAGAAAGACTAGACAAAGTTCTGTGTTATGTTCATTCTTGTTGGCCTAAATGGGACTATTACCTCTTGGTAACTCTTTGAAGGGCAGTTGAAATTAACTTGAGGAATGGAAGGTCTCTCTACCTTTACTTTAGGTATATATAGCTACATTTGGATCCTTGAAAGTAGGGAGATAATTAAAAGGAGATATTTTTAAATTAACAGAGGATATTTTTTTCTTTTCTTTTTTGAGGTGTCAGAAATTAAATGACAAAACTGGGCTCTGTGCTCTTTTCTCTGCCTGTCTCCTAAATAGTCTTCAATGTATAAGGTAGATTAAGTGATACAGAAATTTACAGCAAACAATGAAGTTTACTGTACTATATTTAATTTTTTTGTCTAATTAGATTTATACTTATAGATAAAAATGCCTAAACTAGCTTCCATAGATTTAGAGCTAGAAGAGACCTCTTAATGAACCTCTATTCATTTTACAGAAGGAGAAAGCAAGGCCCAGAAAGGATAAATAATCTGCTCAAAAATCACACAGATTGGTAGAAAGTGACTGAGTGAATGTTTTTTGAGGCTGAGGAGACATGGCTTTTGTTTGTTTTTTGTTTTGTAGGCAGCAGGGAGAGAGCAAGTAGGGAGAAAGAGTAAGGATGATATTGGGGCCAATCTGCTGGAGAAAACAGGAGGGGATGAGATCATGGGTGCAAATAGAAGGGTTGACCTTAGCAAGAAAGGCCTTCTCCATAAGAGATGGAATGAAGAAAGAAACAGGGGGGGAAGATACCAGAGTGATATGATATGAGGAGAAAGAGAGAAGAAGGAACTTGGTTTATATCTTTAGTTTTTCTGGTAAAGAGGTGGGGTCCTTATCTTTTTAGTCTCCTTAGCTTTCTTTTAAGACAACTCAGTCACACAGCCTTCTATGGAAAGCCTTTCCTGCCTCCCCTTAGTGCTCTTTCTTCCTGGGGTTATGTGGGGTATTTAAGGAGGACTTTGCTGAGCCCTTTTCAGTACTGCTTATCTACCTTTGGTGTCTACCCAGCTCCAAAAAGCTGTAGCATGTACAGCAGCCACAACCCAGTAAACCTTCTCTGAGCAGACAGGCTAAACCAGGTTGAGGGTAACCAATGGGCCTCAAGCCCATCTGTTAGTTAGTGTTGAACTACCCTAAGCATGTGAAGACTTCACCCTGTAGAATGGGCAGATAAGAACAGTTTGTTCCAGTGCCCATGAAGAGGTGCTGTAGAGTGCTTAGAGCATGGTCAGACATTGATGATGTCAAGGTCATCCACTGCATCCTGTGCCATCACCAGTTATCCTGACTTTTGTCTTGCCACTGGGCTTTGATGACTCTGGAAGAGAGGGTGAGGCTGACAACTTTGTACAACTCTGCCCCACTTAAATCCAATTCACATACAGGTCAAGACAATCACCCCATGATATCCTTGATCCTCTTCAAAAACAAAAGACAAACAATAACATCTCTTTCCTAATCCTCATCATCATAACTAATGTATGTCAGTTTAAGGTTTGCAAAATGCTTTATATATATTATATCATTTGATCCTCACATTAACCTTATGAAGTAAAGCACTGTTATTATTCCATTTTACCAGTGAGGAAAGTGAACTTAGAAGAGGGTAAATGACTTTACAAGGGTCACATAACTGGTAAGTGTGTTTAAAATGGAATTCAAATTCTTCCTGACTCTAAGACTGACACTCTATCCATTTTTCTACTTGTCTTCCAGAAATTCTTATTTTTTATGTTGTATTCTATTGGGACTGTTTATCCTTTTGTTTTTGTACTGCCAAGGTTTAATGCAGTACTTTGAACTTCATAGGCACTTAAATCCTTGTGGGTTTGGATTGAATTATGTTAGTGTAATAAATTACTCCCATTGTTCATGTATATCTTTTTCTGTTGGATGAGTGAAAAAGTAACATTGTATATTGATTTTTAGGAGTTTGTGTTGGTTAAATGCCTGTTCCCTGAGTCCTTGCTTTTTAGAAAGCTGGCGATTTGAGATTCATCTATAAACTATGTGAAATCAGAGAGTCTCAGAGAAATTTAACATCCCCTTCTAAAGGTAACTGAAGGTTAGCAACCCAAGTAAGTCCTTGATTTATCTGAGTACAGGAGAAATTCTCAGGCTCCCATCTGTTTACTAGCAACCAGCCAGAAAAGATCAACTTCTCTGTACTGGGAGAGCTGTGTTTGGGCAGTCCCTCAAAAAAAGACAGTGTAGTGGATAAACATTAAATTTGTGCTCAAATACAATTTTCTTTTTACTTATATATTTCAGCCTTCATTAGTGTGTCAACAGTGTTGAGATCAAATAAAACCTTCTGTATGAGTTGTGGTAATGTCCGTTTACTCAAACTCCTCAGAGGCCTTTTGTGCAGAAAAAAAGTAGTCTGCCAATTTCATTTTCCTAATCAGAAAAGGTGGGGGTATAAGTGATAGACAAAAGAAGAAAAATACTCTTATGTGCATTTCTTTTAGAAATCCCTTGAAAAGACAGAAAGGATTAGAGTACTTGCCTTTGTGTCAGGTTGTAGAATCATAGGTTAGCTCCTTTTCTCTCCTCCCTTCTATTTGACCATCCAAATTAACCAGTAACATCCCAAGTTGAAGAAGAAACTATTTTCTGGACAGAAGATATATATGTTAGTTTCCCAGGTTTTTGTTTTTAATTGTTACTTTGTTCTTCAACCACTTACCTTCAAGACAGATCAGTAGCAAAATAATCAGTTCAGAATTTTTGCAGTATATGCAAGTTTGTTAAATGGGATTTGATATTTTAGTCATCATGATATTTGCAGAATATTAACTTGGAAAAATTATTTTCTTTTAATTTAATAGTTTGTGGTATTTCAGGAAAAAAGAAACTTTTGGATTAAGTAGGAACCTCTGGTTTTACTTGACAGAGGCATGGTTCCATTAGTCCAGTTATTTGGTGCAATGGATAGAGCACTGGACTGGACCTGGAGTCAGGAAAACTCATCTTCCTCAGTTCAAATCTGACCTCAGACACTTAAGAGCTGTGTGACCCTAGGCAGGTCACTTAACGCAGTTTGCCTTAGTTTCCTCATTTGTAAAATGGTTTGCAAAATGGAAGGAAATGGCAAACAACTCCAGTAGCTTTGCCAAGAAAACCCCAAATGGGGTCAGGAGAAGTTGGACACAAAAAAATGACTGAACAACAATTAATGACCACATTTTAAATAAGTAGGATACCTCTTAGATTTCTTTGGGTATAGATCTAGAAATCCTAGAAAGCTCTGCTAAGTCTCAGAAAGTTACAAGTTTGATGAGAAATGCTAATCAAATAACTTAACAGCCTTTATTGCAAACTTAATTACTTATGCTATTTTTTACATAAAGATATTTTAAAAATAAACTTAAAGGAAAAATGGCCAGTTCAGTAAATTTTATTTTAAAATAGCATTTTTATAAATGTAAATTTTAGAAAATATTTTGTCCTTTCTATTAATTTTCAAAACAGTTCAATTGGGGATGCATATAGTAGTAATGTCTATAATGGAAAATGTTCACCTGTGGTAAAAGAATGTGTGTCTAGTAAATATGTTTATACAGCTGTGTGGTAATGTACTTTATTACAGTGTGTATTTATGGAATCATGTAATGAGCCTCATTTCTAAACAACTGTTAACTTTGGCTTGGAAGTAGCTAATTAAATAATAATTGTACTTTTCAATTCCAGACTATATAAATATATATAGGATCATTCTAGACATCAGCTTCAAATGTTAATGTATGAACTTGATAGTAATTATGTGTTGGCTTATTTCTGAAATAGTACAGACTTTCTGAAAAATATTACTTATTTATAAGTTGTATTTTAATTGCATAAAATACCTAATATTTAGTAGAGTTTACATAAAATTTTATAGCACTTGTAGAGAATAATTTGTCATACCTCTGGTAAAATTATTATCCATTAATTTAATTTGGCCTGTGAAAGCATCCTTTTCATTAGTAAATTATATTTACTCCATGGACTTATTAAAATTAGATAATGTGTGTGACTTCATTCATGCTTATTAGCTTATGGAACCTTGTTTTTAAAAGGCTTAATAGTGACAATTTTAAAAATAAGAAAATGAACCTTGGAGTTATTCTTAATGATGATTATAAGTAGTTAGTTTCAAGTTCAAATTATATAGGAATTACCTATATTTCTATCTATGTAAAGATTATATCAGAGAATTTAGAACTGCAAGTGACATTAGAGATCATGTAGCTAAAACTCCACATTTTACAACTTAGAGAAATTAAGATCACAGAAGGAAAATGACTGGATGTTCTTCAGAAAGTTAACCATTAGTACTTTCCCTCTGCGTAGAGCACCAAAACTCAACTTGAATTACAAGAATGTCTTTTCAATCTAGTATATGAAAAAAAATGCACCATATTCTCTCAAAAGATAATACCCTTATTCCCAAATTTGGGAAGGATAAAGTAGAGAAGAGAATCTATAGACTCAATTTCACTAGTTAATGTTTTTTTTCAAATACTTTATTAACTTATGATTTACATCATTCATTTCTGCAAGATGTTGAGTTACAAATTTTCTCCCCATTTTTCCTCTACCCACTGCCTCAAAATAGCAGTCCCACTGGATATCCCCTCCTCTAATCTGCTCTCTCCCATGTTTTCTCCCATACTCCTTTTGACTTTTCCAGTGGATCTTTATGCCCCGGTGCCCATATATCTTATTTCCCAATTACATGTAAAATAGTATTAATAATGGTATGTATATATATATATATATTTATATTACATATATATGTATTTAAACATTTGATTTTAAAACTTTGAATTACAGATTCATTCCCTTCCTACCTTGTAACCCACCCTTACTGGGAAGATAAGCATTTCAGTATAGGTTGTACAGGTGTGGCTAATGCAAAACAATAACATAGATTTGTTGTAAAAGACTGACTCTATTTCCCTCCCTCCTATCCCACCTGCCACTTGTTCTATTCTCTACTTTGATCCCATCCCTTTTCTTTTTTTTCTTTTTTTATTTATGTGTGTGTGTGTGTACACACACTCATATCTCTCCAACCCCCACCCCCCCCATTAGTTGTTAAACATTTACCAGCACACCATTGCCTCTGCTCTTGCTGCCCCTTCCTCTGATTGGCTGATTCCTTCCAGAACGTCCATTTTAAAGAAAATGCCTAAACCAGTCCTATTGTCTACTCCAGGCTGCACTCCAGGCTTTGTAGACTTTCTCTACCATGCTTGCCTGGGGATTATTCCCCTGGCAGTTCCTTTTTAAGTATTCTTTCCCCTTTAGAATATTTATATATATATATACATGTATTTGAATATTTGATTTTAAAACTTTCAATTCCAGACTCATTCACTTCACCCCCTGACACCCACCCCCACTGGGGAGACAAGCAGTTCAGTATAGGTTGTACATGTGCGGCTAATGCAAAACAATAACATAGTAGATGTATTGTAAAAGACTGACTATATATCCCTCCCTCCTATCCCACCTCCCACTTGTTCTATTCTCTACTTTGATCCTGTCCCTTTTCAAAAGTGGGTGCTTCCAACTTCCCTCCCCCCCAGCCTGCCCTCCCTTCCATCATCCCCCCTCACATCCCCTTCCCCCCCTATTCTCCTGGAGGGTGAGATCCCATATTTAGTGTGTATTTCCCTCCCTCCTCAAGCCAGATTCAATAGGAATAAGGTTGACCCCTTCCCTTTTGCCTTCCTATTCTTCCCCTCCATTGTAACCATTTTCCCTTGCCTCTTCTGTATGAGATAGTTGCCCCACTCTGTCTCTCCCCATCTCCTCTCATTATATTCCTCTCACCTCTTAATTTCACCTTTTAAGTATCATCCCTTCCTGTTAAATTGGTCCCGTGCCCTCTATCTATGTATACCTGCAAAAGTATATACACACATTCACATATGTATTCATATACCTGCATACCCTCATATAAAGACACACACACACACACACACACATATATATATGTATATATGTATATATATTTCTAATCCCTTCAATTACTGAGAAAAGTTTCATAAGTTACAATTATTGTTTTTCCATGTAGGAATGTTAATAGTTCAACTTTGGCCAGGTGGCTCAGCAAGCAAGAACACTGGCCCCAGTGCCGGGATGACCCAGATCAAATCCGGGCCCAGACACTCAGCACCACACCCAGAAACAACAACTGGCCGTGCAACCCCGAGCAAGCCACTCAACCCTGATTGCTTTAAAAAAAAATAGTTCAACTTTGATAAGTTCCTTATGATTTCTTTTCCCTGTTTACCTTCTCATGCTTCTCTTGCTTCTTGTATCTGAATGTCAAATTTTCTATTCAACTCTGGTTTTTTCAGCAAGAATGCTTGAAAGTCCTGTATTCCACTGAATGACCATATTTTCCCCTGAAACATGATACTCAGTTTTGCTGGGTAGGTGACTCTTGGTTTTAATCCCAGCTCCCTTGACCTCCGGAATATCACATTCCAGGCCCTTCGATCCCTCAGTGTAGAAGCTGCCAGATCCTGGGTTATCCTGATTGTGTTTCCACAACATTCAAATTGTTTCTTCCTGGCTGCTTGTAATATTCTCTCCTTAATCTGGGAATTCTGGAACCTGGCTATAATATTCCTAGGAGTTTTCTTTTTGGGATCTCTTTCAGGAGGTGATCAGTGGATTCTTTCAACCTCTATTTTGCCCTCTGGCACTAAAACATCAGGGCAGTTTTCTTTGAGAACTTCCTGGAGGATGCTTTCCAGGCTCTTACTTTGGTCATGGCTCTCAGGCAGTCCAATAATTTTTAAATTATCTCTCCTGGATCTATTTTCCAGGTCATTGGTTTTTCCCATGAGATATTTCACATTGCCTTCTATTCTTTCATTTGTTTGGATCTGTTTAACAGCATCTTGATTTCTCATAAAGTCATTAGCTTCCATTTGCTCCAATCTAATTCTGAAGCAATGATTCTCCTCATTGAGCTTTTGAGATTCTTTTTCCATCTGGCAAATTCGACTTTTTAAGGCATTCTTCTCCTCATTGCCTTTTTGAGCCTCCTTTGCCATTTGAGTCAGTCTGTTTTTTAAGGTATTATTTTCTTCAGTCAGGCTGTTGACTCTCATTTCATAATTTTCTTGCATTGTTCTCATTTCTCTTCCCAATTTTTCCTCCACTTCTCTTATCTGCTTCTTAAGGTCCTCTATGGCCTGTAACCAGCTTGTATTTTCCTTTGAAGCTTTTGGTGCAGGAGTTCTGACTTCACTGATTTCCTCCTGTTCCATGCCTTGCTCCTTCTTATCCCCAAAATAGGAGTGTAATGTTGGGATCTTCTGTCTGCTTTGTTTCCTTTGCCTGCTCATTTTGCCACTCAATGATTTGACTTTTGGGCTTTTTGCCACAGTAGGACTCTGCCACCAGACAGGGGAGTTTTTGTCCCAAACACTGGGGTTTTCTCAGCTGCCGGAGGTATTAGATGGGTGCCCTCTCTGAGGTCTCCACACACTCTGGCAAGCTGGACACACACCCCAGGACCTCCACCCTAGACTGTGATCCAGATCCAAGCAGGTTAAAGCAAGAGCGATTACCCCTCAGACTGGTGCTTGGTCCCCCTACACTCTGCAGGCCAGGAGCTGAAGAGCCACGTGGCAGCGTCTCAGTGGTTTCTCGCCCTGGGGGTAAAAGCCATGCACTCCCACTTCCTGGGTCCGAAAGTCCAGACTACACTGGTCTCTCACCTTGTCCTTCGCATCTATGTATTGATAAATCTGGAAACAGCCACAGCTGCTGCTGATCTGGAGTCCCTCTGGCTGGCGGCTGGTCAGGCCTGCCCTGGGGCTAAAGCCTCAGCTTGGTGCTGGGCTCGGCTCCCAGAGCATTGCGCTGGCCAATTCCTCCCGGCCTGCTGGGCTGTTCTCAGCAGGAGGTTAGCTTCTCTGTGTCATTTTGTGGGTTCTGCAGCTCCAAAGTTTGTTTAGAGTCCCCTTTTTACATGGATTGGGGAGGATGGAAGCCGGAGCCACGGGAGGGTCATGCTTCTACTCCGCCATCTTGGCTCCACCTCACTAGTTAATGTTGATACAAGAACATACATAATTCATTTCAGCATCACCAACTTGGATTTATACCACAGATACACGAATGGGTGAGCAATAAGAGAATAATTAGCATAATTAATTTTAAAAACAACTAAAATGTATTATTATGTAAATAGTGAGAAAAAACTTTTGAAAAATATATTTTCTTTTTGAAAAACCTTAAAAATATTGCATAGAAGTTACCTTCTGTAACATGATATTATATATGTATATTCACATATACATATCTATGTATATGTATACATAATATATTTATATATGTATCACATATGTATGTATGAAAGAAATAACATTATTTGCAATAAAGAAACACTGAAAACTTTCTAGGCTTTATACATCTATAGCAAAATAAGCTACAAATGAATAAACAATTTAGCATAAAAGTTAATATCATTAAAATTATATCATAAGTATAATTATTTAAAAGTTAGAGAACAGAAGGTTCATTTCTATAGGGTAAAAATTCATAATCAAACAAGAGGTAAAGCCCACTAGACACAAAAAGCAGCTTTGATTATATAAAATTGAAAGCTTTGGCACAAATAAAATCAATGCAACTAGATTGAGTGGGAGTAAGATCTTTGCATCAAATATTTTAGTCTGTTTTCTGAGACATATAGGAAATTTGCACAGTAGGCAGTTCCTAGTAGATAAAAAGTCAAAGGATATGAGAAAGTTTTCAAAAGAAGTGTGAAATATTAATACCAAAAGAAAACATGCTCCAAATAACTAATAAGTGAAACACAAATTAAAATAATTCTCAAGTTTTATCTCATACTGATTGTCGAAGATGATAAAGACAGAAATTGCCACTGTTAGAAGAGTTTTGGCTTTTCATAGGCATGCTAATACACTGTTGGACCTGTGAATTATTTTAACTACTATGGAAAATAATGTGGAATTTTGTGAAAAAGATCATTAATTAATTATGTGCTTTGACCCAGTGATCTCATTGTTGGACATATTCCCCAAAGAGGTCAAAGATAAAATGATCCTATGTAAAACAGTATATTTAAAGCAGTATTTTTTGTGTTAGTAAAAAACTGAACAGAGTGGATAGGTACTCAATTGATATTTGGCTATAGATGAACAAATTGTGTTATATAAATGTAATGGAACATTATTGTTTTATAAGAAACAAAGAATCTGAGGAATTTAAGAGAAATGTGAGAAGATAAAAATTTATTCACAGTGAAATAAGTAGAGCCAAGAGAATAATACACACAATGACTGCAGTAATATAAATGAAAATAATACTATATAAGACTTTAAAACTTAGATTAACTGCATTGACCAATCATATTCTTCAAAAAGAGATGATGAAACACCCTTCTTTCCTATTAATCAAGTGTTCTTTACCTGGAGTTTATAAATGTGTCTGTGTGTACAACCTGAATTTTAATATTTTCCTTTGTAATTCTATATATTTTATTTTGTGTGGTTAAAAACATTATTCTGGAGGTGGAGCCAAGATGGAGGAAAGGAAACAAGAACTTTTCTAAGCTCCTCCATGAATTCATCACTAAACTTTCTTTTTTTCTTTTTTTTCTGATCTCCCAAGTTGTTAATTTAATTTAATTTTTTAGTTTACATCACTCATTTCCACAAGATTTTTAGTTAAAAATTTTCTCCCCATTTTCCCCCTACCCACCACCCCAAAAAGGTGATCCCATTGAATATCCCCTCCCCCAAGCTTCTCCCTCCTATGTCTTCTGCCATCCCCCTCTGACTTTCCAGTAGGACATGGTGGATCTCTATGCCCCAGTGCCTGTATATCTTATTTCCCAGTTACATGTAAAATAATAATAATAATAATAATATTTATTCAAATGCTTTATTAACTTCTGATTTATATCATTCATTTCCACCAGATTTTGAGTTACAGATTTTCTCCCCATTTTTCCCCTACCCACCACCCCAAAATAGCAGTCCCACAGGATATCCCCTCCTCCAATCTGTTCTCTCCCATATTTTCTTCCATACCCCTTTCAACTTTTCCAGTAGGGCATGGTGGATCTCTGTGCCCCAGGGGCTGTATATCTTATTTCCCAATTACATGTAAAATAGTGTTAATAATAGTATGTATATATATTTGAATATTTGATTTTAAAACTTTGAATTCCAGATTCATTCCCTTCCTCCCTTGTCACCCACCCTTACTGGGAAGATAAGCAGTTCAGTATAGGTTGTACATGTGTGGCTAATGCAAAACAATAACATAGTAGATATATTGTAAAAGACTGACTATATTTCCCTCCCTCCTGTCCTACCTCCCACTTGTTCTATTCTCTACTTTGATGCCATCCCTTTACAAAAGTAGGTGCTTCCAACTTCCCTCCCCCCCAGCCTGCCTTCCCTTCCATCATCCCCCCTCTCATTCCCTTCCCCCGCTACTCTCCTGGAGGGTGAGATACCCTATTTAGTGTGTATTTCATTCCCTCCTCAAGCCAAATTCAATGGGAATAAAGTTGACCCATTCCCTTTTGCCTTCCTATTCCCCTCCATTGTAACCATTTTCTCTTGCCTCTTCTATATGAGATAGTTTACCCCATTCTGTCTCTCCCCATCTCCTCTCATTATATTCCTCTCTCACCTCTTAATTTTACCTTTTAAGTATCATCCCTTCCTGTTAAATTGGTCCTGTGCCCTCTATCTATGTATACCTGTAAACATATATGCACACATTCACATATGTATTCATATGCCCATATACCCTCATATATATATATATATTTCTATTCCCTTCAACTACTGAGAAAATTTTCATAAGTTACAATTATTGTTTTTCCATGTAGGAATGTTAATAGTACAACTTTGATAAGTTCCTTATGATTTCTTTTCCCTGTTTACCTTTTCATGCTTCTTTTGCTTCTTGTAATTGAATGTCAAATTTTCTATTCAACTCTGGTTTTTTCATCAAGAATGCTTGAAAGTCCTCTATTCTATTGAATAACCATATTTTCCCCTGTAACGTGATACACAGTTTTGCTGGGTAGGCGATTTTAATCCCAGCTTCTTTGCCCTCCGGAATATCATATTCCAAGCCCTTCGATCCCTCAGTGTAGAAGTCGCCAGATCCTGTGTTATCCTGATTGTGTTTCCACAGGATTCAAATTGTTTCTTCATGTCTGCTTGTAATATTTTCTCCTTGATCTGGGAACTCCAGAACCTGTCTATGATATTCCTAGGAGTTTTCTTTCTGGGATCTTTTTTTCAGGTAGTGATCAGTGGATTCTTTTAACCTCCATTTTGCCCTCTGGTTCTAAAACTTTAGGGCAGTTTTCCTTGAAAATTTCTTGGAAGATGATTTCTAGATTCTTTTCTTGATCATAGCTTTCAGGTAGTCGAATAATTTTTAAATTATTTCTCCTGGATATATTCTCCAGGTCAGTGGTTTTTTCAATGAGATATTTCATGTTGCCTTTTATTTTTTCATTTGTTTAGATCTGTTTAATAGTATCTTGATTTCTTATAAAGTCACTAGCTTCCATTTTCTCCAAACTAATTCTGAAGGAGTGATTCTCTTCAGTGAGCTTTTTTTTTACTTTAGCTAAAGCATAACATATTCTACTCCAGCCTTTTACCTTTACCCTGTGTGTATCCCCTTGATTCAAATGTTTCTCTTGTAGACAGCATATCGTAGGATTGTGGCTTTTATCTGTCTGCTATCCACCTCCGTTTTATGGGACAGTTCATCCCATCCACATTCACAGTTATTATATCTGTGTCTTTCCCTCCATCCTATTCCCTGTTTATGTTTTTGTTTCTTCCTTCTCCCTTCCCCTCCTTAAGAGTTTTCCTTTTGACCAATGCCTTCCTTAGTATTCCTTCCCCTGCCCCCCCTTTACCTACCCTTTGCCCTTACCACTGTTTCCCTCCCTTTTAACCACCACCCCCTTTAAAAACCTCCCCTTCCCCTCCTATTGCCTATAGAGCACAATGGATTTTTATAGTTAGTGGAGTATATTATTCCCTCCTTGAACACAAATGGATGAGAATAAATTTCATACAGTGCTCTTCTCCCTCCCTCCTTTCCCTCTATTATAATGAGTTTTTGTGTCTTTTCACATTAGAATCCTAAACTTAACTGATTATATTGATCCCTCTTTGAACCAGAACCAATGAGAATAAAGTTCATATGATGTTTATCTCCCTCCCTCCTTTCCCTCTACTATAGTGTGTTTTTATGTCTCTTTGTGTGTCATAGTTTATCTTTTTCTGCCTCATCCTTTCCTTTTCTCCCATTACAATCCCTTTGTACCCCTTAATAAGGTTTTTATCATCACATTAGTTCATTTATACCCATGCCCTCTATCTATCTATCTATCTATCTATCTATCTATCTATCTATCTATCTATCTATCTATCTATCTATCTATCTATCTATCTATCTATCTGTATCCCTTTTATGCAAGCTTATAAGACAACTCCAAAAGACTCATGATGCAAGGAGATGTCAACACTCAGAGAAAGAAGTAGAAAGAACAGAACTTGAATGCAGAGTGAAGCGAACTACCTGCTCTCTTTCTTTTTCTTGTTTGGTTTTGTTTCCTCTTTTCCATTGTTCATACAATCCTTCTTTACAACCTAACTAATGTCTAATGTGAAAGTATTTGTAGATCCTATACTTGATTGCATGCCACCATTGGGGGGGGGGGGGGGGAGGAGAGGGAGAGGGTGAAAATTTGAAACTCAAGGGATGTGGAACTGAATCTTGCAAACTAAAAGTAAACAAACAAATTAATAAAGACAAAAAAAGAAACAAAAAAAAACATTCTGAGAAGCCAGTCATGGTACAAAAAAGTTAAAAATCTCTACTCTAGGTAGAGCGTTGCAGGTTGAGGACTGGGACTGTAGAATGTTGTCTAAATAGTAAGACAGTGTCAGTTGATTTTATTTACAAGTTTTTCATTGTTACAAGAGAGGGTTTAATGTTGAGATATATGCAGTCATGAGTGTGGTATAAAAAAGATATCAATAAAACTTAAGAAAGTGTAGCATGCATATATCTTCTAGTTAGTCCTCTCAAAAATAAAAATTTCATTTCAAGAGGAAGCAAATAAGACAGTATAACCAAATTATTGCAAATCTGTCACCATTCCAGAAAAACGAAGTCCTTGGTGGATATGTAATGTGTTTTTTGATTGTTTTTACATATTAAACAAACCATACCAAGGGAAGTAAACCCTTGCCACAAAAAAAAAAATGCCACAAAACATGGTAATTAAGGTAGCATGGTTTTAATCGTGGTTTTTTTTTTTTTTTAGCAGGAAGGAATGATCATAGGTTGGCAGATGAAAGAGTGGAGAATTTTTCAGAGGAGAGAGAATCAACATGTAATATAGAGGGAAGATGTGTGTTGGAATACTAACTTGGTTGAAAATGGAAGATCTGACCAATGGAAGAATCATTGTATGTAGGTTTGGAAAAAGTAAGGAGGAAGCCATTTAATTAGAAAGCTTAATTGCTAGCCTGAGTAGTTGAGCTTTGGTGTTGGGAAGAGGTTATTGAGCAGAAGCTGCAGAGATGTAAATGCTGGCGTTCCTGTTGACCATGTCTAAGATGGAATGGAACAAGAAGAGCTTAGAAGTAAGGAGATAAATTAATCTAGCCTTTAATTGTGACATGAGAAGCCAGAGTCAGATGATGTGAATTCTAAAACTTTTTAGAACAATCCGATTATGCTAGGTGATGAAGGTCTGGGCTAGAATGGTGGCCTTACAAGTTGGAAGGAAAATTATAATAGCTCACAATGCAGCAGTAGTTTAAAATTTACAAAGCACTTTCTTTCTAATATCCCATGAAGTAGGTAATGTTATTATCTGTGTTCAAAATTAGAAGGGAATATAGTTTCATCAATGAAAATTACATTAAAGAATATACATTCCCACAGGGTCTTTCCATCAGACTTAGAACTCAGACCTGTATATGTTGTCTCCCTCCCCCTCCTCCCCACATTAGAATTTAAAATTCCTAGAAAACAAGGACTGACTGGCTCTTCTATTTGTTTCCCCAGTGCTTTGCACATAGTAATCACTTAATAAGGAACTTTTCCATTCATTTTTTTCATTCTTTCCATTTTCTGGATGAAAAAATTAAGTGAGTTTCCAGCATGTACACAGATAGGATATAATAGAGCTGGGACTCTAAGAGGATCATGGGATCAAAGCTTAAGAAATGGAAAGGTCCTCAGAGTTTATCAAATCACATCCTCTCTAACTGTTTTTTTTTTAACAACTAAGCAATCAATAAGCATTTATCTAGCACTTATTATGTTTTATCTAAGTATTCTTTCCACCATACCATACTACTTCTAAAGGGGTGGGAAAATCTGAGTGATATCATTGATACAACTTTAGTGATCCATTGGGGACGTGTTATACCAAAATACTCAAAGTGATATTTAAAAATTCTATATGTTGTAATGTAATAGGGTGGTAGAGATAAAGGATGAAGATCTAACTAAGAAAATCAAATTTCTAAACTTGAGAAAATGAGGACCAGACCTCTGACCCTAAAGTGACTCCAACAATTTTCTTAGTCCAAAGATGATCAGGTTTTGGTAGAGTGATATACCCTGATCAAATTCTTGGTTAATAGATCAACAAGCACAAGAAGTTTATTTACATGCTAGAAAACCTATTTTATTTTGTTTTGCAAAATTGATTTAATAAAAAAGGGAAAATGACAAATCCTGGAGGGGCTGTGGGAAAACAAGTACATTAATGCACTACTGGTGGAGTTGCGAATGGTCCGACCATTCTGAAAAGCATTTTATTACTATTTATTTTATTACTACGCCCCCAAAGTCATTAAATTGCATACCCTTTGACTTCAGTCTATACCTCAAAGTGACCAAAGAAAGAGAAAAAGCATCATATATATGAAAATATTTATGTCATCTCTTTTTATAGTGACAAAGAACTGTTAACTGGGGGAGTGTGCCTATCTATCAGGGAATGGGTGAACAAGTTGTGCCATATGAATGTAATAGAATACTAAGGTGCTATAAGAAGTGGTGAAAGGGATAGTTTCAGAGAAACCTTTGAAGTTGCATGTGAACTGATGAAGAATAAGTGAGTAGAACTAGGAGAACAATTTATACAGTGACAACAATATTGTAAAAATAAATTAAATTGTTTAAGAGACTTGAGGAAAAACTTAAGGACTCTGATCAATGTAATATCCAACCATAATTCCAGAATACTCATGATGAAACATGCTGCCCACCTCCTGGCAGAGAGTTGATGGATTCGGAGTGCAAATTGAGATATATTTTTTGACATGACCATTGCAGTGTGTTTTTTTGACTTTATGCATTTATTATGAGGATTTTGCTTTACTTTTTTTTTCAATTGGAAGTCATGGGAAAGGAGGATGTAGGGGAGAAAGAAGGTATATTTTGGTTAATTGAAAAAATAAAATTTAATTAAAACTCAAAAAAGTAGAATGGCTAACTAATTTTCACTAGAAAGTTTATTTGACCTAAGAAATGTAACCTATCTGCCCATGGAAACATCTGCTCAGGAGAATCTTTGGGTCAGAACCTTGCTTGATTCAGATAAACTAAATTCCATAAATATTTTTCAAGGGTTTCCCAATTATAAGGCTATGTGTTAAGGTCTGAGGATCTAGAGATAATAGCAAAATTGTCCCTAATCTCAAGGAGATTACATTTTGAAGGGAAGGAAACAAAATATATACAGATAAAGAATTCAAATTGAGCTGACTGTAGAACCTTGTTAACTGATTCTCCTTTACTGTAGGGGCAGGTAGGCAGCACAGTGAATAGAGTGCTGGGCCTCAAGTCAGGAACTTTCTCCACATTAAAATGTAAGCTTCTTCTGAGTTGAGATTGTTGGTACTTGTATATCAACACCAAGCATAGTGCCTGGCATACAGTAAGCACTTTAAGCACTATACATTTTTGCTGAATGATTAATTGTGTATCTTTTTTTTCTGGTTCTGTTCACTTCACATAAATATACCAATGGGTTTCAGAATTCTTTCTATTTATCATTTCATGTAGTATAGTATTTATGTTCATGTAAGTCTATTTTAGACATTCCCTAATTAGTGGGTATCTTACTTGGCTACTGATTCTTTTCTATTACTAAAAAAGAAAAATGCTGCTATGAATATTTTGGGGTATACAAAACCTTTCTGCTTTTATAGGTTTTACTATTTTAGTCATATACTTAGCATAGTTCCAAATTATCTGCAACATATTGACAAATCATCTTTTAAAGTTGGGTAATTCTGGATGATTTCTACATATAGTGAATTGTTTCCATTTCTTGTTACCTTCAGTTTCAAAGAGTGATTTCCTAACTCTGTCTCTAGATTTAGAATATATCCTATCTGAGTGTTTGTATCTCCTCTGGGCTAATTTCAAAGAATGAAAGTTGTAGAGAAAAAATTTCAAGGTTTTGGCTAAATGTGAAATGCTTTGGTTCTTATAAATTGTTATCCATTAGTCCTTTGAAGTGACTTTCACAGACACATGACAACCTTGACAATGCTGCTATTTTGAGACACATCTAGCATGGCAAAGATGAGGAGCTGACTGCATTTCCTGTGTTTCCTGAGCTGCCCCGGTACAGGTTTCCCATAATTTAAGTTCCATTGGGATTGTGCCTATAGTGCAGGATGATTGTATCAGGAGGCATGGATTCTGGATTGGCTTAAGATGATGTCTGGGTTTGAGAAGGAGATTTAAGCAGAGATATATAGAATTGAAAGCAAGGGAACCTGAGTCACAGAGCCAACGCGAAATAGATTGACAGGTAAACAACTGCTGGTCAAGCTAAGAGAAGGTGATCCAGCAGAATAGCAGAACCTCTGATCTCCAGAGAGTTGTAAAGTAAGAGCTGTGGGTGATGGTTGTTCAAGATAGCCAAGCTATTGCACTATTTTCCTCAGTTTTCTGGGGGAAAGGAAGGGAGGGAGGGAGGGGGAGTGAGACAGACAGACAAAGATAGAGATAGACAGAGAGACAGAGACAGAGACAGACAAAGAGAGAGAGGCAGAGAGACAGAGAGGGAAACCATGTGGGAAAGAGAGGAATTGAAATATGTCATTTGGGAGAATGGATGCTGAGAATTAATAGCAAATGAAACAAAACAGAAAGAAATTAAATGTTACTAAAAGGTTTCTGTTAGAATAGCAGTAACTGACTATCTAGTTTTAATTAACCGTAGAGGATCTGTATTTCACATGGAGATGATTTAAACCACACCAACGGAAGCCCAAGCCTGTGAGGAAATGTACCAGGTGGCATATAGATAACATTTTGGAGGTTGATTCAGGATGGATTGTGGATCTGAAGTATAATTTGTTTATATTATAGCAGTCTTGAATTACTATCATAGTGTAAGCTACATTAAAGTTTGGGGCTATGATGCAGCAGGTTTTTTTTTTTTAAATGGGTCTAGTTTGATGGTTAATAAGTTATATCTTTAGGTACCCTACCATAATGATCCAAACAAATTTGATTTCATATAATTATATAGGTTGAAATGGAGCTATATGCTTGTCAACTAGGACAATTGGTACAGGTGCTCAGTGTTGGAACTAGGCCCTTGATCTGCCTTCCATAAGTCTCTCCCAAATCTGGTCCATTCTCCACTCACCTGCTGAAGTGATCTTCCCAAAGTGCAGGTCTGTCTATGACACACACACCCTCCCACTCCCAACTCCCTTATTCAGTAACCTCCAGTGGCTCACTGTCACTTCCAAGATCAAATATAAAATCCTCTGCTTGGTGTTCAAAGCTCTTCAATACTTTCTCTGTTCCCTTTCTAGTCTTCTTATGCCATATATACCCACTAACCCCCAAGTACTCTTCAGCCCAATGATACTGGCCTCCTTGCTGTTCCTTGAACAAGGCAGTTTTATCTCCCAACTTCAGTCATTTTCACTGGCTATCCTCCATGCATGAAATGTACTTCCTTCTCATCTCTTACTTCCTAGTTTTCCTATCTTCCTTAAAGTCCCATCAAAAATCCCAACTTCTGGGGCAGCCAGGTGGCTCAGCAGGTAAGAGCACCGGCTCCAGTGTTGGGATGACCTGGAGATCGAATCCCGGGCTCAGACACTCAGCACCACACCCAGAAACACCTGGCCGGGTAACCTTGAGCAAGTTACTTAACCCCAATTGCTTAGGGGCAGCCAGGTGTCTCAGCGAGTAAGAGCACCGGCTCCAGTGTTGGGACGACCTGGATCAAATCCCGGGCTCAGGCACTCAGCACCACACCCAGAAATAACTGGCCGTGTAACCTCTTGAGCAAGTTACTTAACCCTGATTGCTTTAAAAAAATCCCAACTTCTGCAAAAAAACTTTCTTGATTCCTCTTAATTCTGTTGCCTTTCCTCTGCTGATTACTTCCAGTCTATCCTGTGTCTAGATTGTCTGCATTAGTTATTTGCAAGTTGTCTCCCCCATTAGATGATGAGCTCAAGAGTAGGAACTATCTTTTACTTTTCTTTGTATCCCAGCACATAGTAGGCATAGTAAGTGCCTGCACATAGTAGGCACTTAATAAATGTTTACTGATTGGCTATTCTGTGGACTTCTTAAGAGGATGCAAAAGAATAAGCAAAATATACAGGAAGGAAAAATTACTGTTTGAGTTGCCTGAAATTGTGGAGACATTCCCAGAACCCCAGGGAGATAAATGACAAGGGGAATATTTGGAAATTAGTTATTAAATGCCCACAAGTACTCATTCTTGTGCTCCCCACCCTATCTTCCCCCTTCCTGGACTAGGAGTTGATGTGTGAATTTAAAGCTCTTGTGTTGAGAACTGAATGGCCTGAGGATTATGTAAAAGTCCTCCTAAAAGGAGAGAGAACCACCCCAACAGATGGAGATCTAGTGCTAACACCATTGGCTTAGAATGTGGGACAAACTATCATTCAAACGATACAACTGGGAAGGGGGAGGTACTATGAACAATTAGTCTCTTCTCAGGGAGACATGATTGAGAGATTAGCTTGACTAGAACACTTATATGAAGTTCCTCTCTGCTTGCCAACTTTGTCAACTGTGGGGAGAGAAAGCCTTCAATTTTGTTCTAAGGTTGGAGAAACTGCTACAGAGTCTTATGATCCCTATTGCACTAACTCACGCCCTTGGGGTTGGGGGGAACTGTATGATATCATGTATGTGGCACTACAGCAATATCTTTCCCCCCTCCTGCTTCTAGAAAACTAGCTAATCAAAATTGGTTCATGGATCCTAGAGGAAAGGGAATGGTGTAGAGAGAAAGTAGAGTGGGGCAACAAATTATGGGCTCCATTTTGGGATTTTGTCAGCGTGTATTTGAAGTCCCTGAGGGAAAGTTGTGGGTATCAATGAGAAAGTAAAAACTATAGGAAACATATCTGAAGTTGTAGCATTGATTAGAACCGACTTTAGCTTATTCAGATTATTAGTAGTCTTGCAGACAATAAGGTGACTGTGGATACCTAAGTATTCTGGTAATTAATGCCTCCACTGGGAAATCTGCAGGAAAAAATGAGGACAGTGCTCACAAGGAAGTACTGAAGTCTTGAGTTTAGGGATGGATCCAGTGAAGTTTGACTGGAGAATTTGCAGTGCCTGAGGAATCTGAGGAAGGATGTTGTGATCATATGAGGGGGATGTGGATTGTGCCCAATCCACCTCACTCTTGACCTTTTCAAGAGCAGTCTTTGAAAATTGCTTCCACTGATAAAGAGACTCTTAGGATGACCTTAAGACATTCATTATCAAGATCCATAGCCCCTATGTCTCACTCAGTCATAGTACTGAAGATTGGAAGATTTGATGAGTGTGGCCCATTGAACTTTTAATATGAGAACTAAGGTGGATCAGTCCATCATACCATGAGTTCAGGATGCCTTGGTATGACTGCTAGGCAGCCAATGACTTTCAGTGCTAGATGGCATAGTATGAGGGTGATAGAATCCTCACAGCTGAAAAAGATAAGGAAAAACAACATTTACTTCTCAGGTCAAGGTGAATATTTTTATGTAAAAGCCCTGCTAAAAGGAGAGACAACCACTCCAACAGATGGAGATCTAGTGCTAGCACTCTTCTCCCTCGCACTGATCCATTAGCAATATAGGCATTGGCTTAGAATGTGGGATATTCTAAGTCATTCATACGATATGACTGGAAGGGGGTATATGGTTAAAGGCAAATTCCATTGACTTGAACTGCTTCTCTGGAGAGCCTTATATTACAAGCATTTAGGAAGAAACAATTCAAGTTTTGTGGAAACACCATCAGAATAACCATAAGATCTAAGAGCTTCCTGAAGGGCTTGCAATATGATATTCCAGAAGTCAAAGGAGCTAGGATTAAAACCGAGAATCACCTACCCAGCAAACTGAGTATAATACTTTAGGGGAAAATATAGACATTTATTGAAAGAGAGAATTTTCAAGCATACTTGATGAAAAGACCAGAGTTGAACAGAAAATTTGATTTTCAAATACAAGAATCAAGAGAAGCATGAAAAGGTAAACAGGAAAGAAAAATCATAAGGAACTTAATAAATTTGAACTGTTCACATTTCTACGTGGAAAGATATTTGTAACTCATGAGATTTTTCTCAGTATTATGATAGTTGAAGGGAATATATTTGTATATGTTTATATGTATACATAGAGGGCAAAGGGTGAGTTGAATAGGAAGGGATGATATCTAAAAAATAAAATTAAGAGGTGAGAGAGGAATATATTGGGAGAAGGAGAAAGGGAGAGATAGAATAGGATAAATTATCTCACATAAAAGAGGCAAGAGAAAGCTGTTAGAATAGAGGGGAAGAGCAGGGAGGTAAGAGGGAATGAATCAACCTTACTTTCATTGTATTTGGCTTGAGGAAGGAATAACATATAAACTCAATTGGGTATCTTACCCTACAGGAGAGTAGAGAAGAAGGGGATAAAAGTGGGGGGAGGGATGATAGAAGGGAAGGCAGATTGGGAGAGAAGGTAGTTAGAAGCAAACACTTTTGAAAAGGGACAGGGTCAGAGGAGAAAGTAGAATAAATGTGGAGTGGGATAGGATGGAGGGAAATATCGTTAGTCTCTCACAATATGACTGCTTTGGAAATGTTTTGCATAACTACACATGTGTAACTTATATTGAATTGCTGCTTGTCTTCTCGATGGGGGTGGGTGAGGTGGGAAGAAGGGAGAGAATCTGGAACACAAAGTTTTAAAAACAAATGTTAAAAAATTGTTTTTATGTGCAACCGGGAAATAAGATATACAGGCACTTCGGGTATAGAAATCCATCTTGCCCTACTAGAAAATAAGGGGGGAATAGAGGGGACAGAAGAGGGGCAAGACTGGGGGAAGGGGTAATCAGTATGCTTGTCATCTTGGGGGTGGGGTTGGGGAGAGATGGGGAGAAAACTTGGAACTCAAAATGTTATGGAAATGAATGTTGAAAACTAAAAATAAATAAATGAGACACCTCCCCCCCCACAACATTTACCATTTCAGTATTGTTGTTATTGTTTTTAACTAATTGGAGTTGATACACCCAAGGGATTTCTGTATTTCCTCAGAAATGGACAAAGTATTGAGTGGAATGAACACTTGGAGGTGTTGAGGTCATTTGTATGATCTCATCCTATTTGGGAAGACATTGAAAGAGGAAAAGCAGAGGCTGATGGTGTTCGATTGGTTAGTAGATCTAAAGGTCTAAGACTCTGAATCACTAAGTATCAGGTCTACTGAATATGTTTGTGTCTCAGTAGAGATTAAATATTGGCTCTTTGCTTCTTTCTTTGTATCCTCAGTGTCTAGTTGTGCTTGTGTACATCATAGGTGATCAATACATGTTTGTCAGAGTGAGTTCAATTGCACTGAATTGGCAAGCACTTAAATTGAGTACTGCAAACCAGAGGTGCAGTCAGTTGGGTGTGCATTATCAAGCATGGACACCCAGCATAGGAGCAGTGTACTCTGTCCTGTAATATTAAAGATACATGGTTTTGAAGGCACTTCATGACAATTTTGTACACTTGGGTGAAGAGGAAGTTTTGGAGCTGATGTGGAACATGTTCTGTTGACCCCAAGATCCAGCAGGTGTATAATTAAAGGTAAATTCCATTGACTTGAACTGCTTCTCTGGAGAGCTGAGGCAGCAGAAAGTCTTTGGAACTTCTTGTGACCTCTTGTGATTGGGAGTAAATCAGTATTATCCTTATGGCAACTTGAAGCATTATGTCATTCTGGCCAGAATACTAGGCTTGGAGTCAGGAAGACTTGAGTTCTAATTTGACTTTCAATATTTTTGATAGCTGTGTGTTTTTGGACAAGTATTGTAGCCTCTCAGAGTCTCAATTTCCTCATCTGTAAAATGATGATAATAATATCTGTAGTGCTTATTTCACAGGGTTATTATAAGGCTTAACTGTAATAATATAGGCAAAAGGATTTTTGGAAGCTAAAATACAATGTAAATGGCATTGTTATTATCACACAGCTAATTCAAATAAAGTATTACTTGGGTGATACTTATTAAACACCTATTATGCCTAAGGTTCTAATAGAAAGCATGTTTGGGTGGGGCAATAAAGAGATGAGTTTTAATACAGTAGAAGTTTGTGTTGGAGACTAGTGGTAGATAAGGATAGAAAGATAAACTGGGACAAGATTATGGGAGAGCCTTGTATGGTGGCCAAGGAATTTGGATTTATCCTGTAAGCAGTGGGAGTCTGGTGCAAGTTCTCTGACTATTAAGAGAAATGTAAAAGCATAGTTTTTAAATCATTTTTTTTCCAGAAAAGATCTAATAATTTTTTTTGTCAGAGACTAGGGATGATATGAGTGAGTTATATGCTTTTCTCATAAAATTTAAGAGACATTTACTTCTGTGTTTTCATTCTCAAGTAAGTACTTGCTATCGTCCCAGACTGCTTTTAAGTTTCCATTTTTTGGGGGGGGGTGAGGAAATAGACAGTTTGAAAGAATCTAGCTATGTTTTGCTTCAACTCTTGGTTGAGACTTGTTTGTCACTTTGTCACCTAATTAATCCTTAGGATAGCAGCTCATTTAACAGTGAGGCTTTTGGAAAAGGATGCAATGTTCTGTACTGTAAAAGGTCAGGATGCATAGTGCAAAGAGCATTGACTGAAAAACTAAGCCTTAGGTTTTGGTCCAGCATTGACAGCTTACTGGCTCTGTAACCATGGATAAGTCATACAACCTCACTGAGCATCACCTTAAAAATAAACAACAACTAAAGAAACCTTGGATGTGAATCCTTTCCCTGCTTTTCTCAGAGTTATTGTGAGGATCAAATAAGACAGTGCCTGTGAACTTTGTAATCTGTACAGCATAATCCATTTGCTAAATACAGCTAGTAACACTTCAATTAATTCATTATTTTAAAAAGGTGACTACAAAGAAAATCTCCCCCAAATCAAAGTTTGTTTCCTTCTTTTTTCTGTTGTCTTGAGGGTAGTTATCTAATATAACTTTAGCATTATCCTCCCTTCACTTAGCTAAAAAGTTAAGTTTCATAAAATAACAACTCAGAAGTTAAGAAGAATCAGGAGTGTCACATGCCCAGGAGGGTTCAGGTATTTTCAATCCAGCAAACATTTGCTGAGCTTACACTGTGTGCATACTGGGATCTGGAGATATGTAAAGTTTAGACAAGACATCATCCACATCTGGTGGTTGTTAACCATTTTTATGTCTTGGATCTCATTGGTAGTCTGGTGAAACCTAACCATAAAACAAAATTCATAGGATTACAAAAGAAACCAATTATATTGAAATTCAATCATCAAACACTTTAAAAGAAAAGTTCCCTATCTCCAGGTTTAGAACTCCTGGTGTAGTAAGTAGTTAAAACAGTAGCTCAGATAATTGGAATGTGCAGCATTGTATGTTAAGTACATTAAAGAGTTGTAAAACGAAGTGGTCTGTAAGATCTTAGGGGAAAGATCCTTACCAATAAGGGCTATTGGTGGTAGCCATATAAGGAAGTATTGAGTAGGCAAGAGAAGAGGGAAGGTTTCATGGAGGAGTTGGCATTTAAATTGGATTTTAAAGAATATTTTAGGTAACAATAATTTAATACATCTGGGGTTGTCATAACATTAAAAACAAAATTAACTTCCCTCCCCACCAAAAAAGGTTTAGTAACTGTTCAAAAATGAGTTGCCAAAAACTTGACCTGTGTTATCTTGAAACATAGGCCATTTACTGTGACAACTCATTGAGGAGAAAGGGAAAGGGATGAAGATCTGGCCTCTCTTGGGAGATTGTTACAATAACTAGAACTAACTAAAAGAGGGGTCTGGTGATAGTGGTGCTTGGTCTACATTCTGCTTTTGGTGCATAGAGACAAGAGCTTTGTCAATCTATGCTTCAGATCTTCAGAAGAAATCCCTCTTATTAAGAGTCCATCCTGGTATAATAGATAGAGTGTTGGACTTGTTATTAGAAAGACTTGAGTTAGTTTTCCATCTCAGACATTAGCTGTGTGATCCTAGGCAAGGCATTTAACTTCTCTATCTTAGTTCAGCCATTTGTAAAAATAAAGATATTAACAGCGCCTACTTCACAAGAACATTGTAATACAGATTCATAGATTTAGAAAGAGAAGGGACCTTTGAGGCCAATAAGTGTGTCCCTGCCCCCCCTCCCTCAGCAATTTCCTTTCATCCATCATATGAGATAATATGCCTAAATTGCTTTGCAAACATTAAAGCTCCCAATAAAATTTAGCTAGTATTTAAATGTATACCAGTTTACAGCTTATTTTCCTTTGGAAAATTTTGGGTTTAAATGACTTGGCTGGGGTCACACAGCTAGTAAGTATCTCTCCTCCTGACTCTAGGGTTGGTACTCTATCCATAGTGCCCCCTAGCTGCTCCTTAGACATTGTTTTCTGTAAACTGGGACTACCGTCAGGGGGACTTGCATTCAAATATGCCTCAGACTCTTACTAGCTATGAGACTCTAATCAAGTCACTTAACTTCTGTTTGCCTCAGTTTCCTTAACTGTAAAATGAGGATAATAATAGCACCTACCTTGCAGGGTTTTTGTGAGGATCAAATGAGAAAAATTTATAAATTATTTAGCACAATGCTGGGCATATGGTAGGCAGTATGTAGATGCTTATTCCCCCATCACATACGTTATCTCATTTGATCATCGAAGCTTTTTGAAAGCTCTAAACATTTATTGAGTTCCTATGTGTTTAGCACCACATTTGGTGTTTGAAGGGAGGGTTATTTATTTATTTGTTTGTTTATTTATTTTTAAGTAGAAAACCTATAAAACCCCAGAATTCAAGGGAGTATCATGATAATCTTAGGCTCATTCTTTTCTCTAAGTATGTAGATAGAGTTGTGTCTACAGAGAGAGTTAACAGAATTCCCTTATGCTTTTTGATTTTTCCAAAGTTTTTTCTTACAAATCATAAAGTTGGATGACTTGGTTTTATATGACAGGTACAAAATACCTAGCTTATTTTGGAAACCTCTATATTGTTCTTTTGTATACAACAGAGGTATTAAATTTGGACCCTGCAGCCCAGCTTGCAAAACTACCAAGTGGAACCAGATTAAAATAGAATTGGGAAATATTTAACAAAATAAATAAAATATAATAAAACATGGATAATGTGGATTTGTGATTTTCTAAATCAATATGTGGGCATATAGTAATTGATTTCCATTTGAGTTTGACATCAGTGGTATAGAGTTATCACCTTCTTTTCTGTCTTTGGTTGTCCATCATGAAGTCCTCAGTTAGCTTTTGTTTCTTCTTGTCTGCTTTATTTCCCCTCACTACTGACATCCACCCAACCCTGGGGGATGTGTGTGTGTGTGTGTGTGTGTGTGTGTGACTTTACTATTCACTACCATTTCTTCACTGACCTCCTTGAGCCTTTTTCTTCCCCTCACTGCTTCCATCCCTGTCTTATTGGATTAAGTTCTCCTCATCTTTCTCACTGCTGGAAGAACCAGGCCTTTATAAACCTTCAGCTGATTCATAGAGCCCTTGGACTTAAAGTCTCTTGAAACAGCAAAGTAATATGTTCTTGGACTTTGTTTGAACTTTAGATCATCTCTATGACTACTCTTTGAAGATTCTGGTTAACCATTGTAGAATGTTATACAAGCTAAAAAAATATGAGAGCTAAAGGGAAATTCTTTCAACAATGTCATAGAACATAGTGGTTAAAAAAAATGCAAGATGGTGTTCTACTATCCACAGGGAAGGCAGATCAAGCATATATTCTTAAATTTATCTAACACTTCAGTGTATGGCTTGATTCTTCTAACAAAAAATGCTGCAAAAGATGCACTGTAATTTCTACAAAAACCTTTTGAATACGATTTATGGCTTAAATAGACCATAAAAAGTGATTGAAATCAAAACCTATCATAAATTAAAAGGATTTCTTTTGATGGTGGGTGAGGTATGGGACTCTTTTTTTTTTCTTTTTCCTGGAGCTAGCCAGGTCTTCAAAACCTTAAATATAAAATGGTCAAGAGAAAATGAAAAAAAAAATCAGACCAAATTTTTCTTGGAAATATTAACTAGTCATACAAATTAATGAACACAGTCTTATCTTTCTTGGATAAGGATGATGATTAGCTTGCACTGAACTCTCACATCATGTAAAAATGTAGGGTTTGGCAGGACAAGTATTAGATCCCTGTTGTTCAAAGCTGAAAACCTGGCTCTTTGCCCAGTGGTATGATCTCTGTTGAGCTTACTTTGGTGGTTAATTTAAAAATTAAGTTACATCAGTTCACTGTATATTAAAATCATCTACAATTTAATACCCTTTTAAGTGTAACAGCTATATTTAGTTTTTTTCTTAGCAATGAAATCTTTTTCCATGCAGTTTTCCTTTCTTTCTTAACCACATCTTCTTTAAACGACAGATCACATTAATTTCAGCATTAGTTTCCATGTGGTACTTTTAGGGGAGGTGTATTGCCCAAAGATTTTAAGATAATGCTCTCATTAACATAAATATCATTTAGTAGAACCTACTGAATGAAGTGGTTATGGGATGTTTGTTCTAATTTATGATATTTCTTCATCTGTAGTAAAATTGACTCCTATTCTATCATAGCTATTGTTAAACCTTTACTAAATAAAGGTAGTTCTCTATATTATGTAGAATTATTTTCTGTCAAATACAATTTTTGTACAAGCATGAGTATAAGAGATAGTTAGGGTGGATATATTCTCTAGAGGGGTGAAGGAAAAATAGGAAGAACACCACCATCTTTGGGCTAATTATGGTGTTCTAGAAGGCTTTCCTGAGAAAAGGAATATGAATGAACTGAGATGTAATATAATTAAAGGGAAATTACATCATCATCATTTTTTGCTGAAAACCTATACTTTACCTTCTTTTTTTTGCTTATAAAATAGTAACTTTTGTAGGAAATGGAAATTTAAAGTATTACACTTCCATTTCAAATATTATACTCTGAACCTAAGCAGTTCACTGGTCTTAGAGTAAAATTTCTCTTTAAACAACCTTTGAAAAGGTTGTTGGATATTGCGGGGGGAAGAGGGGGGAGAAGTAAGCTCAGATTTTAAATAAAAACACTTTGATCTCCTTTGTATACCTAATGTTGCTGTATGCATTCCCTAATCTAGTGGGTGTGGGCTTACAGTTATGCCAGGTGATCTGGTGGAAATCATTAAAGTCATCATGAGTTGTTATAAAATTCCCTGTTCCTCTATTTGAAGTTAGCTTAGATCAAAGGGACTAGGATTTAAGTTTTTTTTTTAAAAGGAACATTTTTATTAAAACTTCTTTTAGTGTAAGGAGTAGCAAGCACAATTGAGCTTTCAAACACCAGCAGAATACAGCAGTATGAGTATATTACTATATACAAATGAAGTTGGTATCCAAAATTCATTAAACCAAAAGTGTAGCACCTCTGATTTGAAGTTGGATCAGAAGAACATTTTTCTTTTCTTTTAAAATTTTTGAGGGAGAAGGCAGGGCAGTTGGGGTTAAGTGACTTGCCCAAGGCCACACAGCTAGTTAAGTGTCAAGTGTCTGAGGTCATATTTGAACCCAGGTCCTCCTGACTTCAGGGCTGGTGCTCTATTCACTGCACCACCTAGTTTCCCCCAGAAAAGCACTTTTCTTGAGATATTGTGTGCATGTTAATTATGAGTCTCAATTGCAGTTTTTCTTTAGGCCAACTAAGGCATGTTTCCCTCAAGAGGGAAAGCATCTTGAGTACTAGGGCATCAGTCTTCCCACATAACCTTTTTATACCTTTTTATTTTACTTGCCTTCTCACAAAGAATGCAGCTTAGGGACTTGTATGTAGGAATTATCTAAATACAGTTTGCTAAAATTTATTATGACAAGCCCAGCTATATCCTCCCAAAAGGGGTCTTAAATATTTTTGCCCTTAAAGTTTTATAGTGCAAGGAAGAATTGTGGTCATAATAACAACTATTGAGTGGCATTCAATTTAGTCCTTTTACTTTTCCAGGATGAAAAAAGTAGGATGTAGTTATGATGGGCGCAATGGCTCTTGTTAGCATAGTTTTGGGGTGTGGGGTGGGGGTAGGGAATAACTTTTGCTATCCTATACACTGATTCCAGGATTACCAGTGTAACTACAATAATACCTTATTTTTTCCAATTACATGAAAAACAATTTTAACAATTTTTTAATTTAAAAAATTTTAAAATTAAAAAAAGCTCCAAATTCTCTCCCCCCTTCTCTCCCTTCTCCCTTCTCTGAAACAGCAAATAGTTTGATATAGGTTATATATGTGCAACATGATAACTAGCTATTATTAACATACCAACATACCATTTACCTTCATTGCTACTACTGTCCAGTTGAACAACAAGAAAGATGGTAGTGGTGTTGAAAGAAAATATAGCCATCTTTATTATTCGAGTAAAAGACACATTCCTATCCTATTCAAGATTGAAGATAATTTTTAAATTGTAGTGACAGTTATGTTTACTTTTTTCTAGGGACTCTGAGCTTAATCCCTGGATACTGGCTTTTACTTTTTCCAAAGCAAGCAGGGTGTGGATATGTATTACTAAGATAGACATTTGGCATCGGGAAAAATGAATACTGTGTTGCCTAATATCCCATAGGGATAGGAAGGGGAAAGTGCATAATGTCTTATAGACATGGTTAAGGGCTAGTGTCAGAAATGTAATGTGTAAGTAGATGTGACTTGAAGATGTTAAATGGAGTGCATGGATAGGAATTTTTGGTAATCGACCCAGGGCATTTGAAACCAATAAGAGAAGAGAAGGGAGGAAAAAAGTTGTTGAATGACTGAATAAAGCAGATGGCCTAACTCTGAATGAAACAAGGAATTTGTGTATTTCTCTTTCTCCTCCTGCACCTCAAATGTATTTTTCCTCTTGTATATATTCACTTGTAATTTAAAAAATAAAACCAAAATTGAGAATCAGAAGTACAATGTTGTTTTTCTGTGCTTCTCATGGATTTGATGGTAGTTAACCTATTTTTTTTAACTTTTCCATCAAATGATTAAAACACTGCTTCTTTGTTTTAGATCTTGCAGATGACTTAGTCATTACTCTCTAAAGTAGGAATTTCTTTGAGGTCTTTTGCTGAAAGAGTATTGTCTAAATGCTGGATGTTGTAAGCAACTCACTGATAGATGTGATGATTTTTTCCTCTCTTTTTAAAAGCAAAGGTCATTTTCATGGTAATCTTTCAGCACATTTTTGCCCTCTTTTGATAAAGCAAATGACAAGAGTCTTTTTCTTCATAGAATATTTTCTGTTCACTAAAATTATGGAAACTTTGTTTTTGTTGCTCTGAAAGTCTTTTGGGAATGCTCAACATTTGTCTCTTTCCTTCTTTCCCTTCCTCCTTCCTTCTCCCTCTCTCTTTTTCTCCTTTCCTCCCTCCCTCCCTTCCTCCCTCCCTCCCTTCCTTCCTTCCTTCCTTCCTTCCTTCCTTCCTTCTTTCCTTCCCTCCTTCCTTCCTTCCTCCCTCCCTCCCTCCCTCCCTCCCTTCCTTCCTTTCTCTTTAGGATGGGCCCTGGCCTCTACATTTCTTGGGATGAGTATACCTGAATATACTTTAGTCTTTATGCACCAGATGTGGAACACATTTTTTCATCTGGCCATTTTTACTCTCATTATTTCCAAGTAGAATTTACTGAGCTTGATGTCATGAGTCCTTTAAATGTGATGAAATATCAGTTTACCTTCCATGTTTCTAAATGCAACAAATAAAGTAGCATTTTAACCTAGGCACATATCAAATGTGTATGCTTGAGAAGGATACTTTGTAATGAAATAAAAGTAATAACATTGCAATTGTAAGATGTTTTAAAAGTTTTTAGAGGCCTAAAAGAGTCTAACATAATTATTTCTTGAATCCTTATGGTCTCCTATAAATACCCCACTGCTTTCTTCCATTGTTATTATTGCTTTATTCCTTGCTTTCTTTGAGCCACTTCAGAGAGTATTTTGCTTCGTCTAAACAAATTTCTGAAACCAAACATAACATGAGTTCCATAATTTTTGAACTGTTTAAACTTTAAGCAGAGCAGGCTAATGAATGTGTTTTCAGCATATCATAAGACCACTCCTGACATATGTGTGTGTGTGTGTTAATGACACACACGAAATACTTAACTTTAATGTCTTTTATCTCAAACTTTTAAAGTTTGGCTAGCATAAATCTCTCATCTTGCCAAAGATAATATTATCATATATTACGAAATAGATAAAACAAATAAAACTGGATTAGTCTTTTTTTGACTCTCCTTCTTAGAACTTTATTCCATATATATAAGAAAAGTGATGTTATATAGTTTGGCTCAATATAAGGATTTTGTAAAGATGACTGGAGGGCGTTTCTGTGTGAGTGCCTAGATTATTACTGTCTAAAGTTTCACTTTGGGGTAAAGTCATCATTATGTAATAGCATGAGAAAAGCCAGTGAATATAATGTGTCCTGAGGTACACGCAGGAGTAGCTTGTCTATCAAGCATCTTAATTAATTAGCTGTGATCTCTGAATATTCATGTAAATTACTATGATTTCAAACAACATTTTCTGGGATGTTAAAAAGAGGGTTCTAATTGACATTAGAGTCAAAGCAGAGAAGCTTTCAGTTAAGGGTTTCACACAGTGCCAGGAAATTTTACAGTGAAGGTGCAATATCTTATTTTGAAATCTTGTACTGCAAACTGAAAGGAGGCTTTGGAAGGGCTCCAGAGCCTATGGGTGTATTAAGCTTTGCTTCTAAATCATGGCACATCACAAGAAAATGTTTGATAGCCTTTCTTAGGCTCCAGTATTTTGAGTTATTTCAAATATGACAATTTGTTTTGATACCAGATTATAAAATGTGAGGTGTTTTGCCTCCCCCTTCTCTCCTACTCCCAGAAAATACAATGAATCCCTTATACTTTAGGGGAGGGGAGATGGGGGAATTGTTCTGTCTTTGCTACTTTGGGAAAAAAATGTTAAAAGAATTTAAGCCAGTATTTTAGTTTTCCCATTTTAGGTTAGATTGCTTTTTATGGTTGTTTTTAAGGTAGGATGCGCATCTCCCTATTTTCTTTGTTTCTGTCATTTGCTTACATTTGTGGGTCTTTGTCAGTGTTGCATAATCTCTATCTTTTTTCCTTCAGGTTACCTTTTACCCCCTCAAAACTGGAGGGTTTTTTTTTTATTTCGTTTTTTGCTTTTTGGAGGGCAGTGGGATTAAGTGACTTGCCCAAGGTCACATGGCTAGTTTTTGTGTTAAGTGTCTGAGGCCAGATTTGAACTCAGGTGCCTCTAACTCCAGGGATGGTGCTCTATTCAGGGCGCCACCTAGCCACCCCCCCCCCTTTTTTTAAATTTCAAAATACCCACTCTGTTTTATATTTCTTCCTGGAGTTATCTTTAGTGGAGATTTTGGTTTTGGTAACCCCAGTGCCTTATCAAAAGATTTCCTCCTTAGCATAAAACTCTGGGCATAGTAGGTGCTTAATAATTGTTATGAGATTTGATTAAGTAAATTTTATTTTTGAATAGTAAAGTCTTTCTTAATTGGCCAAAAAAAATGCTCTGGACTTCTAGTTCTTACCCAAATCAAGATAAAAGATTGTTGTTGTTTTTAGTCATTTTCAGTAGAGTCAGACTCTTTGTGACTCTTCTTGTGTCTTCTTGGCAATGATACTGGAGTGGTCTGCCATTTCCTTCTCCAGCTCATTTTACAGATGAGAAAATGAGGCAAATAGGGTTAAGTGGCTTGCCCAAGGTCACAGAGCTACTAAGTATCTGGGGCTAGATTTGAACTCTGCTCTTCCTGACTCCAGGTCTAGTACCTTGTGCCCCACCTAGCAACCAAAGCTAAGATTTAATTGACTATATTGAAGATTTCTATCTTATTTCCTAAGATAGTGCCTCCTCACAGAAAATGTTTTTACTATTGAAAAAAAGCTTTATTGCTAATTAAGCAGAAAGAAGAATTATATTAGCCTCCAAACTGTTACTCCAGTATTTTCAAATTTTTGCCATGCAGATCTCCCTATTATGTTAAATTTCCAGTTTTAGATTATTTCTGTTATTATCAAGAAAAATGCTGGTTGGATTGTTTGCTTTGTTTATTTGTTTAGCCCGAGAAGAGGACTGCATATTGGCTGCTTGAGTGACCTCTACTGGTATGGGGAAGGGCAAAGAAAGATTCTACTGCAGATATCCTTTGATACTTGTGAATTCAGTATATGGAAAGTCAGGAAACAAATTTCACAGACTAAAATTTAACTTATGGAATTTTGAAACTTTTTCCTTGCTCCCTTAATCATGTCACTGTTACCACTATCATAGATAGTAACAGTGATATTTGGTGACTCTAGAGGCAAGGTTTTAATTTTTTTATTTAAGTTAGTGGAAAGATAATACTTTGAACATAGTTTTTCAGGAGTATATCTCTTCTTATAATAATAATAACTGACATCATACAGTCTTTTAAGGTTTTCAAAGTGTTTACTTGAATTATGTTATTTGGTCTTACCTAATGAAGCATTTTTGTAATAAAGATTTGTAAGTGTTAAAGGGACCAAGTACTGTGATTTTCATAGAATTAAAGAATTTCAGAATTTGAAAGAACTTCAGAAGTCATCCAGTCCTACCCAGTGTCTGAACAAATCCTGCCTTTGTCACTTACTACATGTTGGCCCTGGGCAAACGGCTCACCTTTCAGTGCCTCTGTTTCTTCATTTATAAATTGGTAATGATAGTACTTGTATTATCTTCTCCCCACCCCTGCCCCCATGTTTGCTGTGAGGAAATTATTTCTAACTGTAAAGTGCTATATAGTAAAGTTCTATATAAATATAAGTTTTTTTGGTGTTGACAATGGTAGTGATGATTTAAATGCATTGCTATTAAAGTAACTTTGAAAATTCTGGGAAAGTATTTTTAAGGTAGGATATTCTGTGCAATCTTGCTTATGTTCTTAGGTTTAGCCCATTCTTTCCTTCTTACATGCTACAGAAGTTTCAATCTGTCTTTCATTTCTCACAAATTCTTAATTATTTAGGTCTTAGTTAATGATATTTTATTGTACTCATTCATTTCTCTCACATTAAAATCTGTCCTTCCAAAACAGTATTTTTCAGAGAGATGTTTATTGTGGTATTACCTGGTAAAAATGACACCAAATTAGTCAAACAGCTGCCTTAACTTCATTCAACTAAGTTTCTCTTTTGTGTAAGAATTCTTATTACAACTCCTATTAAAGGTGTCACTGAAGCCTTAATATGCTATAGGTAAGGAGTTCATCATGAATCTGACTCCATTTTAGGCACTAGGAGAAAATGGAGGAGGCTTATCTCAACAATAATGTTCATTAAAAGGGGCAACTAGGTTGCACAGTGAATAGAACACCAGCCCTGGAGTCAGGAGGACCTGAGTTCAAATTTGCCCTCAAACACTTGACATCCTTACTAGCTGTGTGACCTTTGGCGAGTCACTTAACCCCAATTGCTTTGACTCCCCCCCCCCAAAAAAAATGTTTGAATGCTTACTGTGTATGGTACTCTGTGCATGGGAGGTGGCATGGAGGTAGAGACATACAAAGTTTAGGTAAAACTTGGTACCTGACCTCATGAAACAAGTAGATTAAAAGAACATAGGTACAGAAATAACCATAATACAGATTACAGAACTTGGGAGGTAGAAGGAATCTCAGAAATTAACTAGTTCAACTCATGCTTAAGAAGGAATCTATTATACAGAATCCCTGATAAATGATCATTAGCCTCTAGTGGATTCTTTGCCTCTTCAGGAAGTCCTTTCTATTTTTATACAGCTCTAATCATTAGGAAATTTGTCTTTAAATTGAACTGAATTCTGCATCTCTGCAACCTGACCCATAGCTCTGCGTTTTGCTCTCTAAGACTGAGAAAAATGATCTTCCACGTGACATTCCTTTAAATACTTTAACGTGACTGTCATGTCCACTAAAACTTCTGTTGCATGGCCTCAATCTCCCCAGTTCCTTCAACTAACCCTTGTTTCGCATAGCTTTTGTGTTCCGTGACTGTCATGTCCACTAAAACTTCTGTTGCATGGCCTCAATCTCCCCAGTTCCTTCAACTAACCCTTGTTTCGCATAGCTTTTGTGTTCCATTGTAATTCAGGTTCACCTTCTTTGGATGTGAACTCTCTTGTCTGTGTACTCCCTAAAATGTATTTTTCAAAACAGAACACAGTAGTGGAAGTGAAGTACAATGGGATGATCACTTGCCTTCTTTAGGGCATTATGCTTCTATTAAAGCAGCCTAGAGGTATCTCTGCCATGTCATGTTGTAGGTTCAAGTTGAGCTTGTAGTATATTAGTAGCCACTACATGCAGATATCGACCACTTTAAGGTACACAAAATGTTTTACTTCAGTTTAAACTAGGTATCATAATTATTATTATCTCCATTTTCATAAGAGGAAAGTAAGGCTCATAAATTTTAAGTGACTTGACCAAAGTTACACTGTAAATTATGGTATAACGTCACATTGAGTTAGAGGTGTCGCCCATTCCTAATCTCCACTGATTTAAAGTTGTATACTCTTCGAATTGGGTGCTTTTGTGCAGAGTAGCTACTACTGTCCTTGTAACTGATAGTCAATCATCCCATACAGGCATATCTTTGATAAGGGTCAGCATCTTTCCTGCCTGGAGGGGCAATCTGAATGGTAAGTTTCATAAAGACACCCTAGGCTACATCTCTGAGGTAGTAATTGTGACATATGGCCTGTCAGTCTTGTGGAATGTTTCACAACTGTAGTTATAATGTCTTTTCAGCCCTCACTGATTTGAGATTGGTTACCCTAAGCACATTGGCCTGACCTTCCTTTTAGCCAATCTGGAAGGCTCTTGTTTGAATTGTTGGATTTTTGGTGTTCTAGCTTCCATTTCACTAACCTGATAACTTTGCCTTCCTCCAATCAAGGAAATAATAGACAGATCAAGACAGGGTTCCCATTATCTCAAAACCAAAAAACTGGCTATAGCCACCCCTCCAACATGACACAAAGATACAAGGGGTGTGCTAGAGCCAGTTCACATTGGATCAAGGAAGCTGATTGTTAAAATTTCAGTGTGAGCTACACATCAGGGCTTGATTTATTATTTTGTTAGGTGTCTAAACTTAAGCAATGGAGAAAATAATAAAAATTCCCATTAAACATTAAAGTCTGTTATAAGTAGTCCCCCCCCCCAACCAGAGACAGTTGTTAAATAGTTACCAGTAGCCCCTCATAAACCCATTAATCATACAGCTATTTGGGGGGAATTAGGTAGGGGGTTAAGAAGAGATGAGGGGGTGGCCAGGTAGCACAGTGAGTAAGAGCACTGGCCCCAGAGTTGGGATGACCTGGGATCGAATCCAGGCTCAGATACTTAGTACCACACCCAGAAATAACTGGCCGTGTAACCTCGAGCAAGTTACTTAACCCCAATTGCTTAAAAAAAAAAAGAGAGACGAGGGAAATGATTGTTGAGCAATCTAGTTACACTTGAGATTAGATAGCATTGTAGTGGACCCAGTCAGTAAAATATTTTAACTTTCTCCAGTTTAGGGTTTTAAACAGGGCAAAGGTCAGAGGACAGAGGACTAGGAAATTCATTATTGAAATTTTTGATGTCAGGGTCCACAATGTGTAGGCAGGCAAATGAAGTCAAAAGAGAAGGCTGTTTATAAGAATATGGCGAGAAAGTGGCACTGAATATCCCCATGAATGCAGCATAAAGGGCAGGTTAAGTAGGCTCATAGGAGGGGCAGCAAAAAGAAAGAAAGTTATGGTCAGAAAAGGGAAGGTCAGAGGCGGAAATATTCTGAGTAAGAGTGACATATTAGGAAATGGAGGAAACCTGAATATGCTGGTGGATCATTAGGAAAATCCTAAAGAGGAATAGATATCAAGATCCCTGAAGTTGAGGAAGCTGTGAAAATGTGAGGTCATTATGTTTAAATGGATAACCATCAGCAAGAGCAGTCTGAGGACTGGATGTTTGAATTTTGGCTCTGTCAATCACTATTCTTTTAAGTGTGGGTTAATCATTTCACCTATCTGAACCCTAATTTCTGAAACTATAAAATGATTGGACCAGGTGATCTCTAATCATCTAATTCAGAATAAATAAACTTAAGGGTCTTTTAATTGCTAAGCATTCTATAGGTCTAAAGAGGACACTAAACCCCAAATCATGCTGTGTAGTACAGGAAGTGCTTTATGAAGATTTCACAGAATTCTAAGTTATCCTCCCCAATTTAATTTTCTTTCTTTTCCCACATACCCTTAGCCTCTCTCCCTATTTCTTTCTTCCTTCTTACCTCCTCCCTTCTCGCTCCTCCCAATAAACAAACTGGATTGGCTATCATGATTTAGAGTAATCATGCACACATTTTTCTTGGCTTTTAGATCAAGATGAAAATTGGTGAAATATGTAATATATATAGGTGATAGGAGTAGATACGGGACTTACTGATAGAATCTGTATGTTTCAAGTTAAAACTGGAATGAGATAGAACAGAAATTTCCTTTAACTTATGACCTTTCATGAAATAGTATGTATTTGGCCTAGTCTTGTAGTATGATGATGTCAACATTATGGATTCTCATGACTTTTATCTGTGTTGTGTATTTCTAGTGATATTTCCAAGCACCAGAGCTTTTGTTCTGTTTTGCATTTTACTGGCTGACCTCCCACTTGCATAGTTTAAACTCTCCCCCCAAATGACATCTATTCCTTGCACTTAAAAATGAACTTGGAGCACAATTACATTTGGCCAGATTCTGGAGTTTTTCTGACTCCCTTTTGAATTGCCTTCCCAAACTTAGCGTCCCAGCTTGTCTGGTCTGTTTAGTTCTTAGATTTCACAATGTGCTAATGTGCATAATGACTTTGAATGGCTAGAAAGAAGTGTTGTAACCAGAGTTCCACTCAAATGTATAGCAGTTGGTTCTAAAATTGTCAGGTGAAAGAAATATATATTATTTTTGCAGAAATAGTGCTTTCTGAAAAGGGTTTTCATTTTTTCCTCATTCTTTAACTTGGTATCTGTTTTTTTCTTTAGGATCTTCATTTGAATTTTGTACATGTGCTTTTCTGAAATAATCCAGATGTGGCCAGTGAAATCTGGATTTATTTTCATCGATTAATGTTGACATTCCATTCATGAAAACTAAATTCAGAATTAGTTTGAAAAAAGTTGTTCATACCAGGTCATTTATTTTGAACCTGATTGGTGGCTGTCTAATGATAAGTTTTTTAATCACTTTGAAATATGTCAAATTCAAAGCTTATTATTATTAAATTATAAGTTTAAAATATAGTTGAAGGTTATGAAAATGTATGCTTCAGAATTTCAAGTGTTTTGATATACAACTATTGACCTTAAACTCCTTATGAATTTTTTTTTAAAGCAGACTGGAAAAAACTTTCTTCAGAAACATTAATGCAGAATTTTTTTGCCAGAAATTTGTGGTCCTAATTTGCAAATAAATAAAAACTTTACTTAGTCAATAATGTAGGAGAAATAGCACAATCATTAATAAATAGGTATTGACAAATCTTTTAGCACTTGAGTAAAACAAGAATCAAGATAACCAGATATTTTCTTAAAAATTAATAACATTTATGTTATGTTAATAACAATGTAGAAAATAATTTTGAATCAAACCCATCAGCTATAAAAGGATTGGTTATGCAGCCCTTCCTTCACTTTTGTTTATTCAGTAGGATACTTTGTAAATTAGCAACAAGTATTTATTAAGTGCCTACAATGTGTCAGGAACTATACTAAGTGCTGGAGAAATAAAGAAAGGCAAAAAATAGTTTTTGCTCTTGAGGAATTTATAGTCAAAGGAGAAGACAACATGCCAAAAAGATATATACAGTATGTTAAAATTAACTGAGTAGGTTCTCCTTCTCTCCAACCTCTTTAATGATCATATAATCATACAGTGTTGTTCTTGAAAGGGATCTTAGGAGTTGCGTAGTCCAGCCCCTACATTTTTCAGAAAACAACCCCAGACAAGTGAAATGATTGGTTCAAAGTCACAAGGCAAGTTAATGGTAAAATCAAGATTCAAAGCCAGGCCTTTCTTCTCCAGTAATAGAACCTCTTGCTCTGCTACCACAGCACAAGAAAAAAAGGTAGGTAGCTAATAAGACCTGAAAAAAAAATTGATAGTACTTTTTATATAACTCTGGAAGGTTAGACAGAAGGTGTGACCATAGCATTCTATGAAGAATAGGTAAGATATTTAGTCTATGAGTTTTAAAAGAGAAGAAACATAAGAAATTAATAGGATGATTGAAAGTCTGGTTTGTTATTTATAGATAGCAGTATATAGTATAATAGAAAAAGCCAAAAGTATATTTTAAACTATATAATTCTTATACGTACCCAAGAGTCTATCATAATTTATTTTTGTTATCTGAAGCGATGTTTAAGTTAGTGGTGTAAATGATTTGAGGTGCAGATTTTAGATTTTCATTTCTAGAATTTAAGTGATTTAATTTTTTTTCCCAATGATTTGAAAGCTGTAACTTCAGAAAAATTCACATTACATTTCTCTGTATGTAATGTTAAGATGTATGCAAGGATGGAAGTACGTAATAACTTTGCTATAAACCAGAGTATTGTAGAAGTTGCCAAAGATGAATGAGTAGCCTCATTTTAATTTGAAGATCCTGGTGCCTCAGTGTTGGAAGGGACCTGAGAAGCTACCCAATAATTGATAAGTTTTGGAACTCAAAGGCAGCTTGAAGATCATCAAGTCCAACCTTTTCATTTTTCAGATAGGAGAAAGAATGTAGGTGGGGTTGGGGGGAAGGTTACTTGCCCAAGATGACATAGCATATCGGAGGCAGACTTTGGACTAAAACCTTTTGTCTTAGGAATTTCATGTGCTTGCAGTAATATTTTGAAGTCTGAAATTACAGTGGTTTCCCCCCCACCATGGTAAATATCTACTTACACATATTTTCTGCATATAGTTTTTAAAAAGCCTACCAAAATTATTTTCATAATTTCACAATAATAAATAGCATTTATATAAATTTTTTAGGTCTGCAGAGCATTTTACATATATCATCTTGGTCAGTAGCAGCCGCTACTTAAATTTTCTAATTTAACTAAATTATGACATTTAATTTTTATTATAAAATGTCAACAAGAACTCAAATAAGCACATTAAACAAAGTATAAAATCTTACTCAAGTCCCCTAGCTTTTAACAAGCCTAAACCAAAAAAATTAACAAAAACAAGAAACAATCAAGCAAAATGCTTATGTTTTATGTCACCTTCCACAACTTGCTTAAATTCTTCAAACTTTATCCTTGTCCTTGAACTTTTTCTTTTCTTCATTCAAAAAAAAATTGGGTTGTAGTCAAAGTGTATGTAGTTCTGTTAATGTTGCTTTCAACTCTGTTTCAGCTTGTATAGATTTTTAAAAAGCATTTTGTATATGTTTCATATTTTTCTCTTTTTTTGGCACTGTAATATTCATTTTATTAATGTGCTTATTCAGCCATCTTCCAGTTGTAGAACAGATATATTGTTTCCAACTTTTTGGAAAGCTATAGAGTAGTGATGGATATTTTTGTATGGAAGTCTTTTCTTCCTTTTATGAGGTTTTTGTGGATTAGAATCACTTGGTCAAAAGGCCTTATTCCTTAAATGTTTGCTTCAGTTCACATTCCCAATAAGACTATATTAAAGTAACTATTTCATAAAAATTTTGCTAACATTGGAATTTGTCTCTCTTCTCTTTTTTTGCAATTCTAATAGGTATAGAGTGATATATTAAATTTTTTTAATTTATGTTTCTCTGGTTTTCAGCATCATTTCATTGGTTTATTAACAGTTGGTATTTCTTCCTTAAATTGACTGCATTTCATTTGATCACTGCTTTATTGCAATGTATATTATTGTGCATTTAAACATATGCATCTGTCCCTTCTTGGTAGCAGGCCAATATCTAGAATATTTACTTCAAATATTGTTCCCAATCTTTCCTTTTTAATTTTAAAGACATTGTTTTCTGCTGTGCAAAGATCCTTTTATAAAATAAAAATAACTGATTTTGTATCCAGTGATTTCATCTACTGATAAAAATGCTTCTCCACAGCTGGGACAAATAAATATATTACTATTTTTTCTTCTAGTTTTTCAAAATAATTTTTGAAATGCCTAAATACTGATTCAGTTAGAGTTTATATGCTGTGAGATGTGGAGCCAATCTGTTTGTTTTTTGCACAGAGCCATCAAATTTTCTCAGTAATTTTTATTAAGCTGATTACATTTCTTAGTGTTTTTTAGCATCTGAATTATTACCCATTTGCTATTGATGTCACTTCTAAGTTCAGAGCAGTAGTTTTGGAGTTATTAAAGGATTTTTTTAATGCTATGGTTATAGAATTTTTAGTAATTCTGAAATTAACAGGGCCCTAAATTTACAGATTAATCAATGGAAGATTAATTTAACATTATTTTCTAGAAAGAATACATTTATAACTTGTTTGCCAATACCTTCCTTCTTACAGACAGTTATGGTACCCCTTTAAAAACAGCATATTTTGCTTTGTAAATGCTCTACCCTGAAATTATGAATATGAGTTATTTGTAACACAAGTATCCCTGAAGTATGGAAATAAGCAACTGAATTATATGACGTGAATGTAGTGCCTTAAGTGCCTAGAAAACCCAGTCTGTAACACTTAAAAGTCAGTCTAAGCAAGCAAAGAATAAGATCATCTAACATGGCTTTACTCAGCTAAGCAACTTTAAATCAAAAAAGATCAAAGAAGGTTATAACCAAAAACAGCGCTTTGTGCAGCCTCCCTGTAGAAGCAGGAAGAGGCTAGAAATTACATGTCACCTTCATATCCTGACTTGCTGACCTTGTGCTAGGATCAAGCCCCCCTGTATGCCAGCTGTTACCATTATTAAGACCTTGTCCCTAGGGGTTAAGTAGGAGAAAAACTCTCCTGTCCTATAGGAGAGCAAACACTGGAAGTTCCAGCCCCCTAACATGCCTAATTCAAGGCAATCTGCATGTGCTTGTCATTCAGCCTAGTCTCCAGGCATTGTAAGGGCAGCTCTGGCCAACTTTTCCTTTCTGTTGTGTGACTGCTGCTCTTGCTGCTACTGGAGTTGCCTCTGCAGTCATTTGCAAATCAGATAGCCTGGGGAAGGGAGCCTGTAGAGATCCGAGTGAAGTTTCTTCATTAGGCTGAAAGGTAGTAAGTACATTTGTTCTTGTTTTTAAACATATGTGTGTGGTTATTTTTGTTTTTGGTAAGAATAATTTAACATCCAGCTTTGTTCTTTGTGCTTGCAATGGTAATTCTGCATTTCAAACTACGGGAGCCCACACGTTTACGAATGTAAACTTTGAATGAATGCATTTAAATCATGTTGAATTTATTTGAATTACAGTCTTATGCTGGAAGGTAATGTAAGCAGATTTTTTTTGGCTGGTAAGAAAGTTCTGTATTCATAGACAGGGGATAGTATAAGAGTACCTTACAAATTCTCATAGTAATATATAATCTAAAATTATTTTATACTTTGCATTGTTAGTGTTCTCTTTACCACTCTAGTAAAGAAATAAAACTGGAAAATTAGAGAAGGGACATTTAATTTGTGTATCCATATTTGTTAAATAAATGTAGTGAATTTTATACACACACACAGAGACATATATATCTTTCAATGTGTAAAGATCTTGGTTCAGATACCTTCCTGGGAGCTTCTCAGATAGCAAGCTAAATTCTATTAAGTACATTCTGATAGGCCATATACACTGATTGGTATGTGAGTTCTTTTAAATGATTAAATGTTACCTATGTTGTAATTTTGGCAACACTCTATCTAGAGCACAACCAGATTATTCCTTGAATTAGAAGAAAAATAATTTTCATGAATTTTTGTATTTTAAAAATGAAACCAAGTAATTATATGTAAACTTTAAAAATCTATAGTTAATTCAAGTGTCAGAGCAATTTTCAGACTTGGTTAATGTATGAGATTTTTTTCCCCCTTGGGCTAGTAGTAGGAAGTATGTAAGGGTTTGGGGAAAAAAGAGATGCTACTGATAAAGGTTGATGAAAAAAACTGAAGCTTTGTTTTTATTAACCTATTGCATGCCAGTCTGACAATCCCTTTAGCAAGACCCAATGATACTGATCAACTCCTAGACCTACTTTTACAGTTTTTAAAAAATCCTTCTAAGTACAATGTGTGGAATATTGTTGTTGAAAGAAATAGCATAAAATGCATCCCTCCCCTCGCCCTTTTTTCCCCCACAAAGTAGTATTATTTTAGATCATGGAACTTGTAATTATGAAAATTTCAATTCCTTTTGATGAATGGTAATGGAAAGTCACTAAGTTATGTAAATAAGCTTTAAAGTTATGACAGTGCTTTGCTTGCAGGCAATGGATTTTGCCACTTTCCATGGTCTTAAGTCTACTGAGTTATTTCTTCTTTTAAAAAGTTTATGTAATGACTTTCTTTTCCCCCTATTTATTTTTTAGTTCAAGCTTAAGTATTATAGTGCTTGAATGGCCCCAAATCCTGCTTGCTCAGTTTGTACCCTTTCATTTTTAACTGTTTGTTAAACCATATGAAAACAAGGCAGGGTGCTTTTATGTGTCTTACATATCTGATCCTTGGTCTAAAAGGTAAACTACATCCCTCACTACAGATGTGTTATAGTAAGGTATTGACATCTATTATAAATAGCATATAAAATATTATGATAAATTATATTATAAAAATATAAATTATAAATACACCTTAGAAATTGAATTTAGAGCCACTCAGAAAATGTCTCTGTAACAAATTTAGCTGATTTGCTACAGGACATCATGATTATTATTCTTTTTAACAAATATATTTATTCCAAAATGTAATCTAATGCAAATCAAGAAATTTTTTCAACATATTACTCCTTTGAAAACCCTACATGAAATTTGTATGAAACAGATAAATCCTGTTTATGCAAAAGTAATATCATATTTTCTTTTGGTTATATTTACTAGGTTTTTTTGGTTCTCTCAACTGCTATTAGCTATGGAAGCTGACAGTAGTAACAATTTCACTGAAATAGTTTTAGTGGACATCCATCCAACTCAGAAAGGGAGCTGTAGGATTGAAACAAGGACCATGTGGAAGTGCAGGTCTCAGAAATGTGTAACTCCCATACCCAAGCCTGGTGCAGGAAATAATAAGTCATAGACTCTAAGGCAAAAGCAAATTCTTAACATGTCAGCCTTTTGGAAGAGGAAAAAAACAACTTATATTTGCTGTAGAGGTTAAGAAAAGGCAAGAGGAAGAAAGAAGAGCCCTTTTGTTCACTAAATCTTAATTTCTATTTTTAAAAATTATCATTTTAACCAAACTATTATTCTGTCTTGCATATTTAGATTCCAGAAACCTCCTCACTAGCTGCGTACACAGCAGGTACTTACTTAAGAATACTTGTTGAATGAAAAAAATGTTCATCTAATTAATTGGAAAAAAATTACAATTTGTTCAGGTTTGTGAGCCAACAAGAGTTACATGCAGACAAAAAATATAAAGTTCATCTAATGAATGATCATTGGGATGGGATGTATGTATTTTGAGCAGGAGATAAACAAAGTTTATTAAATTTGTTCCTGAGTTTGTAGAAAGAGTTAAATAACAAGGTAAAGTTGTTTTTTTAAGTCCTCTTAAACTTGATGCCTTCTTAAGAAGATATCTGTCAAATTAATAAGGATGACCTTACTTGGGTTACCTACAAACACCTACATTTTCCCCAAGCTAAGCAATAGACTTTTTAAAAAAGTGATACACTTGAAGATTTATTTGCTGGTCTTTGGGCAGCAGGGCATAGCCCATCAGGGGAGTTGCTTTAGTGAAATTTCATTTGTTATTTCTAAAACTTCACAAAACAGCAGGGAGTAAGTGGCTGGTATTTGATGTTTGCAGTTTGTGGGAAAAGCCTAGATAATTCTTAATGTAGTATTTAAAAACAACATGCCACCACCAAAGTCAAACAGCTTTTAAGTGCTTTATGGTGATTGATCTCAGTTTTTGGCTTCACAGAAGACATTTAGAAAATTCCTTCACATTCCATTGATTGCCTGCCAATATGTGGGAATAGAATTTTCTTAGTCTGATTTGCACTCTTCCCCTCCCACAGGGCTCTCTCCTTTGGGTCACTAATTATTGAGTCTTCATGATGTTTGAGGTATTACAAATCTGTAGAAATGGTGGGCATGCTTGTGATCTGTTCAATAATATTAGTGAAATCCAGTAATGTGATACTACTGCTTCTCCTAGAGAAGAGAGACAGGGTGACAGACATGTTACTTAACTGTAAAATTTACCCATTTTAAAATTCTAGTTAAGGCAAAATAGCTTCAAATGAAAATTTATGGCTTGGAGAGAGAACTGTCACTTTTTGAGGGTCCTATTTATTACTACAGCATCAAGTGGCCTTTATTTGGCAGTGATCTGAAGGAAGATAATGGGCTGGGTGTCTGGAAGCTGTTTATGACCTTAGGATTAAAAGGTTTAAGATGTATTAAAATACAATTAGAAGTTTCAATTTTTTTTTTCTGGCACTAGGGAGAATATGTTTTTATGGAAGTGCTTTCAGACATCCCATTTTGGGGCTTAAATAGAGGCTAGGGATATAATTTTTCATAAGTGGTTAAATAAACTAATTAGTCAGATTAGCTGTTTCCTAAACTCTCTTTAAAATTTTCATAAATAATTGAGACTATGTGACAGTTTCTTCCAAATTTCCACTATGTCACTGCAAATGAAGTCTGCACTGTTGTCAAACTGCAAGCATTTGACCACATGGTCTTTTTTGAGCTGATATTATGTTAAAGCTTTTCTTCTCCCTCTCTTCCCCAGTCCTTCCAACTTTAAAGCAAAGGAAACTTCTTTCACTTGCAGCCAAAGAAACAGATGAAGTTAATCTAAATGCATATCCAACTTGATGAACCAAATCCAAGATCTTCATAACATGCTGCAACCTTCCTGTTGCAGGCATCATTTCCGGAGTGCTTAACACTTGAGGTGGCAGCTGTTAGCTTAGTGTAAACTATTCAGCATTAATTGTACAAATTATAAGTTGTTCCCAATACTCCTTGCATTATTAGTGGCATGCACTTTTTTTTTTTACAGTGGTCTTTTCAGGGGCCAATACAAGACTTTAAATAAGTGTCTTCAAAAGAGTTAGATGCCTACTTAAATTATACTGCTGTTCTTGTTCAGTTTTGTCTGATGCTTTGTGACCCCATTGGGAGTTTTCTTGGAGATTCTGGAGTGCTTTGCTATTTTCTTCTCCAGTTCATTTTATAGATGAGAAAACAGGCACACAGGGTTAAATGACTTGCTTATGGTCAAACAGCTAGTTAAGTGTATGAGGCCAGATTTAAACTCTAGAAGAGGAATCTTCCTTGACTCCAGGCCTGGCACTTTATCCACTGTGCCACCTAGATGCCAAATTATACTACTACTTTTTTTCTTTTTTTCTAGCAATTGGGGTTAAGTAACTTGCTCAAGGTTACACGGCCAGGTGTTTCTGGGTGGGTGCTAAGTGTCTGAGCCTGAGTTTCGATCTCCAGGTCTTCTCAACACTGGAGCTGGTGCTCTTACTCGCTGTGTTACCTGGCCGCCCCTATACTAGTACTTTCTAATTTCATTAATCACACTTGAAATACTCAGCAGAAGAAAGCATTTCTACCTTTCATTTGGAGTTGTAGCTATATTAGATGTTTTTAAGGTATGCATTACATCAGCTGTACAAATTAACATGAGTCCTCAGAGACTTAGGTCTTTAAAAAAATTAGCTGACTTGTCAGACTTGGAAAGTATAGAAATACTAATGAAAGCAGAAGACCCACTTGCAGTAATATGCTTTTTTCCCCCAGGATATTAATGTTTACTTTAGTTACATTACCTGGTACAATATTGATAAGTGGTAAGAATTACATGGCCTGGTAATTTTAAATGAGATACTTAAAAAAAAAAGCATATTAGCAAAACTGCATTGATTTTCACGGTACGCAAAGTTAATATTGCCCTTGAAAAATCCTTTTAGGGGATGTTTCTATTAATTTTGAAAAAGATGCAATTGCCTATCCAGGTGTGACTTTCCAGAAAAAAAAATATGTACCAAGGATTCACTTTAAAGTTTAATCTACATAATGTTTTCTTCATCACTTTCTTAAGTCCATTGTTGTTTTTGCTGGTCCTTTCTTTTTCAAGGAGGACCAATGACATCACAGGGTGTTTCTTGACTTGCATGTGAAGTGGATTTAAGTGAGGTAGAGTTGCATGAAGTTGGCAACCTCACTCTCTCTTCCAGGGTCATCAAAGTCCAATGGCAAGACAAAAATCAAGATGACTGTATATGGCCAGGGACGCAGTGGATGACCTTGGTTTCCTGTATATCTGACCATCTACAATACCTGCTTCAGGCACCTTCGTGACCATGGAATAAATTGTTCTATTCACCTATTCCACTGGGGGAAGTCTTCACATGCTTAGGGTAGATACTCCACTGTCCCCCACCCCCAACTCACTAACAGATTAGAGGCCTGTCACCCTCAACCTGTTTTAGCCCTTTGGTTTTATTGTGGTGTGGCTGCTGTGCATGCTACAGCCTCTTGGAGCCACCACCAACAAAAAATAAATCAAGCCTCGATTTGGAGTATTTGCCAATTTCTGAGTTGTAAATTGCTCACACTAAAAAATTAACAGCTCCCAACTGACTCCCACATGCCACTCTGCTTATCAGTTTTTCTAGATTTGGAAAAGAAAACAAAATGAGGAAATTGAGGATGAGGAAACTGATATTTTGGTACATAGACTAAAAGTATTACCTTGAAACTCTTCCTTCTAAGAGTTTATGTTCTATTTTCTGGCTTTTCTACCCACCTATCATGTGTGAATATATACACACATATGTGTACGTGTATATATGCGTGTATATGTATATATGTGACTATTGGTTGCTAATATGAAATGAATACATATATTATGTATTCATAACAGCCTACCTAATTTCCATATGGTCTACATAACTTTGACTTTACTGTTGTAGTCAGATTTGCAGTGGCCAAATATGATGACCGCAGAAAAATTTATCAAAATATCTTTCTGAGACCAGTTTACTTCTGAACTGTTCATCTGAATAAAATAAACTCATTTATCTTCTTTTTAAAAAATATTTCTGCTCTGTCGTTGTTGTTAGGCAGCGGTAGGATAGCTATACTCAGTGAATGACCACAGGACAAGTGCCTTAGGCTATTGTTTTAAGATTGAAGTTATAGAGAAGCTTCTCTGTACTGATACAAGTTATTGACCAGGAGCTCCCTATATTAATGAAATGATAGGTCTAGGCCAAAGGAAAAAATATTGTTATATGTTGAGATATATGTAACAATATGAAGGCATATTAAAAAACGGAAGAAATTTAGAATATAAAATGTCTCTGTGGCTATTTGTTTAAAATCAGTATTTTTAAAGGCTTTGTAGAAAATTCAAAAAAGTGGTGTTGGTTAGTTGCTATATCAAGACTGAAGCCATTCTTATCTATCTATTCATGCTTATATACATTTGTGCTGTATTTGTGCTGAGGATTTAGGCAAAGAGGGAACGAATACATTTTCAGGACATAATAATGATAACACTTCTTTTAATGATTCCCTAGAACTTTTGTTGTCATCAGCATCAATGTAAAGTAAAGTTTATCCCACAACTCATTATCTCCACATTCTTAACAGACTCTTACAAAAATGTAATGTTTTTAACAGAAAACTTTGTTTTATTCTGTCCTTGTTCTGGATTCACACAAAATTGTTTTAAGTGAATGATTGCTCTTTTATTTTCATTTGAGAAGAGCAGAACTGAATTTGATACTAGGTAATTCTTTGTAGTCTAGGAGGCTTTGAAAAAAAATATATGAACCCCTGGATACTTTAGGGGAGATAAATTTAACATAACTGAATGCAGAATTCTAGAACTTCAAAGTCAAACAAAAAAAAAAATCACCACATAACACTTCAACAATTTTTAAGATCAAATTAAAGTTTTTCATGAAAATTGTATGGAAAATAATAAAGGGTGCCACAAGTTCTAATTGAAATATTATCATTCATGGTTTATAAAGCTTTTCTCTCAGCATTTATTTCTTTCCTTTTGGGGGAAGAGAGTGTCCCCAATATGCAAATGGGTTGTTGTAGCGGCAAGCACCCCAAGCGTCCTCAGGGTTTGCTGCCCATACAGGTTCTTGGATCTGCTTTGATAAAGGAAAGCAACTCAAAATGGGTTAACAAGCTTACTTTAATCAGTCAGACATATATCATTTACCTTGTTCAGGGGAAAAGGTCGGCACCCCGAACTTCAAAATACACAGACAAAATTATCAAGACAGAAACAGATCTAGTAGACATATTTCAAACTGTCCAACCATTACATCCATACCCAGTCAACATCTGGGTTTCAACATCTGGGTTTTTTCAAAGGGGGGGGAGGGGGTGGCTCTGGACAACGGCTTCCCAGAATCCAGATCAAATCACAGAACACTTCTCAAAGTGAGCCCCCAAAACAAAGCTACACATCAGGGCTTATATAGCCTTCTCCTGGCTCAGAGAATGTAACAACCTTTTGGACCTACTGGCCAATCAAAAAGTATCTACTGAAAAACAAGCCTCCCACTCCAGGCTCCAGGTGCACTTTAGCCTAGGGGCAGGGAAGATCTTTAAATTTTCATTTCCATTACAGTTGTGCTTCCATAGTTGGTCAATACATAAGTTGTTTTTCTTATAGAACAATGTGTGTATAGCCCCTAAATCCTATTGAATTTATAATGTAACCTACTTTCTTTAACTCTTTAATTGAATTTGTGTCATTTAAAAATATATAACATATATACTTTTAAAATGACCATCTTAAATTGAATAATTTATTGTAAATTTGTGGGGGTTTTCCTCCATTGAAATTTTGACAACACAATATTGTGTCATGTAACCCTATTGTATTGTATTGTAACTAAGTCAATAGTTAGAGTTAAGTGTCTGAGACCGAATTTGAACTCAGGTCCTCTTAACTCCAGGCTGGTGCTCTATTCACTCACTGCACCACCTAGCCACCCCAGAATAATGATTTTAAATGCATAAAAGAAAATGCATAGGATTACAAAGGAAACTAATTATGTTGAAATAGGTCTCAAAATATTTAAAACCAAAAAGAACCTTCTTTTAAGTTTTGACATTACATGGGTACTAGAGCAACATTCAGGCCAGTTATCTGATATCTTTTACTTTCACTATAACTCCCTTATTTTATATGTGAAGAAGCTGAGACCCAGAGAAAAGAAATTACTTTCCTTTTATTAAGGGGATTTGTTCTGTGAAGTTTGAATTCAGTAAGAAGGCCACATTTGAGGACCTAGAAGACCCTGGACTAGAAAATGTTTCTCTGGATTATCAGAAAGACTGAAGCATCTATCCATATCCAAAGAAAGAACTTTGGAGTCTGAATGCAGATGGAAGAACACTATTTGCTCTCCTTTTCTTTTGTTTTTTTCTTTCTTGTGTTTCCTCCCATTAGTTCTAATTCTTCTTTACATCGCAACTAATGTGAAAATATGTTAAATATGAATGTATAAGTAGAGCCTATATCAGATCACATGCTATCTTGGGAGGGGGAGAAAATTTAAAACTGAAAATCTTATGGAAGTGAATGTTGAAAACTAAAAACAAATTAATTAATTATATTAAAAAATTAAAAATAATAAAGTTTCCCTGAAAGAATAGAAATGCTTCAAAAGGAAAACAAAGTGGAAAACAAAGAATCTGAAGAAGCAGAGGAAAATCCCAACCTATGGCAGGAGGTAGGAAAGTCAAAGAAAGAAACACAGAAGCAAATAAGGGACCAATGAACCTGTGAAGCTGTTTAATAGCAATGAAACTCTTTCACTGAGGTGCAAGTTGTAACCTGTGAGGAAGAAACAGCTTCTTGTGCCCCAGGAAATATATAGGTACTGCCAGAAGTGAAAAGACCAAGTCATGGGATACTGAGATGGCCATGTATTATTGATTTGACCACCCTACCCCCCATTTCAGCTTATTCCTCTTGCCCATTTTTAAAAGGAAAATAGATAGGCAAAGAGATCTACAACAGTAGATCCAACACAACAATATTGGAGGAAAGATTAATGTTATAAAATCAGGTGGCTCTTGAGAAGAGCAAGAAGAAAATGATTGTTCACATAAGGAAAAATTTTATTTCCTTATTTACAACCGTGTTTTTAATAGATGTTTTAATTTCTTGCTTTTTGTATATTTTAAAAAGTCAGGTTTTAGGGTTTGATCATTATATTTTGAAGCAATCAATACCTTTGCTTTTTAAAAGTTTTGTATAATGTGGTATAGGTATGGAAAACATTTTTATTGATATTTTTAATTAAGACTGTTATTTGTTTCTAACTAATAAAGAGCCTCATGAAAAGAAAATACCTCCTGTCACTATCTTAGGAAATGTAGAATTTAAGATCAGTAATGAGGGATGGTATATCTTTAAGAATATCTTTAATGGGATGGCAAGGTGGCGCAGTGAGTAAAGCACCAGGCCTGGAGTCGGGAGGACCCGAGTTTGGTTCCAACACTTAACACCCACACAAAAAAAACTAGCTGTGTAACCTTGGGCAAGTTAACCCCAATTGACCTCCAAAAGGAAAAAAAAAAGAGTATCTTTAATGTGGGTCTTTAGACAAAGTTTTATACAAACAATTTGCTGTAAGTGCTATGGGAGGAAACTGAAATTTGAATAGCATTTTAAAAAAACTCTCAGCAGAAACCTGATGTTCTGGTCATATTAATCATATATATTTTTTTCTATCTATCAACTTTAACTATCCCATTCTATAAGAAGTAATTAACTATCCCACTCCATAATAAGTAATAAAAAGTTTAACTTTTGATGTCAGCTAGAGTCATCCATTGCTACCCTATGAATAGTATTACTAAAACAACCCAGCAGACAGATTTGTCCAGCTCTGGACTATAAGATTTAGCTTATAATTTAATATTTAATATTAAGTTTGACTTGAAATAGGAGGTACAAGGAGAGCCGTGAATTTATCCAGCCATTTATGAAAGCAATTTAGAACTTTCCCCCCCTAATTATTAAACTGCCCATACACTTTGACCCAGTAATACCATTATTAGACCTGCATTCCAAAGAGATTAAAGAAAAAGAAAAAGGATTCATAAATATAAAAAGAAAAATTATAATATCTCATTTTATGCTGGCAAAACCTGAAACTAAGGTAGTCCCTTTCATTTGGAATGACTGAACAAATTGTGGTATGTGAATTTAACAGGATATTAGTGCTATAAGAAACGAGGGGGGGGGGCAGGGGCGGCCAGGTGTCTCAGCGAGTAAGAGCGCCGGTTCCAGTGTCGGGATGACCTGGATCAAATCTGGGCTCAGATACTCGGCACCACACCCAGAAAAAACTGGCCGTGTAACCTTGAGCAAGTTACTTAACCCCAATTGCTTTAAAAAAAAAAAAAAAGAAACGAGAGAGGGAGGGGCAGCTAGGTGGTACAGTGAATAGAGCACTGGCCCTGGAGTCAGGAGGACCTGAGTTCAAATTGGCCTCAGACACTTAACACAAAAACTAGCCGTGTGACCTTGGTCATGTCACAACCTCAATTGCCCTTCCTTTCCCCCTCTAAAAAGCAAAGGAAGGAAGGAAGGAAGGAAGGAAGGAAGGAAGGAAGGAAGGAAG
>NW_027187260.1:3246469-3257676 GCF_028583685.1 Petaurus breviceps papuanus | reverse complement strand
AAGGAAGGAAGGAAGGAAGGAAGGAAGGAAGGAAGGAAGGAAGGAAGGGAGGGAGGGAGGGAGGGAAGGAGGGAGGGAGGGAGGGAAGAAAGGAAGGAAGGAGGAGAGGGGACAGTGTCAGAGAAACCTGGGAAAACTTGTCTGAATTAATACAGAATGGTGCAAATAGAGCCAGGAGAACAATTTACAATAACAATAACATGGTAAAAATGAAAGGCTTCAAAAGACTTAAGAACTCTGGTCAATGAAATGACCAACTATGATTCCAGAGGACTGAGTAGATGAAGAATACTACCCACCTCTTGATAGAAAGATGATGAACTAAATATATAGAATGAAACATATTTTTGGACATAGCCAGCATGGGAATTTGTATTGCTTGACTTAAATTGTTACAGGGGTTTTGTTTTATCTTTTTTCTTTTTCATTTTTATGGGTGTGGAGAGAGAAGGGAAAGAAAATAAATGTTTGTTAATTAAGAAAAAAAGCAATTTATAAAAGAAATGGGGGCAGGGGGTGAGATGGACAAATCTAGGTTACTTCTCAATAACTATCCAACTATCTAATTCATTGAGCAACACCTTCATTTTTTAGTGGTGCTGTGGTCATTTGGGTACAGATCCATATATATATATTTCCTTCAGCACTAGATTTAGTCATTTGGATCAAGGAAATTGTCATTGATCTAGTCTTAGTTTTTTCATTTTACCACCTGAAATTTCAGGTCTCTTATTAACCTGACAGAGATGACAACTCAGTCTTCTAAAGGTGTCCATCCCTTTGTTCTGTCTCTGAGACTTCTTAAGGTGCTGATGATGTCACAGAGTAAATAAAATCACTTCTCTCTGTATTGTTCTTGTCAAACCAACCCTATTACTTTACTTACAATGTTGATATGTAGTATCTTAGCATCTTTTACATTGTTGTGTATAGTTTAAACTTCTGATCCCAAAGACACAGCTTTGAAATTGCTTGATGTTTCTTTCAGGATTCTGTTCCCCAGGGACTTTATAAGATAAGTAGTTTCATTTGCTATTATGTGAGTTAAGACAATGTCATTAGCAAGAATTTAGAGCATATAGGATGATGGTTAGTTAAGCTCTGATAATTCAGTCATAATATGCTATGGTATTAAGATAGTCAGTGAGATGTCATTGTTTATATCTTGAGTGCCTCAGTGGTATATCTTTTCCTCATTTGCCAAGTGGAAGATATTTATTGAAAGCATTTTTGAGACCCTCACAGAGTGATAAGAGCCAGTTGCCATTGAACTGTCTAATCCTAGGAAGTCTAACCTTTTTCTTCCACATTTCCACGCCAGTAAATTGTGCCTTGTTGCTCTTCTCATCAGTTTTTGTTTCAATCATTATTATAGTGAAATGATGTCAGGTTACTTTTAATTTATAGAAAGATTTGGTCACCCAAGCTTCTGACATGTCTGGGATCTATAAAATGAGAATTGACTGAATTTTGTATCTATATATGCAGACAAATAATTAATATGAGAAGAGGGATGTATTTATCTGGTATACTAGCCTTTCTTGATGAGTTTATTTTTGTTAGCTTACATTTTCTAATATGATTTCTAAGCACAAATTGATAGACAATAGCAAATATGTTAAGAGAAAAACAAAGAAGTCTTGCTTTTATTCAAGGGGCATATAGTTGTTGTTTGTCCTTCATTCTCAAAGACAACCAATGACATCAAGAAGGTGATGTCCTGACTTGAAAGTGAGTTGGATTTAAGTGAGGCAGGGGTGTGTGAAGTTGCCAGCCTCACTCTTTCCTTCAGAGCCATCTGGGTCTAGTAGCAAGATACAGATCAGGACTGGTGATGCTCCTGGATGTAGTGGGAGACTTTGGCCTTTTTAAGCTGAGGTATTTCCTAGATCTCAATTTGTCTGAGGTAATGCCTAGTCAGTGATTAAAGCTAGGTAAGAAATGAGGCCAAAAAAAAAAAAAGACTCCTTTACCTACCTAGTCAAAAAAAAAAATCAGTCAGGGAGGGGAAGACCCTCAGCGTTTCTGGCCAAAACAGAAACAATTGCTATTTGCACTCTCTCTGAGCCATCAAAACCCAAAGAATGATCAAGTGAGGCTTGGACTGGGACCTGTTGTTGGCCAATCAGTGACAGCCAGAGTTATCTTGGGGTTAATGGGCTAGATTTCTTTTTTTTTTTTTCCTCTTCCATACTTATTTATTCTATAATTTTTAAAAACCATGCCTTAAACCCAAATCATTTTGGCTGTCACTGACTGGCCAACAATAGATTCTAGCCCAGGACTCACTTGGTCATTCTTTGGGTTGTGATGGCTCAGAGTGAGTATTAATAGCAGTTATTTCTGTTTTGCCAGAAACCCTGCGAGTCTTCCTGTCTGCTATTGGACATATAATACAGACAAAATCTTAATTGTATTCAGTGAGCAGCTAATTTTTCTGACTAAAAGCATTCAGAATTAGTCTGATTAATCATTACTCCAAAAGCAGGTAAATCCTGTTTGAAATGGTTACATTATGATATGCATCTGAGAGCTATTAAAAAAAACTCAATGTAATATATAAGTTCTTTGGTTGTTATTAGGCAACATCTTTCTGTATTATTATTTTCATTCTGACTGATTAGTTGATAATCATATAAAATATAGATTACAAAACAATTATTGACCAGAAACTTTGCAATCCAAAACTGTCAGAGCACTTAGGATATAAAAATGTCAGCTGAAAAGGTAAAATTTAAGATTTGAATTTCCTGACTTTGATATATTGATATTGGCATATTATATTTATTAAAGGCAGGAAATTCACTCAAATAACTTGCTTCAGGGACTTATCACACTTCAAGCCAGAACTCTTTCTTTTGGCAAGTTATATACCTTATTACCCTGGGGAAAACAAGTTATTTAAACACAGATTTTTTTTTTAAGCTATTAATTTTCTTTTCCAAATTCATTTTAAATTCCTTCCAACTATCTACCTTTATACACATAGCAAAATGGTAGTATTTGCTGACTTCTGTCAAGTCTGGCCTTGTATACTTATTAGTTGTGTGATCCTGGACAAGTCACTTAATCTCTGTCTGCCTCAGTTTCCTCATCTGTAAAATGAGGATAATAACAGCACATACCTGGAAAGGTGAGCATCAAATGAGATAATATTTTAAAACATTTTGCAAACCTTAAATCATTGTATAAATGCTAGCTATTAGTGTCATTGTTATTATTTCATAGCCTTCTTTCTTCCCGCCCCCCCCACCTTTTTCTCTGGCATACCTCTTTCCTGCCCACTGTGTTATAACATGTGTGGTCAACCATTTTAAAGAGCAAAACATTTTTTTAAACTAACAAGCAAATTGTGTACAGATTATGTAAATTACAGGCATGTTATGTTTTTGACACAGTTTTAAATCATTAACTGGTTTAGTTTATAAGCTCCTTTTTTCCACCCATCTCTCTCTCTCCCTTGACTCTCCTCTCATAACCCTACCTCTGCTCTGACAACTGGCTGTCTCATTAGCCCCTCACTTTGGAATTTTCATACAAATTCATTCTATACTCAAACTGATTCTAAATGTCCTTCTGGAAGATGAAAATTGCTGTCATTTAAGCCATCAGAACCCCCAATCTTAGCTGAATATTCTGGACTTTATGTACAGAAATTCCCTGAGCCAACCTTTCTTTTCTTCTTGCTTTTAATGCCTTTTGATCGACTGACCTTCACCACTGCAATCTCAATTAGTTCATCCTGGGTTCTCTCCAGCATTAATTTTACTCATAAGCCCCAAACTTCTTTATAAGTCCCAATTTGTTTATGACCGTCTTGTTAGCATCAACAACCTACTTGGATGGCCGAGAGTGTACATCTACCTTGTATCTACTAGCATGTTAAAAATCCCCATTTAGCCCACACATACTGCCTTATTGTTATTATCTTGCTTTTGTTATTAACATTCTCAAAATTCCATATTTATATTTAATCACATCATTTCAGCCTTTATCCAGTAGACAGTTGGTGAGGCAGGACTGGAACTCAGAAAAGAGACTGGGGCTGGATATATGAATCTGGGAATCCCCTGCAAAGTGATGGTAACTTAACCTATGGGACCTGATAAGATCCCTATGAGAGGACATAGAGAGAAAAGTAAAGATGTCTTAGGATAGACAGACAGAACCTAAGATTAACCAATAGTAAAGGAACAGGCCATAGATGATTATCCAGCAAAGGAAACTGACCAACATTGGTAAGAGGAAAGAGAAAGCAATGGAAACCCAGAGAGGAGAGATTATCCAAGAAGATAGTACAATCAGCAGCATACCTCAAGAGGATAAGGGCTCAGAAAAGATCTTTGAACTTAGTGATTGTAAGATATTAATGATCATGTGGGAGAAGAAGATTTCTGTTGAGTAATTATTTCAGAAGACAGATTGTATAGAGTTGAGGAATGAGAGAAATGGAGGTAATATGGGTAGACATGTGGGATAATTCTAGGGAATGGAACTAGAAGGGTTGGCTTTGGCAAGCATCATATTTAGAGCTAAAAGAGACTTAAGGTCACACAGATACTAAGTGGCACAGCTTGGGAGAAACACACCATGGTGGGAGCTCCACATCTCTGACTCTAAATCCAGCACTCTTCCAACTGCACTTGCCCAAGGTTTATTTGTAGGAGACAGGATTATAACCCAGGTTGTGATTAGTCCAGCACTTTCTGTCTTTTGGGTGGAGGCTCCTTGAATCAATTAATTGCCTCCCCTCACTTAAAGTATCTGCCTTAATCAGGTGAGAGCAACTCTATTGCTCTAGTCAATCAAAGGCATTAAAAGGTGGAGAAAAGTTCTTGATATGTTTAGAAGGAATGAAAGTCATTCGATGGAATTAAGTGATACTACACAGCAAGTGTATTGGCATGGGTTGAGGAGACTCATTCATATCTTGCGGGGCACAGAAAAAAAAACAAGGAACTAGTTTGAACCCAACCATTCCAATGGTGGCCCATACATACTCAGGCAGACACAACTCTTACCAAGCTTGTGAGAGAGAATTGCTCAAGAGGTAGGAGAAGAGAAAGCTTCTGTCTCTTCTCCCTCTCCTTTTTGACGAGATTAGTATTACTCTGTGAATTTCAAAAAGGTTAGAAAATTTTGGACTTCACATGTATGGCATAGCAGTTCTCTGGAACAGCAGTGGCTAATAAACAGCATTGTCTGCATTCTAACTTGTGAACAAGCTAGACCCACTTAAGAAAGGTATCTTGAGAACTCTACAGGGAGTTCTAGGGGGAAATCATGAAAATTCTGCTAAAAGAAAAAAAGATTTCCATCCAACTGTAATGGAAATGCAAATGCAAATTTAAAGATCTTCCCTGCCCCTAGGCTAAAGTGTACCTGGAGCCTGGGGTGGGAGGCTTGTTTTTCAGTAGATACTTTTTGATTGGGCAGTGAGTCAATAAGGTTGTTACATTCTCTGAGCCAGGAGAAGGCTATATAAGCCCTGATGTGTAGATTTGTTTTGGGGCTCACTTTGAGAAGTGTTCTGTGATTTGATCAGATGAAACTCTGGGAAGCCATTGTCCAGAGCCCCCTGGCTTTGAAACCCAGATGTTGATTTGGTATAGATGTAATGGTTGGACAGTTTGGAAACTGTATACTTGATCTGTTTCTGTCTTGTGATAATTCTGTCTGTATATTCTGAAGTTCGGCGTGTGACCTTTATCCCCTGAACTAGGTAAACGATACATATTTGACTGATTAAAGTAAGCTTGTTAACCCATTTTGAGTTGCTTTCCTTTATCAAAGCAGATACAAGAACCTGTATTGGCAGCCACCCTGGGGACGCTGGGGTGCTTGCTGCTACACCAACTCAGATCTCTGAACCATCCCTTGGCTATATGTGATCTCTAAGCTTGAGCCTACCTTTTCTTAAACTCTGTATGCATTTGTGGGAGCAAATCTTCCTGACTCTTGGGCAGATGATATGTTTCCACTGTTCCTATTATACCCTTTTGTAAATTCCAGTTTATAAAATTATTTGACTGAATTGTTACCAGCATTGAGTAAGAGCACTGGGCATGAAGTCAGGAAGAACTGAATTCAAACCCTTGGAGTCAAGAAAAGGATGGGAAAAGCAGTACTGGGGCATAATCCCAAAAATGATAAAATGATATCTATTCAAATCCAGGGCAAACTGATCAGCACCACAGTAATGCAAGTTATTGTTTAATTTACCAAACAGTTTTGCTCATTTCACACTCCAGCAAGGTTTTGCTTAAGATTCTAAAAACTAGACTGTGAAGAAAGCAAGGGAGTTAAAAAAAAATCTACTTCTGCTTCATTAACTACACTAAAGCCTTTGACTGTGTGGATCAACAAAATGTGGTAAATCCTTAGAGAGAAGGAATACCAGATTATTTTACTGTATGTGGGTCAAGAAAAAACAGTTACAATTGAACATGGAACAACCGATATATGAGGATCAGTCAAGATCATATTTGTAAAGCAGTGGGCAAACTATAAAGTACTCTATAAATGCTAGCTATGAATCCATCCTCAACTCTGCCTCTCAGAATCCCTGGCTTCCTTCACAAGGTTCAATTAAGGAAGTTATCCTACATGAGGACCTGATTATCCTACCTACCCCCAAATACTTTGTATTTATTTGGTATGTAGTTTGCATTTACTTATCTGTAAATTTGTGTTCCATTTTCCCCAGTAGAATATAAGCTTCTGCGGAGCTGGGACTTTTTTTGGTTTTGTCTTGGGCCCCATGAAGGTGCCAGGCATATAGGAGGCACTTAATTAATTAGTATTGAATTCCACCTGGGGTAATTAGAGGGATGCATTATCAGACCTTTAGATAAACCAATGTAAATTATGTACAATAGTTGTTGCTGTAGTTTATATAGGATCTTCTTCAGAAGAGCAAACAGAATTGTATTAAATATACTTTTTGATACAATGATGTTGTGAACTCTTCTGCCAAGTGTCCATATTCAGTATCAGAATTTAATGCCCAATAACCCTTCTCCAATAGAGACAACTTAGTGGCACAGTGGCTAGAGCACTAGACCTGGAGTCAAGAAGACTTGTTCAAAACTTCCAGCCTGTATGGCCCCAGACAAATCACTTTCATGTCTGGCTGCCTCAGTTTCTTCATCTGTAAAATAGGGATAATAATAGCAACTATCTCTTAAGTTTATTGTAAGGATAAAAAAAAGATAAAATTAGGAAGCTCTTTTCAAACCTTAATGTGCTATGTAAATGCTATTATTATTAATTATATTAATGGTTAAAGGATATAAACAGTTCTAAAAAGAATTGCAAGCTATTCACAACTGCATGAAAGGATACTCCAAATCACTAATGATAAGGGAAATGCAAATCAAAATAACACTAGTGTTTCATCTCACATCATTTAAATTAGCAAAGATGGCAAAAGATGGGAATAGTCAGTTTTGGAAGGGTTATGGGAAGATAGGGCCACTAAGCACACATTGTTGGGGAAACTGTGATCAGTACAACCATTTTGGAAATCAATCTGGAATAATGCAAATAAAGTGACTAAAATGCTTATTTTTTTGTCCCTGAGATTCCATTACTGGGCTTGCATCCTAAAGAAGCCAGTGATAAGAATAAAGACTCTATGTACATCAAAATATTTATGGCAGCACTTTTTTGTGATAGCAAAGAGTTGGAAACAAAGTAGGTGCCCATTGATTAGGAAATGACTAAACAAATTTTGGTACATGAATGTAATGGAATATCACTATGCTATAAAAAAAATTATGAATGTGATAGATACAGAGAAATGTGAAAACATGGAAAGATCTGTGTGAACTGATGCAGAGCTGAAGTAAGCAGCACAAAGAAAATGATATACAACTACAACAATATAAATGGAAAGAACAACCACACACATACAAAGATCAAAAGTGAATGTTGCAGAATTGTAAAGAACAAGAGTGACTTGAAAAAAAAGATATGAGATGATGCTTCCAACCCATTGCCTATGAATAACTGTAGGAGGTCTATATGCAATGTTGTACATTGCCCATGTTTTTGGACTTTGTGTATTAATTGATTGTGTTGATTTCTCCCCTCTTTATCTGAATTAAAAATTTAGTTTGTGATGAGACAATTCTCTGGGAAGGGGAAGGATACTGGGGAAAACTATGGTGATATAAAAGACAAAATATATGAATAAAAACTTTTAAAAATAAGGTATTGAAACAAAATTCACATTTTAATACAGTGATTATATGTCCTCTTCTGCTAAGTATTCACATTACGTATCTGAGTTTTAATGCCCTATTCCAGGAGCATATTTGCTAGCATGTTTGCCAGCATCTTGTATTCAGAAGCTTTTGGCCTATGTAGTCTACAGATGTGTAAAGTTTGAAATAAAATCTTCTCTATGGGAAATCCATATTTGTTCAAATTATCATGGACACAAACTGAAAAGGAATATCTTCCAGCATTTCCCATAGGTCTTCCCCCACAGATTAAAATGAAATCAAGAAAAGTTCAATTCCAATTTCTAAGCCTAGGCATTCAGAAAGTTTTATTCTGAAAGCTGAATCTCTGTCAACCAGAAGAAATTCAGTGAAGCTGCTTCTAAACTGGGTTTAATTTCTGTAGCCTTCAGATTTGGATCAGGAGACCAAGAACACCACTTTTCCCTTTTTTTTAACTGTAGTTTCAGCTATAAATTTATGTTGCAACTACTTGTTGATTGAACTTGACCATGCCACTAAGAATTTTGTCAACTATTTAGAGACTTCTGAAAACAGTAGAGCTGAAAAAATAACAAATTTACATACAACTTTTAAAAATTCTGCATACTGGTTATTTTTTCTCCTATATCCATAAGACTTTGTGCATTTTATATCTCCTAGAAAATAAATAAAATTATTTGTGGCTGACTAATGCTGGCATCATATGCCTCCTCCTTGTTTTTCTCAGAGTAATAATCCTTAGTTTTTTCCCAAAGATATTTTTTTTAGCTATCAAACATTTATTCTTAATCCATCCCATCTCCACTTCCCCCCTCCCCACTGACTTTTACACCTGGTGGTTCGTTTGCCATATTATTTGCCTTAATATGTTGATTATTTCTTTTCTTTACCCTATTTTTAGGGCTTCATTGACTTAGAAGCAGACTCGAGCTTTAAGATGTTTCCTAAAATAGGGGCAGCCAGGTAGCACAGCGAGTAAGAGCACCGGCTCCAGTGTTGAGAAGACCTGGAGATCGAATCCCGGGCTCAGACACTTAGCACCCACCCAGAAACACCTGGCCGTGTAACCTTAAGCAAGTTACTTAACCCCGATTGCTTAGGGGCAGCCAGGTGGCTCAGCGAGTAAGTGTAACCTTAAGCAAGTTACTTAACCCCGATTGCTTAGGGGCAGCCAGGTGGCTCAGCGAGTAAGAGCACCGGCTCCAGTGTCTGGATGACCTGGATCAAAATCCGGGCTCAGATACTCAACACCACACCCAGAAATAATAACTGGCCGTGTAACCTTGAGCAAGTTACTTAACCCCAATGGCTTAAAAAAAAAAAGATGTTTCCTAAAATATGCAGGCTTTCAGGCCCACAAACACCCCCACAGACTTTCAGCACCTAGAGTAGCACCTGGACCATAGGGCATGCTTAATAAATGCTTGATGATTCATTAATTCCAGAATGAACACATGCAGCAAAATTACCCTTCACCCACAAAACACTCATTTTTTGTGTGTTATTTCAGAAATGTTCAGGTGTTCGTCTGAGCTATGTATAGTTAAGATCAGGGCTATGGAGAAGGGAGAAAGAGATGAAAGAAGAGCAGTTGAGGAGGGAGCAGTGTGACCATGGAGATCAAGTAGTTTACATCAAGGAAATGTTGATGGGGTTGGTCAGGCCACTAGGGGAATTTGTTAACGAGTTATGCTTAACTTTACATCTGTTTTCTATTACTGCTTTGGAGTGTCTGTAATTTCTACAGTACTAACTATTTTAAAATATAGAAGTCTTCCCAGGCAATTAATTTTGCTAATTTTAAACTAGATTGTAGGGTCCTTGAAGGTAAGGACTATATTATATTTATTTTTATGTCTTTCTAGAACCCAGCACAGTGCCTTGCATAGAAAGCTCACCTAGCCAATGTCTGTTGAATGAATCCATACTTCTATTACATTTGTTGTTTTATGTCTCTAAATGAATTTAATTTTTTTAACCTATCTTTCCAGCACATGTATTTCTGAACAAGGACTCATTTTACTTTGTTTTCTTTCATAGCAAAGAAGTTGGAGCATGGCTATGAGCAGTGGAAACAATGATTTCATGGTTCTGGGCAATGGCGACATTATGTCCAATTCCAGTACCCTTACATCTTGTGATGGAGACATTGCAATCCAACAGCACCCATCCAAAGAAGCACCCAGAACAAAAGTGAGTCCAAATGGATGCCTCCAGGTTAATGGCACAATTAAACCTTCTTTTCTGCCTTTAGACAACCAAAGAACCCCCCAGATGTTAGTACAATGCTGCCATCCTTGCCCATACCATCACTCTTTGAATAACCATAGCAGTCACCAAGAGTGCCATTCCCAAGCTGGTCCCACAGCACCATCTCCTGTGGCCTCGTGTTGCATGCAGCCACACTCAGAGTATTCTGCATCTCTGTGTCAAAACCATTCACCTGTATATCAGGCTGCCTGCTGTCTTCAACCCTCTCCATCATTCTGCCTGCGTCATCAGTGGCCTGACCATTTTCAACATCAGCCAGTACAGCAGCATATAACCAACCTAAGGTGAGTGCTGTGAATGTTTTGATAGTTCTTTGGCATTCAGCTAATTCTGTGTGTGTATGTGTGTGTGTGTGTGTGTATGTGTGTTTGTCCTCCTTGTGCTTACTTCTCAATAAGGATGAGGAAAAGTATTTGAAGAAAAGACTGCAAAGCAGTTGTTTTTGCAGGTTTGGCATGGTAAATATCAAATCTATATAGAGAATGCAAAGCATAAAATTTTATTTTTATTCTACTGACTTTATCAGTTTTATTCTTTGTTGACCATGAGAATTTCTATTTTGTTTAAAACATTATAAGAAAGATTCATATAGAACAGCTAGATTTAGCTTGTCTTTTTCTTCCAGATTACAGTACTTATTTTAGGCAGCTGTTTAGTGTAACTGGAAGAAATGCAATTCTTTCAAAGAATTTTTTTTAAGCTGTCAAA
>NW_027187260.1:3246357-3246459 GCF_028583685.1 Petaurus breviceps papuanus | reverse complement strand
AGTGGTTGTGAAGGTTTCCATCCTACATACCATCTGGTGAGAGAGGGAAGAGGGAGGGGGGGGAGAGAGAGAGAGAGAGAGAGAGAGAGAGAGAGAGAGAGA
>NW_027187260.1:3245180-3246257 GCF_028583685.1 Petaurus breviceps papuanus | reverse complement strand
GAGAGAGAGAGAGAGAGAGAGAGAGAGAGAGAGAGAGAGAGAGAGAGAGACAGAGACAGACAGAGACAGAGAGAGAGAGAGACAGAGAGAGAGAGACAGAGACAGAGACAGAGAGAGACACAGAGAGAGACAGAGACAGAGAGATACAGAGACACAGAGAGACAGAGAGGAAAACTCTGGACACTGACCAGGGCACATGGATAGTAGGTTAAGGAACCTTGAACTGTAAAAATTATTTGGAAGGAAGATATTACCCATGTGCAAGAAGCTTTACAAACTAGTACTAGTTTGCTAATGATGCTTATCCTTATGGATGTCATACGACTTTATAACTTCCTGTTTAGTATCCATTCAAATTGTTGTTGTTGTAATGACTTCATTTCAAACTTGTGTTGGACACTATATTCCTTTTCTGTCTAGAATTGGTTATGTGTGGGAGAGTTGTTTTGTTTTTCCTCACATCTTGGTAGGAGAAATTTAATATAAAATATGAAAAGCTTAATGTTGGTATACTAAGTTTATTTAGATAGTTTTTTGCTATCCATTTACATGAAATATAATTAACATTTATCATTCAGTTGTTGGTTTTTTTTTTGTGATGAGAGATTCCTAACAAGCCAAACTTTAACTTAGATTAATGTTCCTGCTGTTGTTAATAGTGGGCACTCTTATTGAAATGTAAATGTAAAATAGAACTCAGCATGTCATATTTATTTTTCCATTTCTCGTCAAGGAATTTTAACTTTGTATAGTTTTGGACTGTTGCTTTCATAACTGATACATACATACATTTGTATGGGCTGATTAGAAACAATGATACAGTGTAGAGTATAGAGTATTTTCAGACCCATGAGGTTTAAAGGTGCTAGGAAAATATGAGTCAGTATTGGAGAGCCCTTAATTTGTTTCCACTTTGTGTGTGTGTGATTGTTTGAAGTGATTTCTTCATGTGTAGGTGATATGGAGTACCCCTAAGCTATGGTAACACATTTTGAAAATACCAGGTATTTTGTAAAGGCCAACTAGTGGTGTGTGTGTGTGTGTGTGTGTGTGTGTGTGTGTGTGTGTGTGTGTGTG
>NW_027187260.1:3192509-3245170 GCF_028583685.1 Petaurus breviceps papuanus | reverse complement strand
GTGTGTGTGTGTGTGTGTGTGTGTGTGTGTGTGTGTGTGTGTGTGTGAGAGAGAGAGAGAGAGAGAGAGAGAGAGAGAGAGAGAGAGAGAGAGATCTGAAAAAACTAACAGGAGAAACTAAGCTTTTAATTAGAGACAGACCTAGAAAGTACATAACAAACCTTTTATCTTTTCATCAGGTTTTGAAAGTATTTGAAGCTGTTTTTTTTAAATTTTAAAAAGTTGATCTGAAAGTATTTACATATTTACCTCTCTGATCTATGTACCTTGTATGATTTGGAAATACAGTAATTATGCAACTTATAAAACGATTTCGGTTTCTCTCTAGGTTTTTTTTCTTACACCTTCTAACTTTTTCAATTTGAAGTTACAATTTTTAAAAGTTTCCTTCTAAAAGATGCCATTGTAAGAGTAAAAAGTCAACCAGCATTTGATAAAAAGAGGCGATATGTTTTGGAGCTAATGCATTTTTAGAGAACTTTGTATAACATCTTGAGTCGTTGGCAAGTCACCAGCTCTTTCAACATAGTGGACTGTGTCAAGTTTTTCCAGCCTTGGGCCTAGCATTTGTCAATGATCTAATTTAAAAGGAAGGAGAATGTAACATATACTTTTAAGTTTACTGGTATTTTTAAAGAGAGATTGAAAAATGCCACATTTCTACAGTCTCAACAAACTCTGAAGAGTAAAATGCTAGAATTATCTTTCCATGGTCTTAGAATTTGGGCCTTTGAATGAAAAACATATGCATCAGAAAAGAATTATATATCACCTCTATTTTAAAGATGCTACCAGAGAACTCCTTACATGAACTCATTTGTGTATATGTAACAGCATTACAGTAAAACTATGAGTTTTGGGACACACACACACACACACACACACATGCCAAAAGTCTTAGTGCAGTTTTAAGCTACTACAGCTAAATAATTGCACGACGACTTTTGGGACACCCTTTATACAAACATAAAAATTGCTAGGAACTTTCGTAATTACTAACTATGAGAAGTGGAGTTCCAAGCCATAAGAAAATAGGGCTTGAGGGGTACTCAGAAAGCTCTTGAGCATTAGAGAAGTGGGAGAGATAGAGTAACAGTGTAACAAATAATTGTAATATATGACATTTTATAGAACACCCTGAGACAAAATGCTTTATATACATATCTCATTTCAGTCTCCCAACAACCTTGTGAGATAGGCGCTCCAGGTATCATTATCCCCATTCACCCCAGAAAGGTTAAATGATTTGCCCGGGGTCACACCATTTGAAACCAAGACAATCCTGACTCCAACTCCAGGACTCTTTTTACTGTGCCATTGCTATTGTTGTTATTCAGTTGTGTCTGACTCTATGTGACTCCACAAAGGGGGAATGAGGGAGAGAAAGACAGAGAGAGAGAGAGAGAGAGAGAGAGAGAGAGAGAGAGAGAGAGAGAGAGAGAATGAAAATACAATAACAGTGGGTTGTGGTGATTTGGGAAAAGAAAAGGAAATGGAACTTGAGTTGGTCCTTGAAGGATGAACGAGAATTAGGCAAAGAGAGATCACGAGGAGAGTACTGTATGAATGAAGATAAGAATAAGTATCTAGAACAGGGGTGGGAACCCTGCATCCTTGAAGCCACCTGTGGCCTTCTAGGTCCTTGGGTGTGGCCTTTTGACTGAGTCCAAGTTTTTCAGAACAAATCCTTTTATTAAGGAAATTTGTTTTGTGAAGTTTGGATGCAGTCAAAGGGCTGCACTTGAGGACCTAGAGGGCCACATGTGTCCTCGAGGCTGCAGGTTCCTCTGATCCCTGGTCTAGAGGACAAATATTAGAACAGTCTGACAGTGATTTAGAGTAGGGTAATAATGGGAGATAATATTCTCCTTCCTAACTTCACATCTAAAACTCTGTATGGTCTGGTTCTCTGAAAGACTACATGGACATACTCTTTCTTCTGCAATGTGCTAGAAAATATTTCTCTGGAACCAGTCATATTGCCTTTGGCTTTCCTGAAATAAGTTATAAATTATCCAATTGGAGCTTTCTTATTGCTGTATTAAGGTGAGAGGGTAATATATTATTGTTCAAATTATTATGGAGTTTTCCATCCAAAAATAGCTTCTAAGTTTTCTGACCCAAACTATACTTACCTTTTAATTTGGTGTTGGGAATATTCTTGATTGCAGCACCCTTACCTTTCCCATAAATGGTACCTGGCAATGTAACTAACTCATTATCGTGCTAGGAAACCTGTGATATTTTTGGATACTTGCCAAAGACACTTTTCTACAAATATGATTTCATAGGCAGATGGTCACCTGAGGTGCCTCCTGTGGCATACTAGCAGAATTCGAGTTATAAAGCTGTAACAGTGCTTTGGTTAGAGACTCAAAGGACTGTAGACCTAGTTTAGCCAATACCTACTCCCTCTGCTGTCTCTTTGTACGTGATGATCATATCTATTGCTATGTTTCTTTTCAACCTGTTTTTGATCACTTTCACTTTTTATTACTATTTTAATTTCATAGTCAGTATTCCCAAGCATTTCCCTTTTCATCAGTTAGTTGTTCTTTGTGGCTGGGTTTTTTTCTTTTAAAAAGTGAGAAATAAGATTTTTTTGTTTATTTTTAAAGGAGAAATTGTTACTATTTAGGAGTCCTACCCTTTAATATATTATCCAGGAATGAAATGGTAATAAAGCTAAAGACTTCTTCTGGTAATGTACATTTCAGCATCTCCACAAGTCTTCTATAGCCTTATCTCACTTTACTTCATCCTTCTATCAGTCTATCACAATCTAATCTTTCCTGTTGCTCTCAAATCTGTATTATTCTATTTCACCATAGAATTTGATTAAACAAAAACCATGTTTATCTAGGCATGAACATCAGCATTTACAGAAAGACTATAAGGTCTGCTCTTTTCCCAATACATGAGGCACAATGGAAACTTTCCTGATATTAAAGCCATATATAAAGAAACTAAAGTTCCTAATTCTAAGGCTGAGAATAATCACTTACAGTTAGCACTTTTCTCATCAACATCATCACATTTATTTGAGTGTTCATAGTGTGCTAATATACCACTTCAACTTGTAGAAGAGACAAGAAGGAAAGAGGGAGCTATCTAAAGAATGTGGCCATACAGAGAATTCTCTAAATAAATCAGTTTTTTAAAAGAAATATAGGAAGAACTCGAAGCAAAAGTAGGTGACTGAGGATGAATATCAAAAACAAAAACCAGCATAGTCCTGTAAGATTAGTGTTGAGCACTAAAGTCCAGAATATTTGAAAGTGGAATGCCCCCCAGATCTGTCTTTGACTCTGTACTAGTATTAACTATTCTCATAAATGATGCAGATGACTATGTAGATGACATGCTTGTCCAGGATGCAGATGACACAAGACTGGAAGAGATACCCAACTTGCTGGATGGCAGATTCAAGAGCCCAAAAGATCTTGATAGGTCAGAATGATGGGCCATATTAAATAAGTTGCAGTCTTAATAGGTTTAAACATAAAATCCTATTCTTGGATCCAGAAAATAGCTTCACACCATGGAAAAGACAGCAACTTTGGTGTCAAAGATCTGGGGATTTTAGTGAAAGGTTGGAAAATAAGACCATAATATAGCATGACTAAACAGAAAAACTCATGCTCACCTAGACTGCATAAAAGAGGAAAGGTGGCTAGAAATTATGGTTGTTTCACTTGCCCCAGGAGAAGAATGAAGAGCTGGGACTGGAATTAGCTAACTTTCTAACAGCACCATCCAAAAGTCAAATGGGATGCCTTTGAAGATAATGGGTTATATATAGGGTGTGTGTGTGTGTGTGTGTGTGTGTGTGTGTGTGTGTGTGTGTGACCTCAGAGATCTGTTCCAACACAGATGTTTACCAAAACTTAGTTCTTAAAGGTTTGGGGTTGGAGTACTCTTATTTAAGCTGAAAAAGAACTCTGCTCTGGGCCACACTTCCTTTAGCATTTTGATCACATAGAAGTCATTTTCACTGTCAGAACCTTATTGGGATAGCCCAAAGTTCTCCCTCTCCCCTTTCCCCTACCTCCCTCCTCACCAGTAACCAAACTAGCAACTGCTTTGAGGTGAATTATAGCTTGAGGGAAAAAAATATTTCAGCCTAAACAAAGAAAAACGAACCCACAGCATTGGAGAGACATTTGGCCATGGTCTAGTTTTTCTCTTTGTATTCTTTCTCTTTCCTCTGTTTTCTTATATTTTTATCCTTTATTTCTCCACTTCTTCAATTTTTCATTCTCTTTTACTAAGACCTAGAAGTACCTTTGAGCAGTGCTTAACCCTGGATTAATAATTATGTAATTGTATTTCTTTATATCTTTATGCAAACTGCCATACTCCATAGGGGAAGACAAGTGGAGAAGCCTAGAGGAGGTGTGCATCAGTTTTTTCTTTCTTTTTCTTCTTTATCCCCTGGGAAAAGGTTAGGGAGGGATTAGACCTGTGATTTCATTGGTATAGATTATTCTTAAGTGAGAAATGTGTCTCTACCAATGCAGGTCAGCACCTTCTCTGTAATTTATACTCTTAAAGAATTGTCTAGAGTACTTGAGGGGTTAAGTGACTTGTCCAGGGTCACCCAGTCAATTCTGTCAGAGGTGGGACCTGAACCCATGTCTTCTGGCTTCTAGGATGGGTCTCTACTACTGGTAGCTCTGTCTTTCACCTTATCCCTAAATAGTCAAAAAGAAAAAAAAAGTGGCTATTCATTTTCCTTTGGGGAACATAGGAAAGTAGGATAATGTAGTTGAGTTTTTGTTATTGTTTAGTTGCTCAGTTCTGTCCAACTTTTTGTGACTCCATGGATCATAGAGCATGCCAGGCCCTTTTATCCTCCACTGTCTCTAGAAATCTGTCCAAGCTCATGTTTGATGTTTCCATGACACTCTCTATCCATCTCATTCTCTGCCATCCCCTTTTCCTTTTGCCTTCAATCTTTCCCAAAATCAGGGTCTTTTCCAGTGAGTCCCATCTTTTCATTATGTGGTCAAAGTGTTTAAGCTCTAGCTTCAGTAGTTGACCTTCCAGTGAATAGCCTGAATTAATTTCCTTAAGTATTGACTGATTTGACCTCCTTTCTGTCCAAGGGACTCTTAAAAGTCTTCTCCTACCAATATTTCTCTATAGCATCAAAGTCCATGAACCTTTTTTCTTGTGAATCCTCCAGGAAATTTTGGGCAAGTATCCAATGTGGTAATCTCCTTATGAAGGTTCATTTTAGGAGAATTTTTGTAAAGTATAGTCTTGATTTCTATGAAAGTAGATTTATTTTTATAGACCTTAAAAAAAAACAGACAAAATTAATAAAAAATGGTAATGTTTGTAAACTTTTAAAAAATGTTCCAGGCTTTACTTGCAAGTTAGTTGACAGTCAACTGGAATGACTACATTTTTATTATTAATATTCTCTTAGAGACTTTTCCCTTACAACCATAAATTTGTAGACTCAAGAGTCTGCTGAATCTCAGATTCGGTGTTGAACAGTATATAATACATTTTCAGAATACCGATCTTAATTGGCCTTGACCTTAATCACAAGTCTCCCTCTCAAGAAAAACCCCAAACCCAAAACACTGCTTCATAAAAATGAGTGGTTGAATCATTGTGAATTGTAGACAGATGCATTCTTTAGCTATCCTTTTTCCCTTTCCATTTTACTGCAAGTTACTTGGCAGATGTCTAAGAATGAGGGAGAGAAATTTTGAGTAGTTCAAGGGTTTGGTTTTTTTTTAAAGCCTTTTTAAGAAGGGGCAGGAGCATCTGCCAAGGAGTGAGGCATAAAGGCAAAATATTGTTATGGAACAGTTCCATCTCTGATTCCAGGAAAAGGGTAATTGTTATCGAGTGTACTCTCTTTTCTTTCTCCAGAGCTTAACTCAATTGCTGCTTAGTGTAAATACAAAAAAAGAATAAAACTTAACCTTTGGAGGAGGACTTTTCTTTTTTTTTTTAATATATTTATTTATTTATTATTATTTTTTAAGCAATCGGGGTTAAGTAACTTGCTCAAGGTTACACAGCCAGTTATTTCTGGGTGTGGTGCTGAGTGTCTGAGCCCGGGATTCTATCTCCAGGTCATCCTAAAACTGGAACCGGTGCTCTTACTCACTGAGCCACCTGGCCACCCTGTCTTTTTTTTTTTTAAGCAATTGGGGTTAAGTAACTTGCTCAAGGTTACATGGCCAGTTATTTCTAGGTGAGGTGCTAAGTATCTGAACCCAGATTTGATCCCCAGGTCATCCCGACTCTGGAGCTGGTGCTCTTACTCACTGTGCTACCTGGCCCTCCCAGGAGGACTTTTCTTGCTGCAGTATTTTAAGTAAGTTTGACTAAAAGGTGGCCATGTAGAAGCAGTTTTTTGTTTTGTAGAAAAGACACATATTTAAATGTGAGCAGATAATAGAAAAAGAATTGGAGAATATAAGCTTCATGGGGGGCAGAAACTCTTTTAGTGTGGTCTTTGCATTCCTGGTGCTTCACATAGTTCCCTGCACAGAAATGTTTGTTGAATTGAATTGGTTTGGAGTCAGAAGGCATGGTTTGAATTCTAGCACCCAGTCTACTCACCAGACCAGAGCCACATATTGGCATCAGAGAACCTTGGTTTGCAGCTAGTCTTTGTCATTGTGAGACCTTGAAAAAACCGTTTCATTACTCTAAACCTCAGTTTCCTCTTTGGAGTGATGGAGCTTGAAGTAGATGATCTCTAAGTCATTTTTCATCTCTGGGTTTATGATCCCACAGCAGAATTTTAAGTACTGCACATTCCTTTGCTCATTAGTCACAAGACTGAGTTATGTAGAAATATTTTTAGATGATTTTTGTTGAAAGATGCTCAATGTAGAAAGGATCATTGATCTTTTGTCAGTCTTTTCAGCAACATGTCAAACATCCAAGTAATGTTGATATATCTGCTCATAATATTGTTTTTGCACATAATGAATAACTGTGTGTGTATATATATATATATATATATATCAAAACATTCTTTATGTTGGTGAGAGTTTTATCCAAAGTTTTAAAAATCCTTTCCTGGGTTCTTTTGTCTGCATTTTGTCTTACAGTTAAATTGCTCAGTATGATCATTGCCATGAAGGGGTGATTGTATAACATGACCCCTATTTGAGGCATTGAAAACTGGTTAGAAACTTGAATACAGCTTGCAGATATTGCTTCTTTGGTTGTCTTTTTGTTCACATCTGGTAGACTACGAGGACCATGAATGCAGGGACTATGCTTTTTACATCTTTCTGTTTACCACCACAGTTATCAAAGCATCTACTGTACAGTAAATAGTAAGTACTTACTAAATACTTGATAATGGTGGTTTTTCTATGCATGCTCCCTAAACTCATGGCCCTCAAACATGGCCAACTCATATTTAGTGCTTGCTAGTTTCACTTTGCATGTTGCTAGACCTTTGGAGGAAGATATACAAATGTTAGTAGTATAGAAAAATTACATCCTTCCAAAACTGCTCTTCATTTATGGGGCAGATGAACTATTTTTAACGGACTAAGTGTTTGCATAAATATTACCGAAAAAAATTTGTCAAATACTTAATTACTTTGGGTAAAATAGTTACATGTCTTTATTCTTCATAATGTTATGAGCTACTAAAATGTTTTGAAACAGCAATAGTGAAGACCTTACAGGTATGTAAAGCACCATTCTTAGAATGTGAAAATTTGAAAATAAAAGCCTACTAACACATTGATATGATCAGTCAGTCAAGTGTTTTCCAAACATGAGGATACAATTTAAAAGGGTTTGTTGTTTTGGTTTTCTGTTTGCTTATTTCTTTAATGTCTATTGTTAGAGCTCCCCTTATGGAAACCTGTCTCTCCCAATCCTAATCCATACCTTAACCTGTCTCTCCCAATCCTAATCCATACCTCACAACCTTTGTTCCCCTTGTCCCCATAAAATTTCTTTCTTAACTTTTAAAATTGTAACCTCAGGAGAAGAGGAGACAGAAGGGTGGTGTTGGTCCTGGGCCACTGATTCCAGCACAGAATATTGACCTGCATTATAGATTTGGCAATGCTATAAGCACCTGCTTTTGAGAGCTAGCAACATATTCAGAGAAGCTGGTTTTGGGAATAGAGAGCCTAGGATGCCACACCTTAGGTAGGCAAGAAGGAGTTGAAGACTATTTCTGGTTCCTGGAGCTTAAAGGACAGTAATCATTTGTGCTCATGTGAATTATCAGAAGTGGGTAATAACATTTATCAGATTTAACAAGTCTTGAGAGGTTCTTAGTTAAGTCTTAGTTACTTACCCCAGGAAGCCAACAGACTCCCTGTGTTATAGACTATAAGATTTAAGCCTGGAAAGAACCTTTGGAAGTCAACAGATTTAACCTCTCATATTTGTTGCATTTAAGTGAAATATTTTGCCTTCAGAAAATTATAATATTTATGAATATCATTTGAATTTCACATGTCTTTCACTTCCTGTCAGGGCCTAGGCAGTAGTTAATAATAATGATAATTAAAGGATCTTACTTAAACTTGTTATTTTAGTTGATGCTTATTGAAGGCCATATGGAACTATCTCTCCAGCTGAGCCAGAGAGAAACAATAGAATAGAGTGTGTAGATAGAGGGTTATGATGAGGCCTTCCTCACAGAGTTGCTGCAAAGCTCAAATGAAATACCATATCTGTCATTTTGCAAACTTAAAAGAGCTCTATGAAATTACTGTCATTGTTGTTGTTACAATCAACATTAGAGGGGATAGATCTTACTTAGAGTCAGAAGACCTAGATTGGAGACCCAGCTCTGCCACTAACCAGTTCTGAGACCTTAGGAAAACCCATTTCACAACTATATGTTAGTTTCTTCATTTGTAAAGTAAGGGAACTGAGCTAGATAATACCTCGGGTTCTTTCTTGATCTAATATTCTGGTATAAAGCATCCCAGGAAGGTGCTCTATCTGCTTTCAGACTCCTCGTGACTCGCCCTTTTACAAATACTTAGGAGAAGAAAATGAAAGGAGCAGTAGGATCTCAGGTGTTCTCACTGTAATGGGGGCAGGCTTTACATTAAAGGAGACCTCTGGGCCTCCGTTTTTCAGCCCTCCTCAGCAAGGAAAATGAACTAAAATATCTATAAAATTTTTCCCAATTAAATTTTTTTATGAGTCTTAGAATTTTGTTAATTGTTCATCCCAGCTGCTGCTGGGTTTGAGGTACTTGACAGTTCATTTTAAGACAAAGTCCAACACAGACTACTTAAAAATAATTGTACTGATTCAAACAAATATAAAATTGTTAAGCTTAAAATTACTTAACTACAACACAGATCGCAAAGAAAACATCATCAGATGCAGTACTTGCTTTTTAAATTATTAATGTTCCCAGTTTTTTTTTACTGTAAAAACCATAAAATCCTGTGTTCAACACCAGATTGGTTTTAATGTTCTTTTCTTCACCTCCTTGTTCCCTTCTGCCCCACCCCCAAGGCTTACAATTAAATGACTAGTATTCAAGTACCATGAGTGTTTTGATGGGGAGTTTTATACTTCGATCCAGCAGTCCATGCTCTTCGTTTAGTTTAATTTAATGAGGTTTTTCTGGCTTTCTTATTAGCTTTTCTTGGAACTCTTATTAATGATCATTTTTCACCTCTTATTAAGAAAACAATATACGATGTTCTCATTAAGCATGTTTTCTACAAGGCTTAAGGCAATAGACTGGTATGAAAAGACATCAGTGCAAAAGCAAGTCCTTTAAATCAGAACCTTGAAATATAAGACATGAAGCTCTTTGCTTATGATGTCTAATCAAACACAGTGGCTACATGAATTAAGGACCAATGTTTTCTTTAAGCAAAGAGTACTTTTTCAGCCCTTTAAAGATATTTTAATTATGTTATAAATATGTACACATACATATAGATGTGTGTGTGTGTATTACTATGATAGGGGGCATTCTGGGATTCATGTTTTGGTGTGTGTGCTGTACTGGAGTTGGAGCCCTGTGGCACTTTGACCTCTAGAACCACTTCTTACCATCCCTATAAGTGGAAGAAACAAAATGTGTTTGAAAATGAATTTCCCATGCCCTACTTCCCTCACCTTTGAGAAGGCAGCAGCAAAGCTGTTCTTTAACTAGTGGTCTGCTAGGGTCTTTGAACTCTGTAGTCTTTAAAAGAAATAATTAACTAATAATATAAGGGGAAATGCCATCCCAAACCCTTCATCAAAACCTAATTCTCCACAGAATGCCTTTCTTGTTTCCTGAAATGACTGGGAAAATGACATCAAGGCCGTTTTTTTGAGGCTGCTTGATTAACAAAGAGCTGGTTTTTAGAATTTTCATGTAAACTATTTGAATATATAACATTGGGGGCATATTCATTTTGCTTGGGGTTTTAAAAAAAATTTGGAGGGGTTTTAGATTGTTTTCAAAGCATAGTTTTTTTAATTTTGAAAAAAAATTTAATTCAGCAAACTTGTTAAGCCCCTCTTAAGTGCAAAGCACTGTGGTAGGTGTTAAGACTACACAACAAAAATTAAATAGTTTTTACCCTCAAGGAGCTTGGGGGAGTGAGGCAAGGAACAACAGGTACACCTCTTAAGTATATAATAAAAGGTAATTTTATGAGTGACAGTGATAACAATTTCAGAGCTCAAAAAAGCCTCTCTGGAAAAGGTGTCAGCCTTGAAGGAAGATAAGAAATGATGGAAATGAGGAGTGAAGTGCATTCCATGCAAGGGGGTACAGCTTGTGTGAGAGCTGGAGAAGGGAATGTCCAATTCAGGTAACAGATGGTAATCCATTTGGACTGGTAGATAGTGTGTTTAAAGGGGATTTAATATGAAATTAGGTGGCCAAGGTAAATTGGAGCCAGACTTGGGAGGACTGGGACTGCCTTTTAGCAGCCTAACAAGTTTTGTATTTCATCCTAGGGATAGATAGGGAGCTTGGGAAGGCAGTTTTTGAACATTATCAGACCTTTCCTTTAGGAAGATAATTTGATGGCTTTGTGCAAGACAGATTGGAGAGTGTAGAGACTAGAGACAGGGACACAAATTAGGAGGTAATAATGGTTGATTAGTTACACGTATTAATTGCTAATTGAGACAGCTTTTAAATAATCAGACTCAGTTAAGTAGAACATTTTGGTCTTCAGCATTTCCATGGACTGACATCCCTAGGTGATAACTCTTTATCTTTCACTGATGATTTTTGTTTGGGTTGGCCTGGGGATTTGGAAATATGTGTGAACTGTGCTATAAGGGATGTTTCTCTCACCCTCCCAGTCTTTTATCATCTCTCCTCTGTAACCTTCTTTGTTAATGTCTGGGGTACAGTGATAGCAAGTTGTTAGCAGCTGGAGGACAAGGGTTTTTTTCCCTCCAGCTAATCAGTAGCAAGTGAATAGTGAAGTGGTTTTGAAAGTAGATGGCAAGTGAGAAAGAAAAAAACAATAAAATTGTACAAAGCTACAAACATTTTAGAAGTTTCCTTAGTAACTTTAATTTGAAGGCATCTTTGTTGTTTTTGAAGTGTTGGGTTTCATTGTTTGGGATCAGAAAGACCAGTTATTTTCAGTTTGAGGAAAGAAATATCAAATTCATCATATGTCTAGATATATGGGAGGACATTCTTAGAGGTTTTAAAAAATAATAATTTTTAATAACAAGCAAATTCTAAAGGAAAATAATCAACAAAATGTATGATTTGAAAGAAAAATCTCATTATCTTGAAGTAAGGGGATCAGATCCAAATTACATATAATATATTAGCATAGTTTGACCATATAAAGAGTAGAGTATTTGGTCACATGGGTAAAGAAAATATTCACTGTTTAACCTCTGTATTACAGTGGAATACATTTTGTTATTTCTTCTGAAAGCAGTTTTCAGATTACCTTCCATGTGAATGGCTAACTGATTTAGAAAATTTCTAGGGTAGAAATATATGCAGTCTTCAGTTTGGGGATTGCTGCCTACTTCAACATTATCTTTTTCCCCTGCATAGTTTTACTATCCAACTTTTTACTACATAAGGGACTCTTCATGGAACTTTGCCTTCTAGCAAATTTTTTGTTCTTTGAGAGTCGTAATGGCAGATTTAATCAGAATCACAGGTGTTCACAGATTGTAATTTTGAATCAAAAGATATTGCTAAATTAACAACTATCTTCAAGCATTATAAAATCTCAACCATGGTTTAATAGCAATTATCTTTTGTATTCTTGGTGAAAAAAAATTCAATCAACAAACATTGAAGACATTATATTCAAGACACTGAACAAGGATATTTGGGATTTATTTAGATCAGATTTAAGAATATTTTCTAAGACATGTTGAATGTTGGACTGAATAACCAAGGAAATATTTCAAGAAAGCTGGATAACTATTCTGTTCAGAATGAATGAATAAAAGAAGAGCATTTTGAAGCACAATCTTATGTGCCACACACTTGAATGTCATCTAAATTTTCAAGACTCCTATCTGATTTCATAGCACTTTATACTTCTCTTATGCATTTACATTCCAATTACTTGTCTAATCTCCCTTAATTGTCTGGAAAGTTATTTGATGGCAAGTACCATGTCTTATTTGTCTTTATATCCCCCTTTGCACCTAGCATAGTGCATTGTGTATAGTAGGCACCTTGTAAATGTTTGTTAAATAATGTCAAATTAGTCAGGAACTGTAGTTTCAGCTTAGCCCAGTTCTAGTGGTTGAATATGTGTCATTTGTAGTAGTATTCCAATATGAAATATTCTTACTAAATATAATCAGTTTAATGCTACCATTCAGAGGATCTTGTTCTGGGCCTGTCTTCTCTTTTATTGACTGAACCTCCCCAGTTCCTTTAGATTCTAATTTGTTAGTAGGAGTAACACCTGATGCCATTATCCAGTAATCATTAGAAATTCCACTGCTTAAAAACTGGTTCTACTACTAGAGTTTCAGATATTTATTTTCTAGATTTGGTAGATAATGATGATGATGATGATGATGATGATACTTCCCTAGTTTCATGCTCTTATCAATATGAGTACTACTTCCAGTGGTAGATCACCACCCATCTACACCTTCTTCTCTTCTAGATATGCTCTCCTCTCCTGAACCCTTTAGAGGGCATCTATATAATTTGCTTGTGCTATCTGCCTCCCAAAGCATGGATACCAGTGCCATTATCTCTTGCCTTCTCTACATAATCTACCCATGTGTTTTCCTAGTCATAGGTTCTTTCACACCACTTCATGCAAGCATTTCATCATCGGTCATATACCATGGTATATGACCTGCTGTTAAACCCACCATCTGTCTTCTTGCTCTCTGAGTGAGCTATAATTTTGATTCCTTATATGTTGTTCCATGATTTGTGGTCATATGATATCATTGAAAAAATGCTGGTATTAAAAAGGTAAAATTTTGTTTCATCTAGAAGCTTGGAGTCATTGAAAACCCTGTTCAATTTCCCAATTGTACTGTAGTCTGCCTTTATCCTTCTGTTCAATACTGTATCCAGTTCATTATTCAACTTCGGGTCTATACAAGACAAAACAAACTAGGTTATTGGGCTGTCCATTCTAGAGGCAGTCTGCATTCTCTTTTCCCTCCAGTGTAGGTAGTTTGGCCAAACTCTTGAGTGATTTTGAATTCCATTTAGAAGGTTGGGATATCATAGTATTCCAGACTACATGGTAATTAGCATAGTGTCTGCAAACAGACATTACTACAAATTATACCCATTTTACAGATCAGGGGAGTTAAGTGACCTACTTAATTCATAAGATAGGTCATAAGATAGGAAGTGTCAGAGGTAGCTGTTGAACCAGGATCTAGCTCTACACCCACTAGCCTAAATTACTTCTTTCAGAAAAGCATTGCTGATGCAGCAAAACAAATTTCCTAGGAGAGATAGGGACATATTTTCTGACAAGGCAATAAGATTGACCATGATAGGTACAGTTGGCATAGCTGTGCCATGGGGATTCCATGATGCAAGTTTCCTGGTATCTGAGGTTTGCTCATCATTCCGATGGGTTGATGTCACAAGGAATCCTGTGTTGCACATCAAAATCTATGTTCTTGTTTTAAATGACAGCCATTGGGGAAAAGATCCAGAATTTTCTTAAATATCCCATTTATTGAAATGTAAAGGATACTTCTAACAACTTCTCCTTAAAACTATATAATAACCTAGAGGAAGAAAAAAATCCCGTAATTCCTAGTCACCTGGGAAAATTCCAAAAAATAAAAAATAAAGTGTATTTATCTACCTAACAATTTCCATTGCTAATGTTAATTTAGGGTATGAACTGAAAAGAAGAAAAAAGTACTTTGTAAACTTTTAAAATGCTATATACATAAATAAATAACAGCTAATATCATTATGGTAACTCTACTATGAAGCATCCTGGGATTTCAAAGCGTATTTCTCAAGTCCCATTATATGCACTAATTTTCTTTCATATTCAACTATCTTTTTTTGTTTGCTTGTTTAAGCTATCAGTCACTACATACATGAAGCACAAGTGCTAATTCTTTTGGCTAATCACATAAATTTGGCTTTATAAACTACAGACTTTTTGGGGAATGCTACCCCCCTCATCTGATAGCACTTTGTACTTCTCTCATGCACTTATCATATACTTTGATCATTATTAGAAATGTGGGAACAAAGCAGAGATTTATCTAATCCCCAAAGGGTTCCCAGCCTCTCCCTAATGAAGAACTACTTTTGATTTCCTTAAAGTCCTCTAATTGATAAGGATGGAAGGTGGTATGTTGTTTTAACAGGACAAATTGCTGAGAATGGAAGAAAGAGGGGGAAAGAAGTTATTTGTTGTGCTTGAATTATAAACTTACTAGACATTTCATGATCTATTGGCAAATTATAGTAATCCAGGTTTATATCTCCCACAGTGCTTTTCACATAAGGGGTGCTCAATAAATACTCTGTTGGAAATGTGGGGTTGGATTTCAGTAACCATTGTACTACAGAGGCTCAGCTGATGAGAACTTCCTCTTTTCTATACTTTTTTTTCTCTCCTCATTCCAGTAGATTTTCTAATCGCTGTCAGATTGATTTTGACCATGCAACCTCCCTATTCAATAAATTCCAATGACTTCTTATTATCTCTAGAATCAAATATAAAATCGTCTTTTAAATCTCTTCATAATCTGTCCCCTTCCTACCTTTTCAGGCCTACAGCAGCAACTATCTATCAGCAATTTGAGATTCACAGGCATCTCAAATTATACCCATCTAAACAGATTCCTTTTTCTTTTACCAGTAATGCCATCTTTGTCACCATCCAAATACATTCAGTTGTCAATCATTACTCAATTCTGCCCTCGTACTACCTTTTACATTCATCCTTTTCTCTCCACTCACACATCTACAAGCCTAATTTTCAGACTTTTGACATCTCTTTCCTTAAATATTCCAATATCCTCCTGACTGTCTTCTCCTTTCCTTCTCTCTAATTTGTCCTCCACTCAACTACCAAAGCAGTATTTCTAAAGCACAGGTCTAACTAACCATGGTTATTTCTCTGCTCAGAAAGCTCCAGTGGTTTCATATTGCCTCTAGAAGAAGTTCTAAACTCCCATTTTTGTCATTTAAAGCCCTTCACAAATTGGCTCCAGCCTGCCTTTTCAGACTTTTTATACATTACTACCATAAACTTAGTAGTCTAGCCAAGTTGGCCTACCAGTCTCTTGTCTCTTTACCTTTCCACAGGCTGTTTCCTACACCTTGGAATCCCTAGCTTCTTTTTTAAGACCCTGCTTCAGGTGCCATTTCATTTCTCTGGCCCATCGTGATCTAGTTGCTAGTCTGCTCACCCAACTCCCACCCAAATTATTTTGCATTTATTTTGTATATATTTTGTTCTTATGAGAGGCAGCCTTACCAGTGGTTAGATAACTGACCTCTCAGTCTGGAAGACCTGAATTTAAGTCCCACATCTGATATATATTGACTGGGATCTATCTCTCAGTTCCCCAGATAGCTATCTTAAGACTGTATTGGAGGAAGAAATTTGAGTTTCCTCATTAGGAGTTCCCTACATAAATGAAATTGTAGATCTAGAAAAAAAATGTATACTTATTTATCTGTGCACATAATCTTTAGATGTATATTTTCAATTTTTATTGCTTTGTTTTCTTCTTGTAGTGTCCAAGTGAGTGATAACTAACTTCATGGATTACTCATTTCCTTTCTAATTAAGAAGCTGGGGGGTGGCCAGGTAGTGCAGTGAGTAAGAGTGCTGGCCCCAGCGTCAGGAGACCTGGGATCGGTTCCGGCCTCAGATACTTGTCACTCACACAAAAATAACTGGCTATGTAACCTTGAGCAAGTTACTTAACCCCTATTGCTTTAAAAAAAAAAAAAAGAAGCTTGGGGGCAGAGCCAAGATGGCAGAGTAAAAACAGGAACTTGCTTGAGGTCTTCCCCTCAAGCCCCTCCAAATACCTGTAAAAAATTACTCTAAACAGATTTTAGAGCCACAGAACCCACAAAATGACAGAGTGAAACACACCTCCAGCTGAAGACAGTCTGGCAGGCTGATAGGGAGGGTCTGTTGCACTGGGCTGGGAGCAGAGTGCAGCCCTGCATGGGCTGCACTGGCACAGACTGGGCCAGAGCAGACCTAAGGGGACTGAATCACTGGCAGCTATGGCAGTTTCCAGAACTCAACCCACAAACTCCAAAGACAAAGTAAAAGGTCAGTGGGGAAACTCTGTTGGACCTCGATGAAAGAAGAGCACAGTCCGAGCCCAGCCCTGGGTGGTAGAGGCGGAGGTGGTGGTGACAATGGCAGCTACAGCTGCCTCCAGAGCTCCAGGCCAACAGATTGTGGGAGGATCAAGTGGCTGATCAGAGGGCAATTGCTCTTGCTTTGCCTTGCTTGGATCTGGGCTCAGTCTTAGGTGGCATGGGTTAAAGAAGAGCACTGCCATGGCAGAGCTTGTGGCAGCTGTGGAGATAGAATCCTCCTTATGGTTCTGAGGCAGAAAAGATTATGTGTGGTTACTCACAGACCAGAGAACAGACAGTGGGAAGAGTAAATGCTTCTCCTCTGATCGTATCACCTTAGAATTGAAAATTCACAGGTGCCTAGAAGTAGCTCTGGTAACAGCTGTGCAAAACCTCAGAAATTTAGGACAGAGCACTGTTCACTCTGGAAAAGTCCTACTTTGGCAGGGAGCTCAAAAGTCAAGTAACTGACAGGGAAAATGAGCAAACAGAGGGGAAAAAATCAGACTACAGAATCTTTCTTTGGGGACAAAGAATCATACAACCAGAAGAAGGCAACAAAGTCAAAACTCCTGCATCAAAAGCCTCCAAGAAAAATATGAATTGGTCACAGGCCATGGAGGAGCTCAAAAAGGATTTTGAAAATCAAATAAGAGAAGTAGAAGAAAAATTGGGAAGATAAATGAGAATGATGAGTCGACAGCTTGCTAAAGGAGATCCCCATAAATACTGAAGAAAATAACACCTTAAAAAATAGACCAACTCAAATGGCAAAAGAGGTCCAAAAAGCCAGTGAGGAGAAGAATGCCTTAAAAAGTAGAATTGGCCAAATGGAAAAGGAAGTCTAAAAGCTCACTGAAGAAAATAATTCCTTCAAAATTAGAATGGAGCAAATGGAAGCTAATGACTTTATGAGAAATCAAGATATAAAACAAATCCAAAAGAATGATAAAATAGAAGGAAAAAAGAGAAGCTGGTATACACTCTTGATAATTGTGAGTATACAACTCAATTTGTCAAGTACTTAGCATATCACTTACTGAGGCTCAGGATAAAGGGCAGAGAGCCATAGCTAAGAGGGGAAGTGTCAATATTACTGTTTTATCTGTAATTTGGCTTAGTCATGTTTTTATCTGTAAGCCAAAAATTTGAGCTCAAAGCCAAGGATGTACTCTAATCATGATGCAAAACAAGAGCTACTCCATCCATTCCCTGTGGTAACGTTGACCTCCCACATCACCCTAAACTACTGTTCCACTGCCAATTTCTCCAGCATCTTCAATCCAACTTGAATTTACTCCTACCATCTGCTTGTTCTGTTCCCCATTACCAGTCAGACCTGCCCTGTGACAGGTTTATGCTGTTCTACTTCAGCTGGGTAGTCCACAATTGTTGCTTATCAGCCCTTCAAAAAATTTCTTATTGATCCCCTAATGTATTCCCTACAATGATCATTCCAGAACATCCTAAGTTTTCTTTTATAGACTCATGGAACTTTCAGCTAGGAATGATTTTAAAGATTATCTACTCAAATGCCCTTACTTATAAATAACAGCCAGAATTCAAATCTAGTTGCATTGATTTCAAATCCAGGCTCCTTCTGCTATGCCTCCCTGCTGATATACAGATAATTTTGGGCTTGCCTTCTGTGTTCTCCCTTCTCCTCCACTTCCCCCAACATATCTTTTTTCCTATCTCTATGCTTTGGATTACTCATGTTATTACCTCTACCTGAAAAGTCCTTCCTCTTCAATCCTCTATCTATCCAAATCCTTCAAAAGGCAGTTCAAGTTTCACTTTTTAAATTTATATTTATAATTTTACTTTGAAATAATTTTCCCCTACTATTTCTATTTTCTTGACTTTACGGATTAAAAAAAGAAAGTACTCTGTCAAGTAACACAGCTTGGTCTGGTACCTTCAAGGTGTTCTTAAATTCTGATCCTTTTAGTGTTAAATACTATATTCAAAAGTGGAAGAACTAGGAAAATACCAGACCACTACTGCTAGTGATTCCTTCCTTTTTGTTTTGAAGGTGCTTTTTAAATGTTCTATGCAATATTTCATAGAATTGCATTAGGAAAGTTGTTAGAGGTCATCTAATACATCCTTTCTCAAAGTATGGAATCTTTTCTAGACAGCAAATGATACAAATTCTGCTTTTTGTGAAATGGGAAAAGTGGCATGTTAAGTTGGGGGAATAGTTCTAGTTATGAAAACGTTATTCTTTATATTGAGTTGGAATCTACCTGTTCATCTCTTCTGCCCAGTATTCCTAGTCTTCCCCTTGGGGTTCAAGTAGAAGATTTAATCTTAACTCTTCTGTTTCTCAGACAGTCTTATCCTGAGCTTAAATATCTTTTTACCTTGGCTCAACTTCTCCAGTTCTTTTAAAGATAGTGTAACTTACTAAGACTAATAACTTCTTGGCCATTATCTGATATAATCTTTAGGAGGACTTGTTGATGGCCAAGAACAAGATAACCTAGATGGGAATACAGTATCAAAAGGAGAAGTACTCAACATGCTTTACTTGTCATCAGAATTTTGGCAACACCTGCCCTAGGTATGATATGGATCCAGTTCCATCCTGAAGAAATTTCACCTATTGATGAATGCAAAGGATGACCAAAATTGTATTTATTGTCATTTACAAGATCTTCAAATAAAGTAAGATTTCCCCAGGCACAATATAGTGTCAGAGCTCATAATCCCTAAACTGAAGACGTTTTTACATTTAACTTAAACCATAACATCTCATTATAATTGAGCACAGTGAGATTCTGAATTTTAGATCAAGGAAAAGATGAGGAACTAAGTAAGGCTGTGTGTATTTTTTTTTTAATCTGGCTGACTGAAGCTTAATTTTAAGTACCATTAAGTGGTCCTTAAGTTGTGTAGAATGTCTATCCAATCCTAATAATTATTTTGACAGTTTTGTAAATACTTCATTGTATAGAATTTGTATAGAAGTTTAAAACTTTAAGAGTAGCATGACCAATTGTATTTATTGTGTAGACAGCCTGTATTGATTTCTAGTTTTCAACATATAAGTGGCCCATTTAACAACTGACTAGCATTTGTTTATAATGAGCCTGATTTTTATGAGTTACTTTGAACTCTGAAGTGCCTGGTTTGCACATGCTCCATATAGTTAGTTCTTCTTTGACTTTCTTAGAGGATTAAATTATCCCAAAGGAATTATTAAGTACTTATTACGTTCCTAGTACCAAGATGATATATCCATTTATAAGCTCTACATTTCAAAATAGGTTGAGAAAACTGGAAAGAAGAGTACCCTTTAGATACTTAAAATGCTAAGGTAAAAACCTGACGTACCAAACAAGCTGGTGCTCTTGGCCTGGCCCTCATCCTCTCCTCCAAGAAGCATCCCTTAGCTAAACATACTCCAGTGGTTACTGTGTTGCTGTGTTCCATGTTCAAAGAAGAATATAATTTATAACAAACTGCTTGTATTGTTGCCTTGTATTTTTTTTCCATTTGTATTCTCTGTATGTTGGTGTTTTGTTTTGTTTTGACCACTTTTAGGTCCTTCAGGGCAAACACTGTTGTTGTCTTTTGCTACTTTCATATCCCCAATAGTGCCTAATCACTTAACTTTAAAGCCTCATTCTCATTTTTCCATCTATAAAATAGGGGTAATAATAGATTGACTTCACAAGGTTATCATGAGGATCAAATGAAATAATATATGTAAAATATTTCACAAACCTTAAAGTGATAAATAAATGTTGAATATCATCATCAATATTACAATGTTGAGTAAAAAATCAGTCCTTAATAAATTACCTTTGCTAAACAAATTCTTCAAATTTTAGGGGAGTTGCCATTTTCTAAACTTTTGAAGTTTTGGCTAACATTTGAAGGTGGAGAGGGACATTTTGAAAAAACTGCCCCAAATTACATGGGCATGTCTGATCCACAGGCTAAAAACCCTGACAGGTCATCAGAGGCTGGTAAAACAGTCTCTGATATTGGGATGAAACTGCTTAAGACTTTGGGAGCTTCATCTGTGATGTTTAAAAAAAAAGTTTTCTGATGACTTTTTCCTATGACTAGACAGGTCGTTTGAGGACCAAAGAAAAAGGATTTTGGAATTTAAAAAAACCTCTTTTAACTTGAGAAGCCTTGCATGTTTTCTTTCCTGTTTTTTTTTTTTGAAAAGGCCCATTAAGTCAATGAACCAAAATGATTTCTGACGGCTCCTTTCTAATCATGCATGACTTTGATTACTAGGCATTGTATTTTGGCAGCACTAATTCACCTTTGCACGGGCATGTTCCTGACACCCACACCATCATGAAACTTAGTCTCCATGTATATGGTAGAAGATCATGGGGCAGGGGGTATCTGTATCTGCTAACCCTCCCCTTTGGGAAGGCCTTCTTTGAAAACTTAGCCCAAGATACTACTGCCAAACCAGCTAGGTAGTAAGCCATTAAAAACAAACAAACTCAATCAATCTGGATATTTGGATAGAAAACCAACATGATCCTTCAAAATACCTTACAAGTACTTTTACAAACTCTTATGATATAGAGAGTTCATCATTTTTTACTTGGTATTGATAGAAAAGTAAGAAGAACTGTTTCGTGTCAGGATTTGACTTTTTTCTTATCGACAAATTCTGTTTTATCATGGTAGACAAATACAAACAAACCCACAGACAAATTATCCACAAAATCCAAAGACCTAAAAACTATTACACAAAGCAACACTGGAAAGTGATTGCAACTGATAATGCCTGTAATCTTACCCTTTTGTAGTCTTTCATTTGTTACAAAAAAGAAAGGTTTGTTCTTTAACAAATGAATTAGCCCCTTTGTCAATTGTATTTGAACTGAGAATTTTTGTTTTGCTTTTTCTTTGCTGTTTCATATCTTCAGTTTCATAGTGTTAGTCATCGTATATGTTCTGGGTCCCTGGGTCACCCTATGGAGGCTCTTGTCTAGGGGGACACATGGTTTGAACACCGACCCTTGCTTTTTACTATGTGGGGAACAAATTTCCCCATCGGTGCAGCTGCTGGTGCCTTAGTCACAGCCCTGATCCTTGCTCACATATTAATGTTAAGAGGAAGTTTCCCAGAGGAGTATAGGGTTCTCCGACCAGTCCTTGTTTCTAGCACCAGCTCACCATGTACTTGGTACCTCTTCCAGTCAGCTAAATCCTAAGGACTTGAGCATCCAGTTTATAGCTAGGGATGTAGGTGGCCTATGGATCAAGGACATCAGTAAGAAGCATATAAGGAAGAGATATGATCTTTAGGCATGTTTTACTTAGTGCCATATTGACCAGGAAACTTGAGGGCAGTCCCTAGTCCAGAGAGTGAGGGAACAACTGGGCAACAGGAGCAGGGGGAAAATGGGTGAGGGGAGAGAAGTATAATACTCTGGAGGAGTATATTACTCATAGATCATTGGGGAGGTCTCCATTTGAGAGCTTGGACTCCCTTAGGACTATCTCTTTTTTTATACCTAAGTGATCATATGTCTTAGGATATCTTATACAAGAATAGTTTCACACACACAATCTCTATGTCATTTCTGAATCACAGCACAAAGGAAAAACTGGTTGGTCGATTCAGTATGCAGTTTTGGTTTCAGTCCTAGAAGGGAGATTAATGGCAGTAAGTGATGGTGTTGATAGCCCTGACTCCTGTCTTCTGGTGCCACTTGAGTTTCTGATAGAGAGTGTGGTATTGTCACAGGGCTGGTCAGTATAGAGGGGATCCTCTATGAACTACTTCTTGAAAAAAGTACTGTTGGGGTGGCTAGGTGGCATAGTGAATAGAGCACCGGCCCTGGAGTCAGGAGGACCTGAGTTCAAATCCAGCCTCAGACACTTAACACTTACTAGCCATGTGATATTGGGTAAGTCACAACCCCAATTGCTCTCCAAAAAGCAAAAAAAAAGTATTCTGCCAACCTCTGGACACATTCCTGGAACCCACCACAGTGTATATCATTCTTCAGGCTCCTGCTTCCTTTTCACTGAAATACTTCATAAACATCTTCCCTTATTTCTTTGTGTTCTTCCTATTTTTATTTCCTTACAACATAATATTTAGTTACACGAATATGCACAAATTTGTTCAGTCATTCTCCAGTTATAGATAATACTGTTTTCAACTTTTTGGTATAACAAGTAATACTGCTATAAATATCTTTATACAAATGGAACTATTCTTGCTTTTCTTAGCCTTCATGAAAACCCAGTGGCAGAATCATTGGGCAATAGTATATGAATGATTTTGTAGCTTTTTTGTATAATATTTTCTAAAACATTGAGATCAATTCACAGCTGCCTGTACTGAGATAGTGTGACATTTTCCCCTCTAACACTTAATTTTTTTTTCATTTTTTACCCTATTTGCCATTTGATGGTGATTAAAATACCTCAGAGTTGTTTTTCTTTTCATTTCTTTTGTTATTAATGACTTTGAACACTTTTTCATTTGATTTTTCCATGATTATAGACTGACAGAGGGTCTATCCTGTGGAATAGGGGTACCTTCTGGAGAGGCAGTATATTCCTCCTCTTTAGGGATCTCCAAGCAGACGTAGGGTGAATATACTTGTTGGGGACTTTATAGTGGGAACTCCTTTTATGAATGGATTAGACTAGGTAGCACTGGCTTACTTTTTTTTTTTTTTTGCCTTTTGGAGGGCAATTGGGGTTAAGTAACTTGCCCAAGGTTACATGACTAATTTTTTTTTTGTGTGGGTGTTAAGTGTCTGAGGCCTGAACCAAACTCGGGTTCTCCTGACTCCAGGGGTGGTGCTTTACTCACTGCAACACCTAGTCTCCCCATTGAGTTACTTTCAAATTCAAATTCTGTGATTCTCTCATTTTCTGTGTAGAGATTTGATTATTTCAAATTCCACAAAAAAAGGGAATAGACTACAATAGGGTTTCAAAAACTGAAATGTTAACTATATCATCTGCTTCAGCCTTCTCATTGTATAGGTTGTCTGGGTCATCAGATGAGTTACCTAAGGTCAACAAAGTTAATGGCAAAACCTGGAGCAGAACCTTAGGATCAACTCCTGGTTCAGTTCTCCATGATGAGGATGAAACTTTAAAAAAATTTCATATGGTAATTAGGCATCAGTGTAGCTAACTAATTTCTTAGAGATATTTAGAATTATGAATATGAATGTTGAGGATTTACTTGGCATATAGCATATATACCTAGTATACATACCTTATCCTGTTATAAGTTGAGGACAAGTAGTCCAAAGACATATAATCTACAAGTATGGGCTGTTCATTTTTATTATTTCCTGTTAACTTGCTTCATTTTAAGCCTGATCTGATTTCCTTTGGCTCCAATCCTATGCCCAAATATTTTAATATTACATTTTTTACACTTAAGTTTCATGGGCACTATTAAAAAAAACCCACTATTGTTTCTGAAGAACCTGACTGGGCTAAGATTTTCCTTTACTCTTCATTAGAACTTTCAAAAGTCAGTTTGTATTCACTTGTTATTTTAGATTATGAGAAGGCTGAACATGGAAATGGAAATTATGTCAAGTCAATTCCATTGTTCATTTCTGTTCTTAAGAGCATAACTAAAGAATTTTTCATAGGCATAGTTTTTTTCCTACTCACCAGTATAATAAAGACATCAGAACAGCTGCAAGGTATTGGTTACACTGCTGGAATTCATTTTGATACACAGGGATTTTTTTTAATGCATTTTTCCCAGCCCTTCAAAATGTGATAGCAGGTGTGACTTTTAACCTTCCAAAGCAGAAAACTTAATCATCAGCATCTCTAATATAACACTAAATATATTTTGCAGGGAGAGGGGGACCAAAATGTGTGAAAGACTTGTTTGTTTTACAAAGATTTGGAAACTATTTTTATAAGACAGGGTTTTAATAAAAATGAACTTTTATGGTAAAAAAGCAGAATGTGGTTATATATACATGTATGTTATAGCTAATAAGTCAATACCAGCTAATATGGAGAGGAAGGGAAAAAGCCCCACATTAATGAATTTTGGTTTCATATATACGTATATTCTTAAAACTAATCATTTCTAAATCCTTACCTTAATTAGAACTATTAAAAGGTAAAATTTATGATAAGCCTATATCCCTGGTATGATATGTAAAGTTTATTGAATTCAAATATACTTGCAAACACTATAACTTACTAATGGCTAGAATCAAAGCATAACCTTTTATTTAAATAGCATTATGACCTATAAACAAGCACAGTTCATAGGTTTGCAAAATTTTCTGATATATTTTAGATATTTTAATGTATATAATCAGATATACACACATTTCTAAACATCTTTTCATAATGGAAATGCAAAATAATCATCATTTATGGCCACTTGACATTTTTTGTGTAATTTTGAAGGAGAGAATTGATAACTCTTGTATGTCTTTTTTTTTTTTTTGCTGAGGAAAATATTTTGTTTCTCTACCATTGTATACAGAAACCTTGTGCACTAGATAATGCAAGATATATAATCCTCATTTTATAGATGAGGAAACCAAGGCCAAAGGAGTTAAATGACTTGCCCAAGGTCATAGAAACAGTAAGCCAGAGAGCAGGGATTTGATAGGCCCTCTGAATTCAAATTTAGTATTCTCCCCACTCTACCCTCTGCTTCATTCTACTTTGGGTACCTTTTAGAAAATAACCTAGGGGCAGCTATGGCACAGTGAATAGAGCACTGGCCCTGGAGTCAGGAGGACCTGGGTTCAGATTTGCCTCAGACACTTAACACACACACACAAACACACACACACACACACACACAATAGCCATGTGACCTTGTGCATGTCACTTAACCCCAATTGCCCTCTGGAAAAAAAAAGGAAAACAAAGAAAGTAACCAGATATCCCTACAACTATGTGGAAAAATTGCAAGGTGTTATTGTACAGGACTGTTCTAATGCCTTGTGCAATTTTGAATCACTCAATTGCTGCCATCCCTTATGCCCCTCAGCAGTTTCTGAAAAACAGAGATGAGTGATCACATGAACTGTCTTAAAAAAGATCCCCAAAACACTTCCTTACAGGAGTGTTAATATTATCCATAATACTCAGATTACTCTTCATTCAGATAGATTTCATCAGTTACCATGGAAGCAAAGAGTAAGGTGAAGCATTTAGGGGAGACACTGTGGTAGAATAGTAAAAGCACCATAGTCTTGGGATCAGAAGACCCAGAGCCCTGATACCTATGAGTTTTGTGGTCAATAGAGAAGTCACTTAACTTTTCAAAACCTAGATTCCCTTATCTGTAAAATGTCAGGGTTGGACTAGTTGACCTCTGAGGTCCTTCCTAATTCTAACTCTAATTCTCTAACAGTTGGAATTTTAGTATAAAGAAATTTCAGGACTAAGAATTCATGGGATCATAGATTTTGAGCTGGAAGAAACTTGAAAGGTGCTCCGTAGTCCAATTTCCTCATTTTACAGTTGAGGAAACCAAACAATGGAGGCTTAAGTGATTTGCTCGGGGTCACCTATCCAGTGTTTGAGGAGGGATTTAAACCTCAACTGCTTACTATCTCTATGATTCTGGACAAGTCATTTAACTACCTTTGCCTTGGTTTCCTTAGCTATAAAAGGGGGGTAGTGATAAGCACCTACCTCCTAGCACCTAAATTTGTTATTTAGACCAAATCAAATAATAGTTATTAAGACGTTACAAGTGCTAAAATATACTATGTAAGTGTTAACTATTATTATTAGCTTTCTTTCCCACTCCTCATTTAAATTGGTCTCTCCACTGCTTCCAAATACACCAAGTTCATTTATGCCTCTGTGACTTCCCTTTTCCTTGATAACTTCTATCCACTACAGCCTTAAAACCATTGCCCAAATGTTTACCTAATATATGAAGCCCTCCAAGACTATCACTTTCTACATGAGTTTTTCCATTCTCCCAGATTCCTGTTGCATGCATTTGGATACTAATTATTTAATTTCTTTTATGTTGTTTCATGTACAGAGGTCTTGTTTACTTAGCTAAATTTCAGAGTGCCTATCACAGTTTTAGATATACAGTAGATAGTCAATATTTGAGTTGAATCGACATAAAATGGGTTGAATTATATATAGTTTTTGTTATATATATACATACATATGTATATAAAAATAAAATCTTTATTCTTTAAAACTGGTGATCCATTTGTGGTAGTTATAGTAACTCTTAGTTGATCCAGATATTTGATTATTCTTTTCTCCAACTATTCTGCATAAATGGAAATTTACTGTGCTCATAAAATATCTCTCTATATACACAATTGCTCTTTTTTATAGATGATGTAGCTTATAGTGTTTCAATAAATCAACATTTATTGAGCACTATGTGTAAAACACTGCTCAAGGCATTGGTGGGAGCTGGAGGCAGGTGATTACAAAGATGGAGGACATACCATTTCCATCAAAGAACTTCTAATTTAGTAGGAAAAATAATGGACAAAACACAGAACATACTTTATAGGTTCGATAAAATCATGTTTGTAGTTTTTCATTCACATCTAACCGTGTGACTGCTTTATTTTTCTTTTTTAGTGCTAGCACCTACTCCACCATGCTGAATGGTTTCATCAATGCAAAAATTCTCTTGGGAAAGCTCATCTTAGCTAATGCTGACACACTGGGTGCTTAGCATCAGCTTTCTCTCTTATCTAATTATAGCAAATGCATAAATGCCATTTTCTAGATTTTGGAGATCAGATATTTTGCCTTACAATTAATTTTTCAAATAATCCAAACTCCCCCTGCCCCCTTTAAGATGTGATTGTGACTCTTCCATTTTTACAGTTAATGCCAGATCATCAAAATGACCAGTACTCCCAAGTGTTTATCTTTTACCATACAGGAAATGCCCTGCACAAGTGGTTGTGTTTATTGTTATCCTTCAAGTCACTTGACACAGACCATAAACATTTAGCCATGATGCATGAAAGATGGATTAGAAGCTTGGCTTAGCTTGTCTGCAGTTTTTCTGTTTCATCTTCACAGCTGAATCCAAGTGTGCCTGTGATGATTCATGGTAATAGTTAATAATGAAGAATGACTTTGTTTTTGTTGGAAGTCATTAAAAGAATTCACAGCAAATGTGTGAATCTCTTACTATGAGTTCACCCTTTTCTAAATCAGTATACCAACCTGGATCTAATATATATAAATTAACTTTAAAGTTTTTTTGTTTTAAGTCATGCTGAACTATTTGATTTCATCATATTGCACCTAATTAGATTTCTGATGAGTCTAAAACTGGCCTCCTGAACATTTTCTGCAGATATTTTGGTTACTTCTTTTTGCTTACTTCATAGAAAAGCTGGAAATACAGATTCCCTTACAAGTATTTCAGAAGTTCAGGAATATTACTGGCCAATCATTTGTGGTATCTTAAAAATTTTTGAATTGTGGTTTTTAGTTTCCTCATTACTTATTGCTTGCTATCTTACTACAAGAAAGAACTTTGTCTAGACTGTTTGAGCATAATCAGCTTTCTGTAGCTTGTCAGAGTATTATTGAATTTGAACTTGAATAAAGGTACAGCACAGTGTCCGGTACATAGTAGATATTTAATAAATATCGATTGATTGATTTAGGTAATATTGACACTTCGGGTACTTAAAAAGTGGTGCTTTCTAAGCAGAATTAGTAAAAACATGATAAAGAAGTTTTGTGGCCATTATAGCAACTTTATCTCCTACCTTCACAATGACCTTGAACCTGCTTCCTACTCCTTCATAAAAAGCATCATCGGGGCTGCTAGGTGGCACAGTGAATAGAGCACTGGCCCTTGAGTCAGGATGACTTGAGTGCTAATATGACCTCAGACACTTAATACTTACTAGCCATGTAACCTTGGGCAAGTCACTTAATCCCAATTGCCCTGACTCACCCCCCCCAAAAAAGCAAAATAAATGAATGAATAAATAAATAAATGAATGAATAAAATTATGCTTAGAGGTCCTGTATTTCATTGAAGGTCCATTAAAAACATCATCATTTTGATGGCATTTGTTCATGCCAGCTTTTCCTGACATTGACAAGCTGGATAAAGTATCAATAGGAAAAGGAAGACAGGATGGTGAATAGGACTAGACACAATGCCTTAGGATGATCCTATGAAGAAACTGGGTATGTTTAATCAAGAGTAGATCTGACTTAAGCAAGAAGGATATGGAGATACCTTCAAGTATCTGAGGAGTAGTTTGGGGTTAGACTTGTTTGGATTGGCCCCAGAGGATAGAACTAGGAAGAGAACATAGAAATTACAAAGAGGCAGAATTAGGATCAATATGAAGAAAATCTTCCCACCAATTAGATCTGTCCAGAAATGGAAGGGGCTACCTCTAAGTTTCCTTTAGTGGAAGTCTTCAAGCAGATGCTGGGTGATCCCTTTGGTTGTCAAGGGAATTCTTGGTCAGATAGCAGTGGCACCAGATGACCTTTACAATCTCTTTAACCTATTACATTCTGTGATTCAGCATTTCTTCTCATTGCTTCTCCACTTTGATATATCTTCTCTGTGGTTCTTTCTAACTTTCTTGATATGACTTTCTCTCATTCTTTTTCTTTTCTCTACAATCTCTGGTTACTTTCCCCTGGCTTTCCAATCATGCAACTCTACCTCCATTGTACTATGCCTTTAGTGTCTCCCTTTCTCTTCCTTATCATATCCTCATTTATATGTTTCACTGGAGGATAATGACTAAGTAGTTAGAATGGTTGGCAGAATATCACAGGGACCTGAAAATACTGACAGATTTTTCTTCCATGTTTAGCCATATGATTTTACTTCTGTTTAGTGCAGTCTTGCCTTTTATAACCAATCTCTTCATCAGCCTACAAAATGTGATGTTATCTTGAAAGTCATGCTGAAGATTTTATCATTATATTTGAAAAATAAGAAAGGGAAGATGTAAGGGAAAAAAAGAAATAGAATCCTATACAAAGGACCTTCTGTATGTGTCTCCTTAGCAGGCTTGCTGTTCACTTCCTCCAGTATTTTCTGACTGCAAAAAAGCTATAGTGGTAGGATTAAAGACAGAAATCTTTATATAACTTAGTGATCATGTTTTACCTCTAGTTATGCTGTAGGTTTTTCAGAACATCTGTTTGGATAGCAACTTCAGAGGGTTATTATGTTTTCCCAGGAGGCATCTCTGTGGTTACCCCAATTATCTGTTTTTCAGAATAGACTTCTGCTCATTGCTTTGATTAACATAAAATGAACTTGTTACTAAAGGCAGAAAGAATTCAATGACTTTTATTGCATTTATGGTTGTAACATTCTCTAAGGGGCACACTTGGGGGAAGGTAGGGGAGGGGGAGGAAAGAACATTTATGTCTTGTGCTAGCCCAAATTATACATGGTAGAATTCTATTTCTCTGGAATTACTTCTTTTACCAGAAACTTGGCACCATGAAAAGGCCTTTATGGTTTTTCTTTTTTTCTTAATTAAATTTTATTTTTTTTCAATCAGCAAAACTTTGCCTTTTCTCCCTTCTACCCTTTCTTCCTTTTCACCGAGAAAGAAAAACAAGGCCCCTATTATAAACATGTGTAGTCAAATGAAACAAATTCCTCCATATGTCATGTCCAAAAACAATATTTCTCAGTCTTCATTCAGTCTATCACCTCTCTATCAGAAGATGAGTAGTATATTTTATTAAGAGTCCTCTGGAATTATAGTTGGTCATTGCATTGGCCAGAGTTCTAAAGTCTTTCAAAGTTGTTTGTCTTTACAATGATGTTGATATTGTATAAATTATTTTCCTGGTTCTATTCACTTCACTCTGTATCTGTTCACACAAGTCTTCCCAGATTTCTCTGAAACTGTCCCCTTTATTCTTCCTTATACCGTGTTTCCCCGATAATAAGACACTGTCTTATTTTTTTTGGACAGAAAAACACCAGAGGGCTTATTTTCAGGGGAGGGCTTATTATAATGAACATTGACAGCAATTTTAATAAACAGGTAAATGTGAACAAAAAAATGTACCTTTATTCAATAAGCAAATCACTGGGGAAGAACAGGATGACGCGCTCACTGCTGCAGCTCTGATTGGATGCAGCTCGGAGCACGGCATGCGTTTCACCCGGGGGGGGGGGGACGGTGCATACACAGGGTACCGTAATGTAGCGTGTAGCGCAGGGGATCACCTTCACTACAGTAGCAATCTCAATAGGGCTTATTTTCGGGGGAGGGCTTATTTTAGAGGAATCTTACACAGTAAAGGGAGGGCTTATTTTCGAGATAGGTCTTATTATCGGGGAAACACGGGTAGCACAATAATATTTTATCACATTTATATACTATAATTTATTCAATCACTCCTAAATCGATGGATACTCCCTTAATTTCCATTTCTTTGCCATAAATAGTACTGTTCTTATAGATCTTTTTAGTCTTTCTTTGATCTCTTTGGGGATATATATTTGATGTTGGTATTGCTGGTTTGAAGTTTGATAAATTTTTCCAGGTTGATAAATTTTTGGGCATACTTCCAATTGCTTTCCCAAATGACTGGATGAATTTATAGCTCTATCAACAGAACAAGAATGTGCCCGTTTTCCCACAGCCTCTCCAGCATTTACCTGTTTCCTTTTTTGATCAGCTTTGGTAATTTGATGAATATGAGGTAAAACATTAGGATTTTTAAAATATGTATTTCTCTGTTTTTAGTGATTAGAGCATTCATATGTCTGTTCATGTTTTCCTTTGAAAAGTGTCCATGCATAGCTTTCAACCATTTAGCAGTTGGGGAATGGCTGTTATTCTTATAAATTTGAATCAGTTCTATAAACATATTTGAAATGAGACATTTATTAGAGAAATTTGCTGCAATTCTTTATCTGCTTCTAGTTTTAGCTACATTGCTTTTGTTTATGAAAAATCATCATAATTTTGTGTATTCAAAATTTTACTTCCCATGATCATCTCTATCTTTTGTTTATGAACTCTTCCTCTATCCATAGATTTGGCAGGTAATTTCTTGCTTGCTCCTCTAATTTATTTATGATTTCACCCTTTTTGACTGAGTCATATACCCACTGGGAACATATTAGTATACAGTCTGAGATCTTAGTATTTACCTAGCTTTGTCAGACATCTTTCTAGTTTCCCTGGAAGTTTTCATCCTATATTGACTTCTTACTCCAATAGCTGGAGTCTTTGGAAATATCAAACACTAGGTTAAGTAGTTTTCCACTTTTTGAGGAAAAATAGGAAATATTTTCCAGGACATGAGCTTTTTGGTAGAGGATATAGATTTAAAATTCTTTGTAGATCATTTCTATAGTTTATATATAAATGTACCCTGGCTCATGTAAATCAGCAGTTACTAAATTGTGTATTCTATTGTACTTGTGTTGATATGTCTATGTTCAATTGGTTTATTTGGCTGATGATTTTTATCTTCTAGGCTATTAGTAAAATCAAAAGGGCTTTTGTTGAGCTTGGCAACTTGCCAAAATGCAAAGGGTCTTCATAGCATCAAAGTCTGTTGAAACTAAAAGAGCAGGTAGAAATGATCTAGCCCAGTTTACTCATTTAACAAAAAAAGTTTTATTTGTATCTTTCATTTTCACATCACATTCATTTCCAAATATGAATGTCCTCCCCACTATCCAGCTTAGTCTTTTAACAGGGATTTTTGTTTGTTTGGTTGTTTTTTGGTGAGGCAACTGGGGTTAAGTGACTTGCCCAGGGTCACAGTGTCTGTGTCAAGTGTCAAGTGTCTGATCAGAGGTTGAATCTGAACTTAGGTCCTCTTGATTTCAGGGTAGGTGCTTTATCTACTGCACCACCTAGCTGCCCCAACAAAGATTTTTAAGTAACACAAAATCAATGTACACACTGACCATGTCTAACAAGCATATGTAGCCTCCTGTACCCATCATCTCCCACCTTTTCAAGGAAAAGAAGAAAGTTCATTTCTACATCTGTTCTTATGGCTGAACTTGGTCATTGTAATTATAGAACTTTCAGCTGCATTTTATTATTCTTGCCACTTACATTATTGTGATTATTGTGTATATTTATTTCCTTTTTCTGCTTATTTTATTATGGCTTATTTCATATAAATTTTTCTCATTCTTCCCTGAACTCCTCATATTTGTCATTTTGTATGGTACAATAATTCATTATGTTCATTTGCCAGTTTGTCTAACTATATTCCCCAATCAGTGAGCATCCACCTTGCTACCATTAATATAGTTTTTTCTTTGAAATTTATTTATTTTTAGTTTACAACATTCAGTTCCACAAGTTTTTGAGTTCCAAATTTTCACCTCTTCCCCCACCCCCTCCTGCCCAAGATGACATGCAATCCAATATAAGTTCTATATATAACTTTACATTAAATATATTTTCATAATAGTCAGGTTGTAAAGAATAATTATAACCAATGGAATGCACCACAAGAGAGAAGAAACAAAACAAAAAAGAGAGAAAGCAAATAGTTGGCTTCAATCTGCATTAAGACTCCATAATTCTTTCTTTGGATGGTGGATAGCCTTTTCCATCCTGAGTCTTTTGGAGATGGCTTAGAACCTTGCATTACTGAGAAGAGCCCAGTCTATCAAAGTTAGTCATCATAGATACAACATGTCTGTAATTGTGTACAATGTTCTCCTGGTTCTACTCCCCTCACTCAACATTAGTTCATGTAACTCTTTCCAAGTTCCAGTCCATCTGCTCCTCTTTTCTTATAGAACAATCATATTCCATTACATTCATATACTGCAGCTTGTTTAGCCATTTCCCAATTAATGGGCATCCCCTTGATTTACACTTCTTTGCCACCACAGAAAGAGTCGCTATAAATATTTTTGTACATATGGGTCTTTTCATGAATATATGTTATATTTTGCTGTTGTGAATATTTTGTATATATCAAGATATATGGGACTTCCTTATTTTACAGAGGAGGAAGCTGACACCCAAAGAAATCAGTAACTTAACCAGTTACATTGATACTTAGCAACAGAACCCTTGACCTGCAGGTCCATTTTTAGAAGCTAATTGTTATGGGTCTTTGAATCATCTTTTGCTATCATAAAAGTCTCTTACTGGATAGAGTTAAAATACAAGATTTTAAAAATACCTATACATATTACATCACAACAAAGGTTAGAAAAATGCATACTTAACAACATTCACTTTGCTTTTACAGGACAGGGAAGAATGATTAAAGAGGAAGTTTTTAAATTCCCTGACAAAAGGTGGAACTTAGAATCTGAATGTTAGAAGGAAATTGTGGTACTTTGAAATAGAGGTGGTGGAGGATGCTAATTTTTTTCTTTTTTAAGAGTAGAATAACCTGGTTGAAGCTTCCAGGTCAAGAAAAGAAAGACTAGAATTGTGAACTGGTGGCAGTCCTAAAATATTAGATAGAATTTAGAAGAACTATAGAGATTATCTTGTCCAAACTCCTCATTTTATAGATGATGACAATAACAACTTGTATTTACATAGCATTTGATATATGTGTGTGTATATATATATATACTATTGTCCTTTTATAGTAACAAAAATGGACTACATTTATAGAAGTCTTTATAAAGTTAACAATACATTTTCTCCGTGACAACCTTATAAGATTGGTAGTGCTAGAATAGTATTATTTTGTAGAAAAGAAAATTAGGCCTACAGAGGTAAAGTGACTTACCCATGGTCAGAGTGGACCACCTCTGTATAGAATTGGTTTGTTCAATACTTTCATCTTTACTTTCCTTAGAGCAATTTCTTCTTCATTAAATACTTTGGGGTGGTAGGATAATTATAAGGTGGCTTCACTCTCCTTAATGGTGAAAATCATTTGTTATTTAAAAATCTTTTAGAACTCTTTTTCCTTTTTTTGCCTATTTGTTGTCCTTACATTTTCACCATTAAATGTCTTCAGGATGATGTGTCTGTTGCCAAGTTTTCCATAAATGCCTTTCCCTCTTCACTATGTCCTACTATTTATGAATTACTACTACATAATCTTCCACCTTACTTCTCCATAAGACAATTTTATATTCAAAACTGATACTGCTATTGGTCATCTCTCTTTTTGGCAAGTAGGTAAGTGTTCTTTCAGCATGACAGTTCTTAGACATTTTTGTTCTCCTCATTGTGATAAGTGATTTTTATCAGTTAAATTAGTTATGAAATTCATTGTCCTTCCCTCCATCTATTTCCCATTTTTTTGTGTGTTTCAGTAACTTGTTTAAATAAATCAGATGAGAGGAAACCAATATACGCAAATGACTACAATGGTTACAATGAAAACACTAAAATAAAGCTGATTGCTAAGTAACTGTAATGCCCAGTCTTGGCCCCAGAGAAAAGATTAGAAAAAACACCTTTCTCTTTTTTTGTAGTGAGGTAAGGAGCTACAGGTTCAGAGTATTGTGAACACTGCCACATTCAATCTCCTCTCAGATCTATTAGAATTCTCCCTGAGATCTAGAGAATCCTTTCTGAATCTAAAGTTTTCTTTCAGTGGAATAAAGGCCATTGTTTTGGTTGGTTTTGTTTAGCTATTTCTCTTTTGAAAAATGACTATGATATGGAAACAAAAGACATCAATCAAATTTATTATTAAAAAACAGTTTGTGAGAGCATATTTAATGGTATACAATCTTTTTTATCATTTTTATTTTCTTCTGGCTTTGCATTAATTTTATTCTTTGCTCTTAGAAGTCAGCAGACCATACAAAGACAGCTGATTCAGGAGTGACTCCCATATGAGTAATGTTGTTGTGAGGATCAAATGAGATTTTAATGGTAAAGCTCTTAGCATAGTATCTGGCACATATTATGTGCTACATAAAGGTTAGCTATTATCTTCAGCAGCAGCATCAATACTATTATCATTAATGTCATGACTTGTTTCCTATCTGTTAAGATGTAACCAGGTTCATTGTTTGTGACAGTATTTGTTACTCATCGTTGTGAAAAAAAATATGTATATATATATATATATATATATATATATATATATATATATTAATACTGTATGCTGCATCTGTATGCTGCATTTAGTCTTAAGTCTTCTGGACACAATTTTGATTGATGTTACATCATTCTGAATCCAAGCTTCCAATGCCCTCCAAATAACTCTGTGCTTCAAGACAATCTTAAGTAATATTCAAGGAATCTTGAACAAGAAAAGATCACAGTATGTAAAAATGCAGTTTGGATTCACATTCCCAATTTATTGAGTAACCAAGTCACCATCCCATTCCTTTCTAGTCCTCTCTCTTTGGACACCTATAAGACTCTTACTAGAGATCTAGACTGAGAATCTATCAGAATGGGAAGTATCTTTTCTGTATCAGAAGTTTCCTTTCATTGGTAAAGAGTGCATTTCTCTTGGATGGGTCCTAGCACTAGTCACTTCCAGGTTGAAGAAGACCTTAATCTTATCTAGGCATTCAGTTAAATTTGATTATTGATTTTAATTCATTTCCATAAGAAGGGCCTTAGCTTTTGTTCTACTCATTTTTAAAGGGCAAAGTCTGGAAAAGATTATTATTTCATAATATTTACAGTTTTATTAAAAAGGTTTTTTTAAAATATGCTTCCACATCAGGTTTGGTGCCTTCTAATTCTTTTATTGAAGATAGAAGTCATCTGTGGGTATGAGGCTTCTGTGTAGTTCATAAGTCATTGACTGCTCTCATTTCTCACATATTTTCCAACATGTTTTTTCACCATCCTTACATATAAACTACCTTTCAATCAATCAATAAGAATTCTTTTTTTTTTAATACCTGTATTGTACCAAGCACTATGCTAGACCCTGAGGATACAGAGATGAAAAAGAGAAACTGGCCCTTCTCTCAAGCAACTTTGTAATGGTAATATAATTTTGAATTTGAAGATACCTTTGTGTTGGCAAAAGTAGCAGGTACTTAGCATTTAGTAACTTATCAAGCCTCTGTTGGGGAAACAGAAGGTATGAACTCCTGTCTCCTGTTACTGATGTAACAGGAAGGGGTTGGCTAAAACAGGAAGCTAATGCTGTGTATATAAGGAAAAGCCCCAGAGAGGCACCATCAGAATTTCTTGAGACCAGCATCTGGTGGCAGAGCAGCTACAGAAGAGAGAATCAAGAACTGAGCCAGAATTTCCTGACAACTTGTCGTGGTGGAGCTTCTTCTGAACAGGAGCCCAGAGCCTGCAGCCTGCAGCTGGCAGCCCACAGCCAGGAGCCCAGGTGACTGAGGAAGCATGACTGGGATGCTGAGACTTTGTCTGTTTGTGGCTTGGTTGAGCCTTGAATTCCTTGGAGCAGAAATGGTGAAGGAGCTGACATGGACCAGACCCTGTGAATTTGAGTGTGGAGCAGGACCTTCCCAGAAAGCTGGTCAAGGAACTGAGAGCTGTCTGCCATTGAACCCAGTTGACAGTCTGGTGAATCAAGGTAGAATCTGGGACCATGGAAGGGGATGCAGGGAATCTGAGAACAGGTCCCAAGTCAAGATGAAAAGACCTCTTCTTGGGTACTGAGTAATTATGGAATTATAGTTTACTAGTGACCTAAGGGGTAGAGGGTTTTGTGTATGATACTTAGTAATTGATTGCTGAATAAGTGACTGATTGAGCTAATCAAGACTTTTCCCCAAGAGTGGAAGACTTTGACTATGTACTTTGAGACTACTGATAAGTGACTGATTGAGTTAAGAGTGACTATTTTACTTTGAGACCATGTTGTGAATATTATATTGTGATTTTCTGTGATAAGTTGTAATATTGTGAATGCTGTACCTTGATTTTCTGTGGATGTTTTGCTTTTGTTATAGAATAAATAGAATGATCACTATACTGTGTAATCAGAACCTTAAAAGCTGTTCACAGTAGCATTCATCTGGAAGGCTTCTGTGCATGGCATTACAAACTTATATTCTATATTTTGCATTTAAATCACCATTTGAAAGTATACACTAATTTAATATAGAGGAAGAAGGGATATGAGAAAGCATCTCCCTTGAATTTTTATAGAGGAGGGAGACTAGTGAATGTAAAACGCCACTCAGAATATTAAATTTTTAAATGTTTTACTGAACCACCCCTGCCTTCTCCTTTTAAAAATTCTTTATTAGAAGGGATGGTTTTCTATAAGGAGAATGAGAAAGAGATTCCATGGGAAATGAAGATGATATAAAAAAGATATCAATAAAATTTTTTTGTTACAGAAAATTTTATTGTTCCTTCCTTTTTTTGGCCTCTTAATCTTCTGCAATACAATGTAAACTAAAATTATTTTCACAGTGGTCTTGTTTTATCATGAATACTGCCATACAAGATAACTAGTTGTTCCATGAAATGGTCTTTGGACTCATGATAAAAAAACAATTCTGCCCACTCCTTTATTTGCCTCTCCAAGGAGAGCTGGTGAGCCATATTCCCATTTAGCAGCAACTTCCTTTTGTCTTTTGCTTTCATTTATAGTAAGAATGTTATGTTATATGATAAATTAATTTCTTCCAGTAATGTGTCTACATGTTGGTTCTTAGACTAGAATGTCACATTTAGACTTTCAGCAGCTAAGTTAAGGTTTATCTGGTCCCAAACCATATGAGTCTTTACATTCTTGGCCCCATTTTCCACAATTCTGCCGTTTTCTTTATTCAACAAGCATTTTTAAGTGTTTACTACATTACAGGCAAAGTGCTGAGGACAGAAAGAAACAGTTCCTTCTTTTGAGAAACTAACATTCCTGTAAAAATGAGCCTACATTCAGTCATCTGAGTGCCATTGTCACTGAGAAAGCAGAAGGGAGCAAATGACTGGGGACCATTTGGTATTTTTCCTTGTTTTATGGATTTTATGGACAAATAATTTGTCACCAAGTGGTCAGCCTAATGATGATGGTCTCCATATTTAATTAGGGTGATCCTCAGAAAGAAGACACAATCTGTTGCTGGGACCACAACTGAAATCTCTCCATTTTTGCAAAACCCTTCAGAGCTTATACTCTGCTTACATAACTTCCAAGAACATAGGTTCACTTCCAAATTATAATAAGGGATTTATATACCTGGGGAGTTGGGTAGGTGGAGAGGGATGGAAAGAAAGAGGGAGAGATCTAGAGACTGAGATTGAGATTGTCCAGACCTGCTATTTCATCAATGTTAGGAACTCTAGGGAGTAGAAACTCCTCTCACTGGTACAATTCTTCTGTAACTAAGAGTATTAAAGAGTTATTTGAAAGCACTGAGACATTAAGTAACTTGCCCCTGCCCAAGTAATATGTGTTAAGAGACAGGACTTAAATCTAGGTCTTTCTACGGCAAGAGTGGTCCCTCTCCCCATTGTGCCATGGCATTGTCTTTCTATATACATGTGTAATAACTTATATGATACTTTGTTTATAATTAATAATTAATGTGGCTTTTTTTTTCTTTCCTTTTTCAGACCACCCAGACCTCTCAAGTTACCAAAAAGGTAAAAAAAAAAAAGTCCCTTTTTACGTCCAAAGAAAATAAAAGGGTTTTTTTTGTATAATTTTGTTCCTAAGGCTATAGTAATAGTCCTGAATCTCTGAAGGAATGGCCCTTTATATTCTGGCAAAATTAGCCATTTGCATTAGCTATAATCATCTTAATAATGCTAGAATACTACAATAGTCTTAATAACTAGCACTTGTATAGCACTCTAAGGTTTCCAAAGGTTTAATATACCATATCTCATTTGTCCTCCTAACCCTGTGAGGTAATTGCTATTATTGTCTCCATTTTATAAATGAGGAACCTGAGGCAAACAGAAGTTAAGTGAGTTGCCCAGTATCAGACCTATTAAGTGTCTAGGGCCAGATTTAAACTCCAGTCTTCCTGATTCTAAATCCAACACTATTCATTGTACCACATAGTTGCCTTATTTTCCATTCTTATTTGTAACAAATAAAGTTTCTGCTTCTAATTAGACCTAGAGTAATATTATTCTGCCAGTTTTTCTGACCTTGGGTCAAATTTATGGCAGTGGTATATTCAAATGGTGGTCATTCTGTACTTGTCTTTAATATTTTGAGACAAACTTCAATCCAACAAACATTTTTAAGTCCCTACTCTGGGCAAAGCTTTATTCCTTTGTATGCTTGGTGTTCCCTTAAAAAAGAAATCTTGAAATAGAAGTTTTGGCCAATGGATGTAGAGATCTGGAAAGAAGCTTAGAGTTCATCTGTTTCAACCTTTGCCTTTTACAGATGAGCAAACTGATTCTAAAAAAAAAAAAACAACTGATCGTTAGAGAGGTGAAGGCACAGGCCTCATTGGTAAAAAGTGACCAAGTCAGGATTCAGACCCATGTCCTCCTGACTTCAAATTCACTGCCTTTTCCATTGCACCAAATTGGATTTTTTTTCTTTTCTTTTTTTTCAGGGTTAAGTGACTTACCCAAAGTCACATGGCTAGTAAGTGTGTCAAGTGTCTGAGGCAGGATTTGAACTCAGGTCCTCCTGACTTCAGGGCCATTCTATTCACTGCGCCACCCAGCTGCCCCAGATTTTTTCTTTTCTTCAGCGTGAAAACAAAGAAAATAAAACCTTGAAGTTTCTGATCCAAGTCTAAACCAGCCAGAACACCCCCACCCTGAGCAGGTTTTGTTATAAAGCCATTATATTTACCCAGGTATTAGTGGCTTTTGAAATTCTTATTAGCTAAGGGGTTCTAAATGCTGATAGTGATGAAACCTGTTGAGTGAAATTATCATCTCTTTGAAGCAATATGACTGGATAAGTCACCATTTGCCCTCTTTTGTGGTGAAAATAAGAAAAAAGAAAAGAACAGGAGATTATACAAGTAAATATGTTGCATTATTGAGAAAATGAATTTCTGTTTTTCTAGAAACAATACCAGTCTCTTAAAGAAAGAAGAGTTTTACCTTTGGAAAAGTTTTATAGGGTTTTTATTTTTGGTTTTCCCAAGTGGAGTGTAATGTTCAGAGTGTTTTGAGAAAAAAGTCCCAATCTGGTCTTATTACCTCTGGCATACAAACATACATTCCCAGTTTATTGCAGCAGTAACACAAGAAAGAATCTATAGCCCTTTCATCTCCTGAGAAATTTCTTAAGATGTGGACAGGACTTTCTTTACTTTGGGTCCAGGAACAGATGATAAAGCACTTTCTGGATGCCTCTTTAGGTTATAACAACACCTTTTGTTTTGTGCATAGCATTATAACAAGCATAGATTATTAAACATGTGTCTAGAGGGGAGAGATCAGAACATTCTATTGGCTGTATGCTGAACCCTAAGGCTTTGTAGATGCTCTGTATTTGTAGGCAGTTTCAATAGGGGCAGTGTGCTTATCATTCTACATAGATTACCAAGTGCCCCTCATTTTTTTTTTAAGGTTTAATAATAACTTGAGCATGAAACATATAACTGAGGTTGGAGAAGAAGAGGAGAAAGACTAAAGAAAGAAAGAAGAAATAATCTAGAGGAGATAGATAATGCTAATAGGCTGCTTATGATTATTCCAAGAGTAATGACTTGGAAACCTTTACAATTTATTCATTTCCAAAGCAGTCTCACATCTATTTATTTTCTCTTATCTTCATAGCCCATTAAGGCACAGAAAGCATTATGTTACCTATGTGACACATAGTATAATATTGACACATGTATAGGAGATACCTTGTTTGGGATGAGGATATCAGGCAAAACAAACTGATAAATAAATAGGATCTCATGTTTTCTACATCTTTCAATGAGTAATATGATAGTTAAAAAATGGTCTCTTTGTTGAAAATGTCTTGAGAAAGGCTGCCATTCCCCTTCTAAATACGCTTAGCAAGGATGTCTTTCTTGTGTATAGATTTTTCTCTTTAAAATTTTCTGCAGATAGGAAAGTAGGCATATGAGCTGGTTGTTATTCATGTTCTAACAGTTGCCTTTTTTAGGATAATGGTAGAATCCAAGATTTTGTCCCTACTTTTGTTTAAGGATCCCCCAAAGGGCCATGAAGAAGAGCATAGTGGACTTGAGCAGTCTGCAAACTAACCACAAAACAGGGATTATTCCCGAGAAACAGCGTAAAGTTTGTCATCAAAGGAATGTATAATTGAAAAAGAAGTTAAACCTGTGTCATAGGAGCAAGGAATGTACAATGCATAGATTGTATTGCTATCAACACCCTTGCAATGTCAGTAGAATGCAAGGAATGCATGTTGGCAAAGAGGAAGACATCGATGAGAGTCACACCGTTTCGGATGCTGTCTGCATCACTGGAGTGAATACTCACACTGATAAAATCCTAAATCCTTTGGAGTTTTAGAGTATTAACAGAGGACTTATGTGAGACACAGAGGTTAAATTGTTTGTCTAAGGTCACACACTTAGTTGTGGCTTTAGGTGGCACAATGGTTAGAGTGTTAGACCTGGAGGTGGAAGTCTTTACTGACTTTACCTGGAGCAATTAATTCACTTGAACTCTCTCAGCTTCCTTATTTGTAAAAGGGAGGTAATAATAGCATCCAGGGTTGTTGTGAGAATCAAATGAAATAATATGTATAAAATGCTTTGCAAAACTTAAAGTGCTCTATAAAAACTCTCTATCTTTTAAAATGATCTAGGACCACTAATTTTTATCCTAGTTCTTTTAATGATAAAGCAACCTTAAAAGTGATTCTATAGATATTCAGTGAGAAACACTGGAGCATAAGGAGGTAGTATGGCATGTCTATGGATATTGAGTTAATTTGAAAAAGAGCTAGAAAATTAACTCAGATCCTAGTTTATTGTTTTAGGTTTTAACCACTAGTGAACACCTCTACCTTGGCAAAGAAGTCACTTTTTTTTTTTTGGCTTTTTGGAGGGGGGAAGGCAGGGCAGTTGGGGTTAAGTGACTTGCCCACAGTCACACTGCTAGTAAGTGTTAAGTGTCTGAGGTTGGATTTGAACTCAAGTCCTCCTGACTCCAGGGCCAGTGCTCTATTCACTGCGCCACCTAGCTGCCCCAGATATATTTCTTAATTTCAGTATTATCAGATTCTTTTTAAAAAATGTCTGAGAGGAATAAAATCACCTTTGGAACTTTGAGGTATATAGTGATTAAATTTGCACATAGTAGGAACTCTATGAAGATTTGTTCAGTGAATGAACAAGCCATTTTAGTTGGTAGTGCCCTGAGGCTTACAATAGTAAACATAGCATCCGGGGACCAAGAAAATCTGTCACCAGGACATTAGTTCCACTGGAGAGATGGACTAACATAGTCTTTAAATTCAGAATGGGGGAGGGGGGAGAGAGAGAGAGAGAAAGGAGGGAAGAGAAGGAGGAAGAAAGGGAGGGAGGGAGGAAAGAAAAAAAAGGGGGAGAAAAAAAAGGAAGGAAATTCGAAAAAGAAAAGGGAGGTATAAATTGATAATGTGGCCAAGGGACTAGTCCTCTTGAGAATTCCATTGATCCTATGGTTTACTTTTCAAAGAACAAAAGAATATTGTTCAAGTTTCTCATTATAACCCTGGAAACCTGGGGAAAGGAACAGTGGTCTCAAGAGAGATCATAACAGAGGATTTATGGGTTCTTTTAATTTCCTTAACTTTTCCAATTTTCATACTTTATGAGATTCTTGTCTTGATATTATACTCTTATCCAGACTTCATAAAGTACATGAAACATTTGTAGAGTTACTTTTTCTTCAGGATATTGTATAGGCAGTAGTAGGAATAGAAATATATACAGGAATTTGACAGTGTTTGGAGGAAGCAGCAGATTCCCTGAGCATGACCTAAGAAATGAATGAAATTAGCTATTAGGGTTGGTGTTCAACATGATAATGTGTCTGCTAAGGTTACTGATCCTATTCTTGAATTGTAACAGTGTCTCTAAGCTAGGTTAGCCCTTGAAATATTTGCTGGAATTTAGATTGACATTTAGCAAGGTTAAAAGAGTTCAGGAGAAATGTGCTGAAATCAGTAACAGTATAAAGTTTCCATCTGCACTCAGCACGCATCTATGGCATAGACCTGTGCTATCAAATCAAAGCCAAATGTTTTCAAAGGGAAGAAAGGCAATTATCCAGTGAGGTTCTCTTAAATTGCTATGCTGAGGTGTATGTGCCTTGCAAAAAACAAAACAAAATGATTATTTCAGCTAATTGAGTCATCATAGAGCCACTGAGCAGTTTGTGACCCTCAATTAAAAATTGATAGGTGGCTCTGCTTTGGTAAAAAGGGTAAAAAAATGATCCTGTCTAGGGGCAGGTAGGTGGTGCAGTAAATAGAGCGGCCCTGGAGTGAGGAGGACCTGAGTTCAAATGTGACCTTAGACACTTAACTAGCCGTGTGACCTTGAACAAGTCATTTAACCCCAATTGCCCTGCCCTCCTCCCTCCAAAAAAAATGATCCTGTCTAAAGAAAACTGATCCATTGATAAAGTACAATTTTTAAGTGTATAAAATCTAAGACAATTTTTAGTTCAAGGGTGAGATTTTCAAAATGGCAGATAAGTGTATCCCATGGTGATGAGTGTGTGTGTATGTGTATTCTAGCAAATTATATTGAAAGTAGTTAACACAAGGTTTATTTCTTTCATTTTCTGTTTAAAAAAAATCTTTGGCATCACTGAAGAGTAAGAGTTTCAGAATGGGAAAGCCAAGTGCAGATATTTAGACCAATAACCCTTTTGCTTCAAAACAAGTAACTTTGATCTTCATTTGCATTTGGTGGAGGAGGAATTCAAATATGGAGAACTTCTCTGTGTATTGGGTGTGTTGTAGAAATTTGAAAGAGGCTGACCATTTGGTATTTACATTTGAACAACCATAATCAGCAAATTTTGATTTATGTGCTTTCTTAAAAGCATTTGAGGAATTGTTTTCTGTATTTCATTTACCAGATTAGACTGGGCAGCTTTTCTGGAGTAAGGGAGGCAGGGAGGGAAAGGGGGAGAGAGAGAGAGAGAGTTCCAGAATTTGCTTTCTAATGAATTATATTGGAGATAGTAAATTGCAAACTTTCTTTCATTTTCTGTTTAAAATAAAAACAAAAATAAAAATCTTTGACATCAGAGAATTGAGGGAGAAGATTTTATGTGGATAGAGAACTATCAGTGAGTTCAAGAGAATTTTTTTTCAATGTTTTTATTTTCAGCATTATAGTATTCAATAGGTGCAAGAGGCAGCAGTGTAGTTAATGGGAAAGAGCCCTACTGGACTCCAAGAGCCAGAAGATTTTGTTGAGCGCAACCCCACCTTCCCTTCCCTTCCCTTAATTGATCTGTAAGCAACAACTCCACCTTCCCTTCCCTTCCATTGATCTGTAAGCAGGCATTTTAGCATAACTTTTACCCTTCCCTCTCCTAATTGATCCAGGTGGGGGTTTCAGCCTAGGGTAAAATCTCTGCTCCATTCTTCCCTATGCCCCCCCACCCCATCTCCACCCATTCTGGATTCCCCATACCTCAGGCTAGGAAAAGCAAGGGGAAAATTCAAATATACATTGACCAATCACTGATTGTAGTTTCAGCTTACATAACCTAACTATTGTAATCTCTTTAAAAACTGGCATATTGTTCATGCCAATTTACTGTCTGATTTGGGTATGTGACCACAGCAGTCCCACAGCAATAAAATCCACTTTCAATTTTAATCTGGGGATCTTCTGTCTCACTCCTTTTATGCCCAACATAAATTGGAAGCCCTAGGGAGATCTGCAGTGTTCGTGAAACCGCAAAGATCCCTGAATAAGAAGAGCTCTCAGCCTCGGGAGGTAGGCATCTGCTCGCCCCGATCCCTAGGCGGGGGCTAGCCCCTGATGACATTCCAGGGCCCCAGGTCTCGAGGAGGGAAAGATCGCATCTGCCTCCCGACTCCGACTTGCTCCTCATTCGATCTTTCATGGATCCATTTCCTCCAGTTTGGGGGTGAGTAAAAATCTGTTCTGGTTCTGTTGTGGAGGGTGGAGGGCTAGACGTGGCCATTTTTCATCTCCTCTCTGGTGAAGCTTTGGGTCGCCAAAGCCTCTCAACCGTCAGTATTTTGGTTTATGTTTGTATGTTTTTTTTGTGTGTCCTGCGCTCCCTTGAGCTCATTTGCTTCCTGTTCAGAATTTGTGGGAAGCAATTAAGTAGCTAGGGACAATTATTTGTCAGTATGCATCCTATATGTTCTTTGTGTGTCCTGCACTCGCTTGAGCTCATTTGCTTCCTGTTCAGTATCTTCGGAGGCAAAACAAGCAGCTAGGGACTATTGTCCTCGTGAAGTCTTGTCTTGAGCTCATTCTCTTAAAGCCTTCCCATTTTTTATTCTGCAAAGCAGGTATTCTAGTGGTTATCAGACGAGCACCTCCAAGGGAGTTTTTCTGATTTCCACTGGGAAGACATATTTGTTTATAAGACTATACTGTTTGTCTGTCTTTTCATCCTAGAACATGGGAGGTTCAGCCAGTACATCAAAAACTCCCCTAGGTTGCATACTAAGCCATTTTAGAGTAGCCTATCAGGACGGGCAGATTATGGGGTCCCCTTGAAGAAGAGAAAACTCATTTCTTATTGTATGAATGGGTAGCCCACGTTTGCGGTGGGCTGGTCCCCTCAGGGAAGTTTCAACAAGCAAATTATCCAATCAGTGTGGTGGGTGGTCACAGGGAATCCAGGACATCCGGATCAGTTCTCTTATATTGATGTCTGGTTAGATCTCGTCACCTCTCCTCCTCCCTGGCTTAGGAACTGTCCTTTCCAAAGGGGCATCCGAATCCTGGTGGCCCACCCGCTCTCGGACACTCCTAAGACAAAACCTCCCACAAAATCCTACAGGGTCATAGCAAGGAGCATAATTTCCCACCCCCTTACAGCCCTCGATCCCCTTCCTCTGCCTCTTCTCCTACTGACTCCTCGGGGCTTCCAACCTCCCCAGTCCCCTTTGGCCCCACCACAGCCTGGACTGGGGCAAACTATCAGCCCCCAAAAGAACCCTCTTCTGCTTCAGCCATCCTTCCCCTCGGGGAATAAACTCCAGAAACAGAAGGGTTTTGAGGGCATGGTTATATCCCATCTGGTAGAAATTGCCCAAAAGGTTTATGACAACAGGGACAGCCCCTCTGATAAAGCAGACAAGAAGCTTGCCCAGATCCTTGTGGCTGCAACTCAGACTCCCAAACAGGGTACCTGAGTGGGCTCTATACCATGTGGTACCCACACCCCTCTTGCAAGGGACCAGTATGCATACTGTAAAGAGTTAAGCCATTGGAAAAATGAATGCACCCGGGGACAGAGACTCTCCAGAGTCCTCCAAAAACTCAAAGAGGGGAAGGGGCAAAACTTTTTACTGTGCTGGTCCTTCCCCTCCTCATGAGTATTGGGAAAGTAGGGAGGTGGGCCCCTCTTTGGGAATTCCTCCCCTCTGATCAAAGAAGCAGGCAGGCTAGATCTCCTGCCTGACCAGTTAAAGCCAATTAAGTGTGGAACTTTGAGATTGGCAAATTCAAAGCTCACTTTCAAAAGGTCCACCAAAAATTCTCCCTGTTGTTATAATAATTTGAAATTTTTAATTTGGGAAAATTACAATTTCTTTACAAAATATATTTGCAAATTCTGAGAACTGATCATTAAGAAGTTGGAAATAGGATATTGGGATTGCTTAAAAGAAAGAAGTTTTTTGTTATCTCAGCTTGACTTGTTCCTTGAATTTGAAAAAGGAAAATTTAATAGTGTTTGTGAAACACTTGATTGTAAAATACAATGACTGGCATATGTTGGTATCTCTCTAACTTTGAATCCATGCCAGAATTGATAAAGTCAATTATTGTATAAGTCATTTGATATTTATTGTTATTTTGTTGCCATCTTTCTGAGACTGTATTGTGTTTCTAAAAGTCTATTTAGCTAAGTGAACTTAAGAAACATTTTTGAAGTAGAAATAGTATTACAGCTATTTAAAAAAAAATCTGAATTTCGTATTGCATGTGTATTGGGTTTTTATGTTATAAAATTTGTTAATTTAAACTTATATTTGGGTTACAAACAGGCAATAATAATGTTGGTATTTCATTTAAAATTTTGGCTAAATTATGTAATTTGGAAAAATTATGAACTCTGATGTTAAAAACAATTATCTTTTTACTATTCTGAAACTGTTGAGTCATCTAAGGATATAGATATATATGTTAACTTGGATGTATGTGAATATATAATGTCTTGGGAAATTTATATTAGGAGCATTTTAACACCAAATTTTAGGAAATTCCTATACTTGAAGGTTTACTTTATAATTATTATGTTCGTCAACCTTAAGTAAAACCTTTCTTAGGGGTGAAGTTTGTGTCAATGGTTATGGGATGAATGATTTTCTGTGCAAAGCAATTTGGAAATTACTAAATTAAGATCACCAGATTGGTAATTACTTGATTTTGGTTTGAAGTTTAAATTCAGGTACATAATAATTGTTTCTGATATTGTTACTGGTAAACATTGGTATTATGAATGTTATAATAGAAGCAGTTTCTCATGCTCTAAATGCTGTTAAATTAAGAATTATACTGTCAGAGAAATAAGAAAATGATGGTGGATGAAGTACTCTGACCATGTCAGAGTATCAGTTATAATATTCTGAAATGTTGTAATTTAAGAAATCATACACTTTTAAGTTTTTCTTTTTTTAAGTTTCAATTCATAAATCAAGTATTTACAATATCATGCTTGGGAAAAACTACTTATTGGTAATTATGTGAAGAAAAGACCCTGTGAATTCTCTTCTAAGCTTTGTAAACCCTACAGATCTACCCAAATGATTTTGGGTCCCAGCTGTTTAAGGGGGGCAATGATCAGGTGCTTGGAATGATGGGGTACTTGGGTACCTGATATTTAGGTTAATCAGAGTTACTTTAGTTGAGAGAAAAGAGAGATACCGTTTTTAACACCAGGTTAATTCAAACTGTCTTTAAAGTCTATTTATGAAAAGCTGAACAAAGCAGATGAGGTTAGGGGACAAATGGGGTTCATCCAGCCCCTCCTGTTTCCAGATAGTTGATATCAGTTTTAGAAGTATGTTGAGAGAGCATGAGGAAGTTTTGGGAAGGCAGAAAGATTTGTAACTTGAGTTTGTAATTAATAGCTCAATAAAATTTTAGATGGCCCTATCTGAAGGACACTAGTCCGTATTTATTTGCTATTTAATAATTTGAGGGACTGTAAACTTTACTATTCTTCTAAGCCTTAATTACAGGAGTTGTCATAAGATCCCATAATGGGATGGCAGAGGCTGTAGGCTGTGAACTGTTCAAAGTGGATATGTGTGCTTGGAAAAGTTTGGGGACAACCTCAGACACTGCCCAGGTGGGATCTCTCTGACTTTCCCAATTGTGCCTTTTCTTTCTGAAAAGGAAACCTCCCACCTATTTATGCCTAAGCCTTGCTTTCAGCACCTGGTGACTACCTAAATGACTAGCAGAGATGACTCATGCCTGGAATCAAGCAAAGCTAAGGAAGTTTTCCTTCTGGCAAGGTTTGACTTTGTCCCTCTCTTATTCTATAGCAAATTCACTGAGAAGTAATATTCAGGGCCAAATAAATGAATAAATATAGAGATAACATCCCTCAAAGAAGGATGTGATTGGTAATAAGGCAAAAAGTAATGAAATAGACGCCTGATTAACCAGGATAGTGAAGTTTGAGGAAAGCAACAGGATCAGGCTAGATGATAGCTAGGATTAAATACAGATGCATAAAATTGGCTTTAAAAATTTCCTATTATGTGAATTCATGATTTGAGCATGTTTGGGAATAAGATCAGAGGTATGGATTTTGGATTTTAGCACAAGGATTGTGTAAGATAGTGGTAAGGGTGAAGCTAATGTTAATCTGTTAGGCATCTGTCTGATAATTTTACAAAGGACAGATGAAATCAATTTTTAAAATTTTTCATATTTTAAAGGACTCCTATACCAGGTACAGGATTTAGGAAAGGTAGAAATAGCAAAGAATAAATAAATTGAAAATTATCTGTAGTTTCAAAATATGGCACTAATCTTAAGTAATTGTACTAATTTATATTAAGTCAAAATTATCTGGTCATCTCTAGATCTGAACTGGAGAAGCAAAACTCCTATTTAGATTCCATAACTACATGAGGCATCTGGGATGTAAAAGTGCTGCTTAAATGAAATAGGACACTGGGATACAAGGAATTGTATGTTAATTATGATTCTTGTATAGTTTGTATGTAAGTTTTCTTGGTTATCTTGGTGACATGTACCTGACTTAATGTATTTATGTCATTTTGTAAAATTGTGAGAAAAACCTCATTGTATTAACTGAGCCTAGCCCTATGTGGCTAAGAAAACTGAACTATTTGTTTGAACCTAGTCTTGCATGGCTAAAAACTGGATCTTTATATGTAAAATCATGTTTCTGGGAGCTCTTGTATTGTACGTTTGAACTCTAGTCATATAAGGATCATTCCTTGAGCCTTGGAATCTGAAAAAAACGACATCAGATGCATACAGCTTTCCCAAGAATCTGGACCTGACCTCTTTTGGGACAGCTTCTTTCCTGGAGAAATTCAACTAGAGGACCGATGGAAAAATGTGTCCCCCTCCCCTTCCTTGAGACTATGGCCTTGATTATAGGAAGTCCCTATTAACTGTTAAATTGCTAATTGTCAAGGACCCCCGCTACCATCCTTTAGGAACAGAATTGGATGCCCTAGATGATGTGGTCCCAGTCATGTCAAAGGTTTGACATACCTACAAAAACAGAGTAGGGAATGTTGAGCACAACCCCACCTTCCCTTCCTTTAATTGATCTGTAAGCAACAACTCCACCTTCCCTTCCTTTCCACTGATCTGTAAGCAGGCATTTTAGCATAACTTTTACCCCTCCCTTCCCTTCTACTGATCTATAAGAAGGCATTTTAACATAACTTTTACCCCTCCCTTCCCTTCCATTGAACTATAAGCAGGCATTTTAGCATAACTTTTTCCCTTCCCTCTCCTAATTGATCTGGGTAGGGTTTCAGCCTAGGATAAAATCCCTCCTCCATTCTTCCCTGCCTCCCCCCCCCCCCCCTCCCCATCTCCACCCATTCTGGATTCCCTGTACCTCAGCCTAGGAAAAGCATGGGGAAAATTCAAATATACACTGACCAATCACTGATTGTAGTTTCAGCTTACGTAACCTATTGTAATCTCTTTAAAAACTAGCATATTGTTCATGCCAATTTAACTGTCTGGTTTGGGTATGTGACCCCAGCAGTCCCACGGCAATAAAATCCACTTTCAATTTTAATCTCAGGGATCTTCTATCTCACTCCTTTTATGCCCAACAATTTCAGTTCTAACCCTGGCTCTGCTATTAACTTAAGCTCTGTCTCTGGCAAGTCATTTAACTTCTCTGTAGCTTCTTCTTTAAAATTAGGAAAGAGCAATGATCAATAAAAATAGACCCTATCAGTCTAGAGCCCATGCATAGATTGAGCTTTGTTATACAAAGTCAGCATCCATCTGGTCCACCTCCCTCCTTTTACAGAAGAGGAAACAGAAACCTGGGAAGTTTAAGGGATTCACCCAAGGTCACACAGGTAACAAGTAACACAACTGATAATTTCAGCTGAGATTTCCTCACTCCAGCCTTGCTGCCCTAATGCTTACATTTCATTTTATGAGAGAAAAGAGAGTTATATCTCCTAATTTCTTTCTAGGATGATTGCCATAAAACAATAGTTTTGAAAAATGTCTTTCATATAAATTTTGATTGTGGAGAGCTTTATACTTTAAAATAGAAATATATTATATTTTAATTTCTTCATTTGAGGACAAAGCTTTGAGTGAGTATCCTTATAAATTTAAAAGATATGAATATTTTTTTTTAAAAGTTATCTCTTCCTAGGCACATAGAATAACTTGTTCAGAACTATATTCATAGCTGCTTAGCATGGTTTTGAAAAATAACTCATAATTATAATCACTAAATTTGTGAGCCAGCAGCCTATTTTCAAATGAACCAGAAGTAGTCTTAAATTATAAAGCAGCTAAATAGTCTTAAATTATGAATTATATTTTATGAACATTGAAGAGTAATTTTCTAAGACCAAAGTTTTCCTAATCAAGATTCAAGGAAACTTCATCTGGCAGAAATGGGGGAGGGGGTGTTGGGAAGTTCTTAAAATACTCTTTGTTAATTTAATTTTCATTTTGTTCCCTTTATTAAGTTAGATCCTTTCAGAGTTTCTCAGTCCTGGTGAAAGTGGGGGAAAGTCATGGGATCAATTGGTTTATAGTTGGAAGGGACTTTAGAAGCTTTCTAGTCTAGCACCCTCATTTTACAGAGGAATAAATTGGGAGATTTGCCCAAGATTGCACAGATAAGTAATAAGTAGTAGGGTAAGAATTCCAACCCAGATCCTTTGCTCTTTCCACCAAGCCATGCTGCCCCCTATTTTCATTTCTGACCATTAATATTGTTTGGTCTTGAGGCAGACAAGTGGCATAGTATATATGAGTGCTGGATTTAGAATCAGTAAGACCAGAGTTCAGATCCTATTCTTATTAGCTTTGTAACTCCAGCATGTCATTTTAACCCCCTCCAAAATGGAGAAAATGATGACACCTATACAATAGCATTATCACGAGAGGATTAAATGCGTTAACATCTGTAAAGGCACTTTGTACACTTGAAAGCACTGTATAAAAGCTATCCACTATTATTGTATATTCCATGCTATGTTATCTCTCCTCTAAAGATTTACAACCTGTATCTCATTACAAACAATTCTTCTGAGGACGTTTCTAGGCGGATGACCTTCAAATGTGACCTCAGACATTTGATGCTTACTAGCTGTATGACCCTGGGCAAGTCAGTCCCAATCACCTTACCCCGGAATATCCAATCATAATCGATCCCCTATATACAGTGCTTTCAAGTGTACAAAGTGCCTTTACAGATGTTAACGC
>NW_027187260.1:3130255-3192109 GCF_028583685.1 Petaurus breviceps papuanus | reverse complement strand
GAGCAAGTTACTTAACCCCTATTGCTTAAAAAAAAAAAAAAAAAGATTTGTGGAATGAATGCCTCAAGAGGAAAACACAGAGTGCAGACCTAAGAACAGGGAAGGGTTCTAGTTATGGACAGACCTAGCAAAAAGCATAGATAGACAAAAGAATGGACTGGGAGCGGGCCTTCCTTTGTTGCCTATGTCTTATCTCCCCAATAAGATTGAAAGCTTGAAAACAACACCTGCATCATGTTTCCTTTGTATATTATCTATTTAATAAATAGATAAATAAAAGTTTGTTTTTCCTTGAAAAATTCATTCCTAAAATACGACAGTATAGCTATGAGCCTTTAGATTGGTAGTCATCAGACATAATTTTCTGGAAAAAAGAAGGTAGAAAAGACAAATAAAAACATATGAAAAAACAACGAAAAAGGAAAATGATTTTGACAATTGTTTAATAAAATACTATCCATAGACAGAAATTTAAATTCAATGAACGTTAAAGGCCTCATCATTTGTAAAATACTATAGAAGTTTAAAATCTAAATAAGCATTCTCTGCCCTCAAGGACTTTCCAATCTAATATTTAGGTGGTACAGTGGATAGAGCACTGGACTTGGAATCAGGAAGACTCATTCATATTCCTGAGTTCAGATCCAGCCTCAGACATTTACTAGGTGTGTAACCCTGGACAAGTCACTTAATTCTATTTGCCTCAGTTCCTCGTCTGTAACATGAGCTGGAGAAGGAAATAGCAAACTGCTCCATTATCTTTGCCAAGAAAACCCAAAAATGGTGTCCCAGAGAGTTGGATGTGACTGAAAGAAAATAACAGCAACAATTTATTTGTACAAGTACATATATTGCCATTGAACTAATTGTTAATTATCTGACCACCAGTATTTCTAGGTCCCAAATGTATGCATAAAAGCTCATTACTTTCTTATGAAGTAAAACCCTTTGATTTCTTGCTTCTAAAATCCACTTTCTTCTATTTTCTTGTAGTTATGCAGCCTTGATAGCTGACTGGCCTGTGGTAGTCCTGGGCCTGTGCACTGTGCTCATTGTGGTCTGTGCCCTGGTTGGCATATTGGTACCAGATCTTCCTGACTTCTCTGACCCCTTGCTGGTAAGGAAAAAATGCCAATGCAGAATGATTGTATGTAGTTCCGTTTCTTTGTCTATCATCATGTTGAACAATGGAGACTTAAGACATTTTTAATATGCTTTCATCTAATCTCATCTCTAAAAATGGCTGGGAAATGTGTTTATTTATGAGTCTTAAGAGGGCAAGGAACTTTCATCACCATCAGAATTCAAGAGTTCCTGCTTCTTGGTGTCATGTTCTAGCCGAAAGGCCACATTTATGTCATGTGTGTAATAAATAGAGGTTTTTAGTGGTTTTTCCCCCCTGCATTATAGAAGAAACCTCATAGAGAATCAGAATGCTGTCATAAAGTTTTTGTAATCCCATTGAAGCATGGCGATTTTTTTCTTCTTCTGAGGAAGCTATATCAATTTTAGTATGTACAGCAGATGGCAGTCAGTTTTTAAGTTAAAAGTTTCCTTATTTGGAGGAAGGGGAGGGATTTATACATTTAAACCAGCAGGTAGTGATACAGAAAACTATAATATTTAATGACAAAAATTAATTATATTTCACTGTCATTCAGTTTATACTAGGAATTAGTTTATTAAAGGATTTGTGAAGATTGAGAAAAATAATCTCCTAAGGAGTGAGTATGTTTCTCTTGAGGCATGCAAAAGATGCCCAGTAATCCTCAGATACCTGTCATAAAAATGTAGTGGACCATTTTTTCATCAGGTCGTTTTATTCTGTAAGGCATTTCACCTTCTCCAGTCAGTGTGAAGAACAACTATGCCTTCTAATGAAAACTCTGTATCACTCTGACATTAAATTTCCCAAGATGTTATTAAAGCTATACTTAACCTGAAATGAAATGCACTAATGAAGATTTATAACGTTTTGCCTTAAGGGTTTTGAACCAAGAGGGACTGCCATAGGCCAGAGGCTGGTCACATGGAATAACATGGTGAAAAATACAGGCTACAAAGCAACACTAGCAAATTATCCTTTTAAATATGCAGAGGAGCAAGTCAAAAGGTAACAGTTTCATGTTTCTGGTGACTTTCAGACTACTAAAGGTAGTATTCCTTAAGGCCTTGCCCATGGTGTGGTTAATAGAAAGATCTCAGCAAGATTGGTTCTCTGGCTTTCTAGTCCTGTGACTGTGGGCAGGTCACTTAACCATTGGAGCCTCAGTTATCTGATATGTAAAATGAGAACCATAATACATACACTGCCTAACTCACAAGATTATTATGAACAAAACCTCTGATAATGGTAAATTTCAGTTATTATTTAAAATATATTGTGAAGATAAATTGTCATATAAATGTAATAATTATCATAAACTAAGGTTAATTTTGAAGTTTAGAGGCTTATTACTATGTTTTGTTATAGAGTTTTATAAGCCTAATGTTGTAATTTAATATTTTCTCTTAGGATTTACTTTTTTTTTTTTTAAAGAAATGAGGCATTAAGATAAAGGTTGCTTTTTAAAGTAGCCTTTCTGGTGTTTAGGTTCATGAGCCAGAAGAGGCCTTGACTTTTGAAGACCAATAATATTCTTCTTGTTATTCTCTGTAGATCTATCAAAGCAAATTCAAATAGATGTGGTTTATTTAAAGATAAAAGTTTTTGCTTTTATTTCAGCCATCGTGATGACAGATGGTCAGACAATCATTACGAAAGAGAAAAGAGACAAGCTGAATGGAATTTCCACAAAGACAGCTTTTTCTGTGATATTCCAAGTGAGTCTCATAGTGTATGAACAGCAAGCCCCTTGGCAGTTTCCTAGTTTTTAATTATGCCTGTGCTCATCAATCTTAGACTGATGTGAGTGAGGGGTTAAACTGTCAAGGACTGCCTCCCTATTCCTGTCATGTTTGGGGTGATTTTTAACTTAATTAACACTTCATATTTTAGTATTTGAATAAGTCAGACTCTAGTTGATTAAAAATCTACCCATATAACCTGGCACATGGTAAGCCCTGAATAAGCACTTGTTAATTGATTAATTGATCTTTCTAGGTAGACATAAATCTAGTACAATTTTCTACCTTGTTGCCAGATGTTTTTCAGTATTAAAAAAACTTGTTAATGTCTATATAAAAGACTTTTCTCACAGATTTGTTAACTTAATATATTGTTTTGGATTCCACAATAATCCACTAAATTTCCAGGAATTTTTCAAATTTTGTAGAATATCCATAAGAATATATTAAGGATATATTGAATATATTTTATATAGTGAACATATTATACATACTTGAATTATGCAGTATAAGGTTTTTTACTTCTATTACACCTTCTCCAGTAGGTGTGAATACCAACTGTATTCTGTTTTCTGATCACTCTGACATTAGGTTTTACAAGCATCCATTGAGCAGAAAAAGAGAAAGGGAAGGAGGGAGGAGGGGAGAGAGAAAGAGAGACATGCATATGTGTGCATATGTTACCTAATATATATACATATATATACCACACATACCTATATATATTCTTTAAGTATATGTGGTTTCATCTATATCACAACCCATCAGAAATACCCTAAAGAAATGCCTTAGGAGATACTCTTTATAAGTTATTATGACTAAAAAATTCATTACCTGAGAGTCAGCCCTCTGGCAATGAGTCTTTCTGAACTTAACCATGGTGTTTCTTAAAGAATTGGACTGTACTTGAAACTTTTGCATATTTATAGGTTCTCCAGAGTTTATAGTCTCTGACAATCCAGAGCCACTTCCAAACTATGATGAAACATCAGAGTAGTACCTTTTTATATAGCACTACAATAAATGTGTACATATTTAATTGGTTAACTGGGATGATTGCAAATGGAGTGTTTTGGTTTGTTGAATTTTTTTAATTCATTGATATTTGACAATAAAACTTTTTATTTCTATATTTCTTTGAAATATTTCTAAAATGTACTTTTTCCTACTTTAGTAATATCAATATATTAAATCTCATAGAATGATCTATGTCTTTCTCATAGCTATCATTCTAAATTTTAGTCTTCATTGTATGGTTTAATATGTGTGTGTGTTTGAAAACCTGCTTTGTCTATAAAAGTATAAAGAGGGCAACAACTAATAAACTTGTCTCTTCCTTGTGAAGATATTATTTGGTCATATGCTGTATTTATGTCTATATATCAATTATATATGTGTGTGTATGTATATACATATATAAATATAATATTTTAGATATATGGAACAATTTAAACTGGAAAGCTAGAGGTTAGTTATTTATAATGATTACATTTTTCTTTAAATATATTCCAGTAAAGACATTTAAGGGAAGCACAATATAAATATAATATATATATAATCAAGTTATATCCTTATAATAGAGGATTTTATATACATATGTTTTTGTATAGATGTAAATATAGCATATTATATAATATCTATCCATCCTATATATATATATATATATATACACACACACACACACACACACACACCTAAATGTTTTGGTATACATATAGACAGGCACATATATGTCTATGTATATGTATGTATGTATGCATGTTTATAATGAATGGTACTCTCTCCAAAATATACCCTGGAAGCTTATGTTCCTGATACTATCTTGGGTTTTGGGGGGCTTTTTTTTCCCATTTCTTTTTTTGTCACAAAAGCAGAGTAACAAAAAAATTCACATTAATTAAAGGTTCCAATTAGTTGTGTTTATGCTAAAGAACAAATGGTATCCTCATAGGGAAGAGACAAGTTCATTAGTTGTTGTGTTCTTTGTACTTCTTTAGTCAAAGAAATTTTTAAAATTTCTTAATTAACAAATTTTATTCAGATTATGGTTATTCCTGGTCATAAATAAATGAAAATGTGTCTGAGTTTGTATAGGTTTGTATATTCTTCTACCCTAAAGCTAAACTCCATATTTCATATGTTAATAATACTTCTGATTCAAATGTTATTGTTAGCTTTTAGCACCCCATTCCAACCCCTTTTTTGTTGTTGTTAACAAACATGCTACACAACAGTCCCTGTGATAGGGTCTAGAGATACGAAGATCATGCATGGTGCTACAGTTAGGAAAATGAGTAATTTGTGAGTTTACTTCTTCATTTTCCAGCTTATGTAGGTTGTCTTTATTTGACATAAAGTTAATGTCAATTATTTTATTTGGCTCTTGTAAAAACCAGTGCAATACTAATGAATGATAAGTCAATAAGATTTTACACTTCATCTTCTTAAAAATAAAAACTTTTCTATGTATTTAAACTGGTCATTTTTCAATTGATTTTAAATCAGTTACCATCTTCCATTTAGGATCATGGGTGGGAATGTCCTTGTAATTTTTTCTTGATGTTCCCAAGTGTAACATCCTTTGATTTAATGCTCCATTACTATGTGATGCCATGAAATTAGAAAGAGAGCTTTCAATTAATTTCCATCTAAAAGTTCTTATAGTTTTGCTACCTAATTGCAAAGAGATTAGAAATAGACTCCTTTTTCCCCAAAAATTAATTGGAGAGTTCTTACAACCTACACATTCATTGAAAAAGTGATTGGAATGAAATTGGATTTTTTTTTCAATCTACAATTTTTGATGCAGTTGAAATTCTCACACAGCTTTAAAATCTTCCTTTCCTTCAATATCCTTGCTGGGACAGATGGAAAGAAAAGTGCAGTCGTCGTATATAATTAATCTCTAGTTTTCCAGTTTAAATTGTTTCCCATACCTACACTTTACAAAAAAAAAAAGATGAATAATTTGCAGTATTTTTTCTTTTCCTATCACCAGGTGACCGATATTCCAGGGTAGTATTTACCTCCACTGGAGGAGAGACTTTATGGAACTTACATGCAATTAAATCAATGTGCAGTGTGGATAATTTGAGGGTAGGTAAAATAAAATCTCTTTAACACAGATTAGGTTATATTTTTGAAACTCCTTATACTGCTGACCCTGATGTCTAATAAAAAGATGAAAGTATTTAAAGGGATTACCTACTGTGATGTAAACACTAGCAGGCCAGCACTGGCTCACTAACAGCTTTGCATTCTTTCAGATCCAGGATCAAAGTGTCTCTGTATTCATCCACCTTCAAAAACATATCATCTCTTCTTTTAAGTAACAACAACAGCAGTAACAAAAAAATTCTCTTTTTTTCTGACTCATATTCTTTTGATGGATCAATTTTATTATTTCACAGCATATTTCCTTCCAGAATAATAGTCTAATGGTTAAGATGTTTTTTTCCCCCTTTTGTTGCTTTTTCTTTCATTTTTCTCTGTAGAAAGGAATTGACCTTCTTCATTGTTCTCCGGCAGTTTGTCAGCATCTTAATTATACTGTTAAGTGCCTGACTGTCTTGCAATCAATAGGTCATTTAGGCCTGTGACCTCAAAGGGAAATTTAGGGAGTAAACTGGGAAAAGGAGGACATCAAAGGGCATAAATACAGTATCAATATAAATGGCCAAGGTAATCCAATCCAGATTGCATTGAGCTCAGTTGTTGTTCCTTTTGGAAACGGAAGGGTGCCAGAAGACAGATACTTCCTCCCTGACTTTGTCCTCTCTAGAACCAAAATGACAACTACACCTGAAAACATAAAGCCAGCCTTAGGGACTGGAATAGATGTCAGTTTCATGTATTCAAAAGTAATTTTTCCTAGTGAAAACTGATGTCCTGTCGTATGTTAGCTAATGGACATGACAAGACAATATAATAATCATTAAAAATGAACTCATTATATTCTTATTAGAACTCTAAAGTCTTGACTTACATGGTTGAAAAAAATAATAATATGCTCCTAGATATCCTAGATTTCAACGAAGTTGTTGCCCTATAATAGGATGTATTTAGTAGAATTTAAATGTTGGAAGGGACCTTAAGCATTGACCTAATCCTATCTATTAATTTACTGAAAAGACTGAGGTGTAGCTAAGTGATAAGTCATGCAGCCATTTAGTAATAGGACTTTTGACTCCTTAGTCCAGAGGTAATTGAGGCAGCCAAGTGGCTTAGTGAATAGCGTGCTGAGACTGGAATCAGGAAAACTCATCTTCCTGAGTTCAAATCCAACTTCAGATACTTAGTAGCTGTGTGATCCAGGGCAAGTCACTTTATCCTGTTTGCCTCAATTTCCTTATCTGTAAAATGAGCTGGAGAAGGAAAATGGCAAACCTTTCCCACATCTTTGCCAAGAAAACCTCAAGAATATCGGTTATCTCCTCAGCTCTAAGCAGAATAATACGGCAGACCAGCTTAATAAATGTAGGCAATGGTGAGTATTTGGATGCTCTCTTTGCTCCTTTTCTATAGCCATTCCATTCACTCATTCTTCCTGAGAATGTTAGAACATGTTACATTCAGGATCACATGCATACCAGCTGTATGACAAATCCCTGGAAAGGATTCTCACAAACTGTGTAAAACCCAGCTTCGTTCTTCTGCTGTCCTGCCACATATGAACCTGGTTCATTTGGGCACTGGGTTCCTAAGCTGTTTCCCTGTTCTGTTGTTCTGAATGTTTCTTCCAAAATATTTCTCAGTGTTGGATTCTTCTAAATGCCCCGTCAAAGAAATAAAACATTGGATTCAATAAACTAAATGTAATAGGTAGTTTCCTTTCCATCCTACCACTGCAACACTTTAAGATTGAATGCCCTCTCTAGAGGTATATAGCATATCAACATCTGCAATAGAAAAAACTGGAGCTCATGCTTTGTAGGTGTTAGGCTGTCAATAGGATCACTAACCTGACTGCCAAGTGGCCATAAATATACCTTATATTATCTCTCACTTCTCCCCTCACTTACTAAAAAAGTTGTCTAACCTCATACTGCTACTTCCTTGCTACCTACTTATTCTTCATCTTCTTGCAGTTGGACTTCTACCCATACCTTCATACCGGATCTCTCCTCTAAAAGGTCACCAATGACTCCCTAATCACCAAATGTAATGGTGATTCCCTTCCCTCCCCCCCCCCCCATTATCATCTTCCTTGAATTTCCGGCAGTCTCTGAAACTGTACTAAAAACTCTCCTCTCTTAGTTTCAGAGACACTACATTCTCTTGCTTCTCTTCCTACCTTTCTAAACATTTATTCCCTGTTTTTTTCACTAACTGTCCATCCCCTTCCCAACCCCTTTGACCACTTCCATGGGTGTTTCCCAGGATTCTGTCCTTGTCTATCTTCTTCTCTTCTTTCTACACTCAATTTCTTGGCAGAGTCTGGTGGATGTCTGAGTTAGCATGGTCTGGTGGAAAGAATGATGGATTTGGAAACAGAAAAGAAATCAGAATTCATAACCTGGCGTTGAGTCACTTAACCTCACACAATTTACTTTACTGTCATGAAAGCACTTTGTCAACCTCAGTAAACTATTTAAAAGTGAGCCTTTATTATCTCATTCATTACCATGGTTTCAATGACCAACTCTCTGCCCATGGTGCCCAGATCTACACCCAAGTCCTTCTGGATCCTTCCCTAAGACCCACACCAGCACCTCCATTTGCCTGTATTACTTTTCCACCTGCCCATCCTACCAGCACCTCAAACTTAACATATTCAAAACCAAACTCATCTTCCTCCCCAAAGACTTCACTAATTCTGTCTATAGCACTGTAATTTACTGTGTCTCTTATGATTGTAACCTGAGGTTACCAAGGGTTCAACTATTCCCTCTCTTTCACTTCTCATATCCAGACAGTTATCAAGCCCTATTACCTTCTACTTTTGAGAATACCTTTCACATATGGATTCTTCTCTTGTCTCATTGTAACCTATCAAATATAGACCATCATTGTGATAGACTGTCTGGACAAGTGAAATTACCTTCTTCCTACCTGTGTCCTACTTCCAATATATCCTGTATGTCACTTCTAGAATACGTTTATAATTACAATATTCTGCTTCATTCTTCTGCTCAAAATTCCTCAGTGGATCTCCAATATCTACTGACTAAAGTTTAGATTCCTCTACTTGGTCTTCAAGGTGTTCTCCATTCTAGTACCACCTTACTTTTACAGCTTCATTTTGAATGACTCTCTTCTACTCACTAAAAATTTAGCTGAACTAGATCATTCTCTAACCTCTAAACAAACACTACCTTCTTTTGCCTTCATGCCTTTCAATTCTCTGTGCCTGAAATGCCCTCCTTTTCCCTCCAAGCCTATTGAAGTCCTATCCATTCTTTAAAGTTCAACTCATTAAGTACCTTCTCCACAAAGCCTTTCCTGATTCCCCTAGCTAGTAAGGACCTCACCTTAGACTTCAGATAGAACTTTGTTAAGTAACTTATCAAATAATGTGGCGTGTAAGTTTTCTGTGTTGGTGTCTTAGGCTCCTACTAGACAGTAAAGTCTCTGAGGACAAGGACTATGTATGGCTTATACTTATTGCTGAGCACAATATAACACAATGCATAAATGTTGTTATATTTGTATTAAAAGTGATGTATAATTTTATTAGGTAAACAAATCTAAATACTAACTTTACCAATTTCCAAATGTCTCTATTTTCTAATGTCCTGTTGCACTGTTGGTTTACATTCTGATCTCAGATTCTTTGATCAATGCCAGAATAGTAGGCCATTTTCATAAAGGAAATGCGTGACAAAAAAAAAAAAACTGTCTAGAGAATAGAATATGGTTAACAAACTCAGATTTCAGATAATGATAATGACCTTATGGTCCCCTAGTTGGAGGCCCCAAGGAGTTCAACTCTTTAATAGGATTTTTGCCTGTTTATCATAAGTGTGGTATGAGAAGACATTTGAATCCCTATGAGTATTTGGCAGGACTTTTTCTTTCTCCCTCTTCAAATCCTAGTTATTGTACTTATGTACTTGATTATTATCGAGTATCAAGTTGGATGTGATGCATGTAAAATTATAGAGAGTGGAATAGTTTAATTGCTAGTTGTTTGACTCTAGGGAATGTCTGGTAATCAATGTAATATCTTGATGGGAACAGATGTTTTATTTGTTGCCTGTCTGCATTTGTGGCACATTTAGTCCAACTCCAGCAGATTCCATTTAAATTACATGCTAGTTGTATTTGTAATGTAGACAGACATTGATTTCCACAATGATGAATAGCTTCTCTGTTCTACATTCCATTTTAATGAGAATGCCCATTTTCTTAGACACTTTGAAAATTAGTTTCATTTGATGGCTTCCACCTCTTCTTTAATGCCCCAAAGAGTACTTTGGCTGGGTGCATTTGAGTTACCAAAGTGTTTTTTTGCTTGACCTTTATTTTATAGGAGGGTATCAGCTCACTCTCCTTATTTTGTGGGCATTTTAGAGACTGCAGTTCTAGGCAATGAAGTGAGAAAGAGCATTGAGATCTTCCATTCCAGACCCAGTTATTAGCTTGTTTACAAATCAGGGATGGGGCAGAGGTCTCTGGGCTTAAAGAACCACAAACACACGATTACCTAACCATGACTAGGGGAAGATTGGAGGTGGGTAAAGAAAAGTAGTACAGATCTTGTCTTCTCTCCCTGGATTTCTCTTGAATTGTTTAAGGAAATACAGGACCAGAGCAATTTATATGGTCCCAGTCCCTTCCTAGGGTGCCAATCAAAGCACCATGTTGCACTTGCATGACCTTCTGTTAGAGATGCTATAGAAGGGATTCTTGGAAGAGTGAGAAGTAGGCCCAGAGATCACTGACAACCCTAAAGCCTTTGTGAGTTAGTATGTATGTACTGAGGGGGAAATGAGAAGATTCTAGCCCAGGTGTCAAACTTGTGTGTATTTTCTTTTATGGACAGGTTTTAGAAGTGTCATTCTTGTTAACTTAAGCAAAAACTGCATGGGTAAGAAGTGTTGTGCCTTTGATTAGTATTTTGTTCCTAAGCATCCATGTTCCTAACCCATCCATGATCAGTAGCTTAACTTTCTTCCCTTTATTCTTTTATTTTATTATTAATTGATTTTTAGTTATAAATATTCACTTCCATAAGATTTTGAGTTCTAAATTTTCTCCCCCTCCCCAAGATGCCATATAATCTGATATAGGTTCTACATATACATTCATATTAAACATATTTTCCCACTAGTCAGGAAGAATTAGAACCGATGAGAGGAACCACAAGAAAGAAGGAACAAACAAAAAAAGAGCAAATATGCTTTGATCTGCATTCAGACTCCATAGTTCTTTTTTCTGGGTGTGTATCTCTTCTTTTTATTCTTAATCACTCTTTTTAAATGTTTCCTCTCTCCTGGCATATACCAGAAGGCTGCCACATCTAAAAGTCAAGATACCATATGAAGTTCTGTGTCATTCTTTTCATATTTCCTTCTTCCTCACCCCCCAATTTGAAGTCAACTCCACCCCTGGTACTATCTAACTAGGGAAGCTCTCTTGAGCATCTTATAACCACATAAACTGAATGGCTTCCTTAAAATACCCTATTTTTGAATGACTAGAATTAAAGAAGCCTTGGTATTCCTGACATGAATTACAAGAAGCCATTCTTACTAACCACATTTTTATTTTTATAAGCTTCAAAGATTTTAAAATTATTCCTATGAATGTCTTTCTAAATATATAGCCCTGACCTATGAAGATAGATCTGCTTGCCAAGTATGTTGTATGTCTCCCCAAGCCCACATAGCTATGCAGTTTTCTTTCACCTGTCTTTAGTAACAAAGAGTCAACAGAGATAACCTTGCCAATGAATAGTCCAGATGACTATTTTTTAATTTCCTACATGAAGAACTGTGACATCTAGTTTAGGTTTCCCAGAAATTCTCATGTTTTCTATACTTGTAGAAACACTATCCTTCAGACATTTCCAAAGGCTATTTTACCAAAGAACACACACCAACCACGCCTACTTCTAAATTTGAGGACTGGAGCCATGGTGGATTACTAGCATTCATTTGGGACAGCCACAATCAGATTAGTATGTGGTCTATGTTTATTGCATCAGGTTTTTCAAATCTTTTGTCAAACACATGAAGAAAACACTATTCTTTGGAAAGGTTATATGAGGTTGGAATCCTGCTCTTATTTTCCACGTTTTTGCTGGCAACATCCCTACTTTTATCTCTAGTAGTGGTTATTTTTAGCAGCTAATTGTACATTCCTTGTAACTCATAGTGGGTTGCAAAATGGGATAAAACTTCATCTTTTCTCAACTTAAAACTGATTCTCAGGCACGTATCACCCTATACCTTCCAGTTCTCTGGAATGACCCTAGGGGGCTTGCATATCATTTCCTTGTAGGCTGAATTTGGATGCTTGCCATGAAAAATAAGCATATCCTTTTTCAAGGCTTCCTTTTCTTTATGGAGTAGCTCAGTTTTTCCTGAGTTGGCATGTATGGATGTTTTTATCTGGAAACAATCAAACATGAATTATCCTGTTTTTGAGGAATTCCAGACCATTATACTTCAGAATTTCTAAGGATCCATGATCTCATCAATGTGGGCACCTCCTCCAAAGGTGCAGATTACTACTCATCTATATTTTCTCATCTCGTAACATTGACTTTTAGCCATATCTTCCTATAAATGCTCAATAGAGGTGAAATGCTAGAGACTTTTCTCTAGCCCACTTCCATTTTCTATTGTACATTTCTTGGGTTATATCTTTGGTGCTACTTCTTGCACACAAGTCACATTTGGTAATATTTTGGTAATATTCTTCAGCCTATTCTTCACCATATGTCTTTCCATTGCCCTTTGGGTCATTTACAATTTTGATCCTTTGAAGATTGTGATGTTCCATGATTTACAGCTGTATAGCAACACTGGGATAAATATTCATGTTTAAAAGACTGGATTTTTGTTTCAGCAAGCAGCCTGGAGTCATTGAAAACCTTGTACAATTTTTCAGATGTATAGGCTTTAAAAAAAGTGTTTCTTTTTAAAAGTTTTTATTGATATTTTCTGTTTTTTATATCACTATAGTTTTCTCAGTTATTTCCTCCTTCCACCTTCCAGAGAGTTGTACCATATGACAAATAGCATGTTATAGGGAGAAAAAAAAGAATCAGAATAACTCATACATATATTGAAAAAGTCTGAAAACATATACGGTGTCTAATACCTGTGGATCTCCCACCTCCATGAAGGAGTAGGTTGAGGGTTTATCTTCTAATTTCTTTGAGTCCTGCTTAAGCTTTCTAATTTATATTGTCGTAGTTGTGTATATGGTTTTCTTGTCTCTGCTTCATTCTGTATTGGTCATGCTTCTCTGTATTCATCTCACACATCATTTCTTATAGCATAGCAACATCCCATTACCTTAATGTACCACAATTTATTCAGCCATTCCCCAATTAATGGGTGCCTATTTTGTTTCCATTTCTTAGCTATCACAAAAACTGCTGCTATAAATACCATTTCACACCTCTACCAACAGTATATTAGTATGCCTATACTTCCACAATCCCTTCAACACTGATCATTGCCATTTTTTGCTATTTTTGTCAATTTTCAATATGTGAGGCAAAACCTCAAAGTTGTTTTGATTTGCATGTCTCTTATTATTTGTGATTTGGGGGATTCTTTAATGTGGTTGTGAATATTTTTTTAAAAAATTTTAGAACTGTTTGTTCATATATTTTGACCATTTATCTACTGGGGAATGGTTATTAGTCTTACATATATTTATTAATTAATTGTTTCTGTATCTTGGATATGAAATCTTTATTAGAGAAATTTCATACAATGATTTTCCCCCATTCAACCACTTCCTTCCTTTATCCTAGATACATTAATATTGTCTGTACAGAAGCTTTACAGTTTCTTTTTTTTGTTTTTTTGGGGGGCAGAGAGGGGGAAAGCAGGGCAATTGGGGTTAAGTCACTTGCCCAAGGTCAAAAGGCTAGTAAGTATGAAGTGTCTGAGGCCAGATTTGAACTCAGGTCCTCCTGACTCCAGGGCCAGTGCTCTATTCACTGCACCACCTAGTCACCCCAAGCTTTTCAGTTTCAAGTAATCAAAGTCATCTGTTTTATCTTTTGTAATTGCCTCTATTCCTTGTCTAATTAAGAATGTGTCACTTAGGGGTGGCCAGGTAGCACAGCAAGTAAGAGCACCAGCGAATCTGGGCTCAGACACTTAGCGCCCACCCAGAAACACCTGGCCGTGAAACCTTGAGCAAGTTACTTAACCCCAATTGCTATAAAAAAAAAAATGTGTCACTTAGCTGTAGCTTTGAGAGGTATATGATCTACTTCTTTTCGAATTTTTTCATAGTATGATCTTTAATATTAAGGTCATATATCCATTTTGAATGTATCATGGAGTATGGTATACAATATTGGTCTAAGAAAGTCTAATTTCTGCCAGTTCTCCCAATAGCTTTTGTCAGATAAGGGGTTTTTTACTAGGTAATTTTTGTTTTCCATTTTATTGGGTTCTAATAGTTCAGAATCTCCCTTGTCTAGCCTTTTCCATTGTTCTCTTTTCATTCTTTAACCAGAGCCAGATGGTTTTGAGGATAGCTGCTATTTTATAATAAATTTGAGGTGTAGAAATGCTGTTCTTAGCTTCAACAACTATGTTTTTTCATCATTTCCCTTGATATTCTTGATCTTTTGTTTTTTCAAATGACTTTTTAAAAATTATTTTATTAAGTTCTGTAAAGTAAAATTAAAATTTTATTAAAATTTTTTACATTTGAATCTGGACATATTAGGGGGTCACTTTTCATTACCTGCAATAGATCTTGTAGAAAGCCAAGAATTACGCAATTATAGGTAGCATGGTTCCTTGAATCCAAGTTCTCTTGACTCCTGAGTCAATTCTTTTTCCACTATACCACAATGCTCCCTTGCATTAAAAAAAAATCTGTTTACTAAAAATGTAACTCAATCTAAATTATCGTATGGTATAAAGCCAGATTACTGAAGATGATACAGTCTCATTTAAATCTCAATTCACATTTTTTTGGAAGATGTAATTTGAGGTACTTACTGCTTTTCTAAAATGTTGTGTGTATGTGTTTTGTCTTTAATTTCTCTCTGTGCAGATCAGATCCCATTCCCAGTTCAGTGATCTCTGCCAGAGGGCCACAGCTGCTTCCTGTTGCCCCAGCTGGACCCTGGGAAACTACATTGCTATACTTAACAATAGGTCATCCTGTCAAAAAATTGTCGAGAGAGATGTTTCACATACCTTGAAGCTGCTTCGAACCTGTGCCAAACACTACTACAATGGCACCCTGAGGCCAGACTGCTGGGACATAGTGTCTCGGAGGAAGGATCAACTCAAGTGTACCAGCGTGCCTCGTAAATGCACCAAGTACAACGCCGTTTACCAGATCCTCCACTACCTGGTAGACAAAGACTTTCTGAGCCCAAAGACAATTGACTATGTGGTGCCAGCCTTAAAGTACAGTATGCTCTTCTCTCCTACTGAGAAAGGGGAAAGCATGATGAACATTTACCTGGACAACTTTGAGAACTGGAACTCTTCAGACGGTGTGACCACTGTCACAGGAATAGAGTTTGGTATCAAACACAGTTTGTTTCAGGATTATCTTTTGATGGATACCGTGTATCCTGCCATCGCCATTGTGATTGTACTCTTAGTCATGTGCATTTACACCAAGTCCATATTTATCACTCTGATGACTATGTTTGCCATAATTAGCTCTTTGATTGTGTCCTATTTTCTCTATAGAGTAGTATTTAACTTTGAGTTTTTCCCCTTCATGAATCTCACTGCACTCATCATCTTGGTTGGGATTGGAGCAGATGATGCTTTTGTACTGTGTGACGTTTGGAATTACACCAAATTTGACAAACCCCACGCCGAAACCTCCGAGACAGTGAGCATCACACTGCAACATGCTGCACTCTCCATGTTTGTCACTAGCTTCACCACTGCAGCCGCTTTTTATGCTAATTATGTCAGTAACATCACCGCTATCCGGTGCTTTGGAGTTTATGCCGGGACGGCCATTCTGGTGAATTACGTCCTCATGGTCACTTGGCTGCCCGCTGTAGTTGTGCTTCACGAGCGGTATCTCCTCAATATATTCACTTGCTTCAAGAAACCTCAGCAGCAGATGTACAGCGACAAAAAATGCTGGACAGCAGCCGTTTGCCAAAAGTGCCACAAAGTTATTTTTGCCATTTCTGAAGCATCTCGGATTTTCTTTGAAAAAGTGTTACCGTGCATCGTCATCAAGTTCCGGTATGTTTGGCTCTTCTGGTTCCTTGCTTTAACTGTAGGCGGGGCATATATTGTGTGCATTAATCCAAAAATGAAGCTGCCCTCTCTGGAGCTGTCTGAATTTCAGGTGTTCAGGTCTTCTCACCCTTTTGAACGCTATGATGCGGAGTACAAAAAGCTCTTCATGTTTGAACGTGTTCACCATGGGGAAGAGCTGCACATGCCCATCACAGTCATCTGGGGTGTGTCCCCTGAAGACAATGGAAATCCACTCAACCCCAAAAGTAAAGGGAAGTTGAAGCTGGATACCACTTTCAACATCACTAGCCCAGCTTCCCAGGTCTGGATTTTGCACTTCTGCCAGAAGCTGAGGAATCAGACTTTCTTTTACCAGACTGATGAGCAAGACTTCACTAGCTGCTTCATTGAGACTTTCAAACAGTGGATGGAGAACCAGGATTGTGATGAGCCTGCCCTTTACCCATGCTGCAGCCACTGGAGCTTTCCTTACAAGCAGGACATTTTTGAATTGTGTATAAAGAGAGCAATCATGGAGCTAGAAAGAAGTACCGGGTACCATCTGGATAGCAAGACCCCAGGGCCAAGGTTTGACATCAATGATACCATCAGGGCTGTAGTGCTGGAGTTCCAGAGTACCTACCTCTTCACACTGGCCTATGAAAAGATGCATCAGTTCTATAAAGAGGTAGACTCATGGATTTCCAATGAACTTAGTTCTGCTCCAGAAGGTCTTAGTAATGGTTGGTTTGTCAGCAACTTGGAATTTTATGATCTCCAAGATAGTCTCTCAGATGGCACACTTATTGCCATGGGTCTTTCAGTAGCTGTTGCCTTTAGTGTGATGCTCCTTACAACTTGGAATATAATAATAAGCCTTTATGCAATTGTTTCAATAGCTGGAACTATATTTGTCACCGTTGGCTCCCTAGTTCTTCTGGGCTGGGAGCTGAATGTCCTAGAATCTGTCACAATTTCAGTAGCTGTTGGTCTGTCTGTAGACTTTGCTGTCCATTATGGAGTTGCTTATCGCTTGGCACCAGACCCAGATCGAGAGGGAAAGGTGATCTTCTCACTGAGTCGCATGGGCTCTGCAATAGCAATGGCTGCCCTGACCACCTTTGTAGCTGGTGCCATGATGATGCCCTCCACAGTTTTAGCTTACACTCAGCTTGGCACTTTTATGATGCTTATCATGTGCATCAGTTGGGCTTTTGCAACCTTCTTTTTTCAGTGCATGTGTCGATGCCTTGGGCCCCAAGGTACTTTTGGCCAAATTCCTTTACCTAAAAAGTTTCAATGCAGTGCCTTCTCTCATGCTTTGTCTCCAAGTCCAGGCAACAAGGGACAGAATAAAGCACATGCCATGAATACATATCATTTAGATCCCAGAGGTCAAAAGTCTGAACTAGAACATGAATTTTATGAGTTAGAACCTCTGGCATCCCATAACTGTAACACCTCAGAGAAGACAACTTATGAAGAAACCCACATTTGCTCTGAATTTTTCAATGGCCAAGCAAAGAACCTGGGCGTACCTGTACATGCAGCCTACAACAGTGAACTCAACAAAAGCAGTAAAAATGGTACCAGCTCTGCTTTGTTGCAGTCGTCTGTGGAACATCACACCATGTGCCAGCTCTTCTCTCTGAACAGGAGGTGTAGCTGCCCACATGCCTATAAGCATTTGAGATACAATCCACATTCATGCCAGCAGCTGGGTGATTGTTTGTGCTTCCAGTGTGCTCCTGCGGGAAACTTTGTACAGGTCCAAAATAGCATGGCACCCCTAAATGCTGTACAACAAGCCCCTGAAGGCTTTGTGCATCCCATACCACATATCCACCACTGTCCTTGCTTACAAGGAAGAGTAAAACGACCTGTAATGCAGAATTCTCTACCGAGAAATTTTTTTCTCCATTCAGTGCAACACATTCAGTCCCAAGAAAAAATCAACAATGCCAATGCACATAGTCTTCAGAGCATTGAAGAGAACATTAGGACTCTTCCAAAGACAATGGACTCCTCCCCATTTATCTGCAGAAGCACAGGCTCTATAATAAAGTCATGTTGTGATCCCGAAAATACTGTGTTACCAAACCAAAGGGAACTCTGTAAAAATAGAGACACTTGTGACTTCATAGGGAATTCTGAGGTCAGTGGAAATGAAAGCAAGGACATTTGCTCAGTGAATCAGACCGACAAACCAGAGAGCAAGGGGGACCTGAGTTCACCACAGACTGGTCTAATTGTAAGCTCAGAACATTTAAACCAAAATGAACCAAAACTTCTATTTAACAGTTTAAGAAAAGAGAGTGGTTATGTATCTCACCCTAGCAATTCCCAGTGTTGTGGCAGAGTTGTCAAGGTGAAGTGCCATTCTGTGGACTATCAGATGCCAAACATTGAAGCCAATGTGCCTGCTGTATTAACACACTCAGAACTTTCCAGTGAAAGTTTAATAAAAACATTATAATAAATATTAAGTTTAGAAAGTGTCTCAATCTTTCTTTTCAAATGGAAATTCAGAATGGGCCCTGAAAACACAGAAATGAACATTTTAACCTTGATTAACATTGAGTCATAGAACCAAACGGAAAACTCAGTGAACCAAAAAATAAAATTTCATAGGTATTGGGTGGAGTTTTGTTTTATTCTTTTGTTGAGAGTAGATGAATCTCACTGAAAAATGTGTTCATTTTTCTCATAAGATATTATGACTGTTATAAAATTATTTCTAATAAAGTAGTTTTTGCAACTTGAAGCCAGGGATAAAAGAGAAATGTCCTATCCACCATCTTCACCCAGAACTCAAAGGCCTTTCTTTCCTCAGGGATCCTAGATCCCATAGTTTCTATTCTATTAGGCAGTCAAATTTCTATCCCCATTCAGATCCTGGACTTTTACTTAATATCAACATCACTTGACCATATAGACAGTTTTCTCCTATCTGTGCAGAAAGGCATAAGAGTGACTTTGATTTTAATAGTCAATTTAGAGATAGCCCCGGCAATAATTCCACAATGCCTTTTGGGACCTTTTGAGCAGTGGGAAAACACTGTATTCTGGTGAAACCATGTTCAAAGATTAATAGATAATCTCAACCATTCAAGGGAGGCAAGTAAAAGAATATCCTTTTGTAAATGTTCCACAGACTATTACCATGTTCAATATAAGTTCATGCTCAAATTGGTATCTTCTCAGTGTTAGCTGGCATCCGTATTTGTCTTTCTCATTTAGTTATTAAATTGGTTGGCAAAGCAGCCATAAGTGATATTCAATTGATATTTTAACACACAGAAAGAGAGCATGTCTAACCAGTCAAAGAATATTAGTGGAAATCTGGTGTTGGAAAGTTTACCCATCCAAACCAGTATTAAACTCCCCAAGATGAGTAAAGGGTTGATGCAAGTCCACAGCATTTATTTTCCACATAGTAGAATGGATGTTGGATCTCTGAAGTACTCCCATGTGGCGTGTTTTATTCTCTGGAAAGATCCATTTTTCTGTGCCTGAGAAGATTTTCCAATTACTCATTTCTTTTGTTATTTGGTAGATTAAATTGTCAGTGTTTGATGACATTGTGAACATTGTTCTACTATGCTGTAAGGACCTAGAATTGTTCTCTTTCTTGCCAACAGAGATTTGAAGCTGAGGTTTCAGGCAGCATTTTAATTGACACTAGCATATCTAATGTTGGATCAGTGTATAGGAGTTGGGTTGTTGGAGCCTGCCTTCTGGGTAATAGTTCAAACAACACATCGTAAGAACAGGATGTCATCTGATACTTAGTGCATTATAACCTCATTCAGGGAGACAGATCTCAGCCGCCTTCTATTTTCTTGTATGTATTTTAGTTGTTTTTTTTTTTTAATGAAAGACTTGGGTATCAAATTGAGTCCTCTGATCTCTGGAATATTCCCTACAAAAGAGTTTATTTTCTAAAAAGCTTAATATCAATTATTCCAGTAGAATGCATACAAATTATTCCTGCCCATCATCCCAGGCCCTGAAACCAGTCAATGGTGAGTAAACACTAATAAGAACAGAGAGCAGGCGCCACAGTCCTAATGTTAGATTTTCTCTCTGACACATCTAACTCAAATCAGAACTGGTAAAAATCCAAGCACTCACAGCACTTTTATTGCTCTTTTGTTTCTATTGGCCTGAATTTTTTTTTAAAACAAAGTAACAAAAACTCAATGGTTTTTCCATTATTTAGTCAGTGTGTTAATCACCATTTGAGTGTGTTTTTCTTAATTTCCTAAGTTGAAAAGAATATGAGGGGTATCCATACATGCATACATGGATACTGAGGTAGGCTATGGTCTTTGGACCCTAAATACAACTTAAATAATTTGGTTTTCATCTTCCATGTATCATGCCTTTCTTCAGTCATTCAGAGAGGCTTTGAGAGACCATGTGGATCAATGGAAGAAAAAAAAATAGTTAAAAAGCCAAGGATAATTTTCATCTCACCACTTATCTATAGTGTGACCTTGAATATGTCACTAGATCTTTTGCTACTTTTTTCCTCGAACAGTGACTAGTAATATTAACTATTTCTTTTTCCCCTCCAGGACTCTTTTGTAAACCTGTGTTGGTTGATGCTTAGAAAGCTTTTTGAACTCAGTTTGAGTCTGGGGCCATAGAGAGATAAGGCATCATTATTTCCAGTTCAATGCCACTAAGGAATTTAGACTTGTCTTCTAGGAGTTACTTGGCCCTCAGATGAGTGGGTTAGTTACATTTTGGAAGGAGTGCCCTTTTTCTTTCTGATAAACTATTCATGTAACTTGGGACATATCTGATTTGGGGAAAGAGTTAAATACTGTTTGTATCCCTAAAAGCAGAGAGATAGAAAGTCTTTCTATAGCAGACAGGCTAGAAGTCATGTATGCATAGCTTTTTTAAGACCTTTCTGATGTGCTCTGCTAAACAGCACATCATATTTACCTAACCTGACTTTTCCTTTGGTGATTATAGCCATGTTACCAATCTAGTTCTTCATTTTTCCTGCCAAGCCACTTATTTAATTTCTACTTGGTTGAACAAGTGGATTATTCTGAAAGCAATGTGCTTCCTTTTCCCCCCAGGGAAGAATAGCTGTATTGTTTAAAGGGTAAACTACACATCTTCACATGTGTATGTTCATTTCCTGTATGTAATTACTGTAAAAATACACATACTTATAAGACAAAAGAGCCTTTAAGACTATGCTAAGCTGCTATTAAATATTCTTTCCAATAATCTGCCATGCCTAGGCCTCAGTCATTACAACTTTAAAAAAAAAAAGGATAATCTAAATAGTTCCATAAATGTAAGTGGTATAGGAAGAAGATTAGCAAACATTTCTAGTGGCTATTGTCCCAAATGTAGACTAGCTTTTATGTTCTGTTTACATTAAGAACCTATGGTTTCTGTTTTTTTCAAGGGGGATGGGAAAATTCAGACTGTTGGACTTCGCTAAATTAGTTGAATTTAACAAAGGCAATCAGCCTTAAATGGGACCATGAACTTGAGTTTATGTCCAGAATTGAATCTAAAGATTCAATTTTAAATGCTTTTCACAAATAATCTGAAATGAAAATCTGATAAGGCCATAAGGACTTATATCAATTACATTCAAAATGTATGGCAATACAATTACTGCATTCAGATTCCCTGCTTAAGACTTTTTCACCTTATTATTAAATGTATTTAGCTGACATTCAAATGTCAGTGATTTTTGTGTCATGCCACACTATTGCTGTACTGTGGCTGTCCTGTGGAGCATGTGTGGGGATACACCTGGACCCTGGCCACTTCTTGGGATACATTCTCAGTGCTAAAGGACTTCGTGTTTAGAGTAACACAGCTTTGAAATCACTTGCTAGGGGGAAGAGGTACAGAGGGGTTTCCCAGGGTCCCACTTGTGTTATCCCAAAATGCCAAATTCTTTCAGTGATGAACACTTGTCCCCCGGAATTGCTAGGGCCCAGGTCTATTTAGGCATGTTCCATGAGTTAGCCACTGTTAACATTTTTAAAATATTCATTGTCATTCAACAAATAAGTATCTATTAAATGCCTACCAGGTAGAAGACACTGCTAGACTCTGAGAATGCAAAGATTGAAAATAATGTACTTCCCGACAGGAGTGCTTAGAATCATTCTAATGGGGAAATGAAGCTTGTATTCAGTTAACCATAATATTATTTAAACTATGATAAATGCATAGGGGAGGAGTCAAATATGGCAGTAGAGATGGGGGCAGAGGGTAGGGAGGAGAAAGGAAAAATGTTTGAGTCCGGAGCTCCTGAGTTAGGGATTAAAGGAATAGAAGAGTTTCAGTATAAGGAGTTCTAAGCAGGACCTTAACTCAGGGAGTATATAAATCTTTGGAATTTGCATTTATATGCTCAATATATACATTTTGTTACACATATTTAATTCAACAATGATTAATTACCAACTGTGTGCATAAAATTCCTAGAGACTAGGAGAGATACAAAGCATGTTCCTTTAATAGAGCTTAAATTTGTAAGGGCATAAGAGAGTAGTGGCAATTCACATTAGTAGCAGAGAACTGGTAGGTTCCATTAATACTTCTGTTATTTGTCTAATGTTTATGCTTTTTATGGCCTTGGCCCCCCAGAGGCTGATTTTTTTAAACCACTCAAAGTTATCCTCAGTAATAAAACTAAAAACAAGCACTAACTAATCACTTTTACAGGTTCAAACCATGCTGCTACATGTGCATAGTCACTAAAAATAAAGATGACGTTCTACTAGTCTGCTGATTATTGATAAATATCGGTTAGGTGTATCTACCTCCTTTTTAAGGTTTATCAGAATTAATACCATATTTAAATAAATCTGGTCAGAAAGAATAATATCTTTCACAAAAAGGCAGTACCCAAGTGTGAGCCCTGTCTGGTCTTGTCAGTGCTGTGAGATGCTACTTTTAGGTAGAACTGTGACCTTGTATTTTTTTCCTTTTGAATCAGGAGTGTGGAGGGTGGGAGAGAGAGTAGACAGTGACCCTGTGTTAACCTGCCCAATAGCCTGTAAGGAATCTTCCCTTTAAAATAAAATGAACTCTAGGACCTCTGACTATAGTTTATTGTCATCATACTTAAATAAAAAGTACAAAGGGTAGAGAAGAGAATTCAATTCGACAGACATTTATTGAAGTCTTCTATTGGTAAGGCACGAACACTCTTCCCTTGAGGGCAGAATACAAAGTTGACTAAAGCAGGTCTCTGTCCTCAAATCCCTTGCAGTCTAATAGGGAAAATTATTTAATATTTATCTAGTTGATATATAAAGCCTTTCCCAACTTGGCCTCTTCCTAACCTTTCCAGTCTTTTTACAATTCACTCCCCTCCATGCACTCTGCAATCCACCTACCCACATCTTACATCTCCTTACTCCATGTATTTGCATGGGCTGTCTCCCATGCCTAGAATGCTCTTCCTCCCCATCTCTGACTCCTGGCTTGCCTGGCTTCCTTTAAGACTCAGCTCAAGTATTATCTTCCACAAGAGAACATTCCCAATCATTCCCATCACTAGTCCCTTCTCTCTGAGTTTGCCTTCCATTTATACTTTATCTATCTTGTACATTTCTAATTACTTTTTACACTGTTTCTTCCATGAGAATGTAAAATCCTTGAGAACAGGAACCATGCTTTTGAGCACAGTGCTTGTCATATAGTAAATTTGTTATAAATAATTGTTAACTGACAAAAGGAAATCCCATGTTGCTTCCATATTCAGTTTTGTGAAGTCAAAATCCTGCCACTCAGAACAAAGAACATTGTAAAGACAAACAACTTTGAAAGACATAAGACTTCTGGTCAACCCACTGAGCAGCCACCATTCCAAAGGGCTGAAGCACCTACCTACCTCCCTGACAAAAGTGATAGACTCGGGTTTCAGAACAAGACTTTTTTTTGTTTGTTTTGCATCATCATGCATGTTATGTTTATCTTTTTCTTTTTCCAGTAGGAGAAAGAAAATAGATTTTTTAATTAAAAAATAAATATTAAAAAAGAAGCTATAATTACCTGGCATTCTCAGCAGCGTGGCAGACACTGACTCTATCAATGTCCTTACCATAGTAGACATTGTTAGTAATCTAACTTAGTCAAAAGTGACTCTATAGGGGTAGCTAGGTGGTGAAGTTAATAGAACAATGGCCCTGGAGTCAGGAAGAACTGAGATGAAATCCAGCCTCAGACACTTGACACACTAGCTCTGTGACCTTAGGCAAGTCACTTACCCCGAATTGCCTTGCCTTCCCCCCTCAAAAGATATTTTTAAGTGGCTCTGTAAAGCAGATCAGAGGTTTAAGGAATCAAAGATCTAAAGTGGGAGGAAACTTAGAGGTCATCTAGCCTAACCCCCTCATTTTGAAGATGAGTAAACTAAGGTCCAGAGAAGTTGTGATGTACCCAAGTCATGCAGCCAATGGCAGACCCAGGGTTTGAACCCAGAGACTCTGACGCCAAATCTAACATTCTTTCTACTACCTCCTTCCTATTAGATGTAAACTAGTCTTTGAAATGTCATAGAGGGACAAGCATCTTCACATACCTATAGGCCATTTCTCTTTAGAGGGAAAAAAGTCAGGGAATGTTTCATGGAGAAAGTGGTTTTGACTTTTAAAGCACTTGTAGTATAACCTTTGGGCTACTTCTTCTCCCCTCTCCCACCAGCTATTTCTACCTGGGGTTATAGTAGGAAAGTCAGAGTGTGTTTGGGAGATGGGGACTAGCCCAATTTGCCAGGACCATAGAGTAAAGGGAGTAAAAAGGACATAATGCCAAATGGGCCCAAATTGTGGAGGGCCTTGGGTGCCAGATTGAGGAATTTGAACTTGATTCAGTAGAAAATAGGGAACTGTCACAGGGTTCTAAAATGTCATGATAAAGCCAGATCTGTACATAAGAAGATTAATCTGGCAATATAAGAAGGATGGATCAGATCAACTTGTCCAAACATCATCTTTCTCCCCAAAATAGCCATTCCACCTGTCACTATTTTCTATTGGAAACACCACCATTCACCCTGTTTCCCTGTGAAATCATTCCTGATATTATCTTTGACTCTTCCCTTTCATATCCAGTCAATCAAAATCAATCAATAAACATTTACTGGTGCTTACTATGTGCCAGGTACCATGCTAAGCACTGGATTTGTTACTAAGGTCTGTCAATTTTACCCAGGCAGCCCCAATCACATCTGTCCCTTCCTCTTTAATCCCTCAGCAAGCCCTCATTAATGACTACCGGATTGTAGCAATAGCCTCCTAACAGGTGGTCCTGTGTAAAACCCACCTCCAACCCATCCTTCTTACTATTGCCAGATTAATCTTCTTATGTACAAATCTGACTTTATCATGACTTTTTAGAACCCCGTGATAGTTCCCTATTTTCTACTGAATCAAATTCAAACTCCTCAATATGGCTACCCAAGGCCCTCCACAATTTGGACCCATTTGGCATTATGTCCCATTACTCCCTTTACTCTATGGTCCTGGCAAACTGGGCTATTCCTCATCTCCCAAACACTCTCCAGTTTTCCTATTATAACCCCAGGTAGAAATAGCTGGGGGTTTGCGGGGGAGGGGAGGAAAAGCAGCCCAGAGGTTATACTATAAGTACTTTAAAAGTTAAAAACTACTTTCTCCACAAAACCTTCCCTAAGTTTTTTTTTCCCTCTAAAGTGTTGTAGTGACTTTCTTCCCTCTTCCCACACCTTCCCATCTCACATAGCTTTCGGCTATACCTCTCGTTCATTTATTATGTATTATTTCCGCCCAAGGGAGATCGTGTCTGGAGTGTTGCTTTTAGTTTGGAATGCCACGTTTTAGGATGGACATTGATAGACCAGAGGGCATCCAGAGGAGGACAACCAGAATGGTGAAAAGGTTGGAGGTCATGTCATACAACAACTAGCTGAAGAAAAAGGACAGGTGTAGCTTGAACAAGATGAGTCTTAGGGGGAACAAGACTAATTTTGAAGGGCTGTCCTCTTAGAAAAAGGTTTAAACTTGCTCAGTTTAACCCCAGAGGGCAGAACATGGAATCTGCAGAAAGGCAGATTTCTATTTCAGATAAGAAAAGCTTTCTGGCACTCAGAACTATAGAAACAACAGAATGAGCCACCCCAGCAGGATCTGGGTCTCCCATAATTAAAGATCCTCACGTGCAGACTCAATGATAATTTCTCATTCAGATATGGGTTGATCTCAATCACTCCTGGGGTCCAATCTTATTCAGAAATTATGTGATTTCATTGGATAATTTCCTGATTCCAGATTCACCCCTAGCTATTCATATTTCCCTCCCTCCTTAAATATTTCTTTACTCCCTACCTTGGGTCATAAGGAAGTCATGTCTAGTCTCTGCAATCCCCTCCCTTACTCTACCCCCAGAAGAATGTAGGTTCCTTGAGGGCAAGAATTGTTTTCCCTTTTTTTTTGGCCTATGTATCCTTCAAGCTTAGCACAGCATCTCATTAATTAGTGTTTAATAAAAGTTTGTTGAGCTGAATAGTCATTTATATATGTGTCCTATCAACCTACTACACTGTAAGCTTCATCGGGGCAAATTTGGATTCTAATCTAGACTTTAAAACTTTTTATGTCTTCTCTCTTCAACCCCCTACCGAACCTTCCAACTAGACAGCTATTTCCATACTTCATATGTGTAGTATTCCCAAAGGCAGGGGTTATCATTTAATTGTTAACATGCTAAAGGTAAAGAGTCAGTCACAAAAAGTGACCCATTTTAGACACAAGGAAAAAATAGAAGAGGCTCAATTTAAATGATATTTATGAGGGTAGAAGAGTTGACATGTACACAAATAACTAAAATATGTGGCATCATGTAGTGGTATCAAGCTCAAATAGAAATGGGGTCACTAAACCAGACTCAAGGACCCTGAAGGCCACATATTGACTCAGAAAGCCACCCGTGTTTATACATTCCTTTTTAAATTGCTACATCAGCATATTAGAATCAGATAGAAACTTTATCTGGTTCAGGCCATATTCAGGAGTGTCATGGGACAAAACATAGCCTGCTGTGTGTTTGACACCTTTGAAGTCACAAGTAGAGAGCGGGCCTCAGAGTCAGAAAGATCTAGGTATTAGGCATGCCTCTTACACATACAGATTGTGTGTGTATCAGTAAATCATTTAATTTCTCAGTACCCCAGGCAACTAGAGTTTCCTTTCAGGTCTAGTCCCTGGCCCTTATCCCTACCAGGCAGACTGTAGAAAGTTCCATAGAAGAAGTGTGAACAGTGCTAACTAAGGGTGTTCAGAGTAGAGAAGGAAGCCGTCTGACTGATGAGAAGCAGAAGAGGTTCTAGAGAAGGTATTATTTGAGCAGGGTCCTGGAGGATAGGTAGCATTTGATATGGTGGAGAATGGATGGTGCCATGGCATAAGCCAAAATTTGAAAGGAAACTAGGGATTTGGGGTGGGAGGTGGGGGAGGGAGGGAGGAGGAAAGAAAGCATATAGTATGATTACTGAATGCTTACAGAACTGATCAAGTTATATTGATTGGATGGTGGTTTGAACTGGTGTCCCTCAGATGGTGACCAGTAAGACAGTTTGAACGCTTGAGCATTGAGTCGTGAGTGGGTTCTGAGCGCAATACTCAGACATGCTCATACACCCACATTCGTGCATCCTTTGTTCTGGAAGGGTCTCATAAGTAAGGACATTTTCTTGTGAACACAGGTTAGTAAAAAAAAAGCTGGGGGGCAGTGAGAAGTACAATCATTAATAATAGTAATAATTCATAATTATGTAACATTTTAAAGTTTGCAAAGTGCTTTACATATATTATCTCCATTGAGCTTCATTCACAACAACCCAGTGAAGTAGATGCTATTGTTTATTCCCATTTTACAGATGAGGAGACTGAGGCTGCAATAGTTCAAGTGACATGCCCAGGATCACACAGCTAATAAGTATTTGAGGCAGATTTCAAAGTCAGACCTTCCTGACTCCCAGTCTAACACTCTATCTACTATGTCACCTTGCCATCTTAGCGCCTGCTAATGTGGAATTTGGGAAAAATTAGAGGTATAATTTTTTCTTTACATCAGAGGGGACAGCAAACCAAGACTGTTTACAAATTTTCAAGAAGAATATCCAGTCTTTCCTAAGAAAACAATTTGAAAAAAAATACTTTAAAAATAACGTTTACAGTCTTATTTCTCAATATAATTGTGACAACAAATAGCTCATTTGTAAAAACTCTTTTTAGGCTTGGAAAGCACTGTCCTCATAACAACATTGGAATATAATCTCAGTTTTATAGATCTGAACCACAGAATCTCAGAGTTGGTAAAGACCTCAGAGATCATCTAAAGTCAACCTGAACTGGACCAAGAAATCTTCTCAGTTGAGGAAGCTGAAGTTGAGAGAAGTTAATAAGGGCTTGCCAATGAGTCATACTGCTTGTAAGTGTCAGAGCTGGGATTCATATCCAGATCTCCTAAGTTCAAGGCCAGTATTCATTCTACCATAATACACTGTGTAAATTACAAATGATTATTTATGCATTAAAAGAAAGTCAAAAGGACTCCAAGTTGGCAAAAAGTTTTGCCTAATGTTTGTTTCACATTACATATATTCTTGAATCTCCATTGATGGTATTTATTATTTAAAACACTCTTCAATTCAGACTTTTTGATAATTCAGACTTCTCAGTCCTGGCTTCCCTCTCCCCTTCTCTCTCCCCTCTCCCCCCTCCCATAATAATTATTTTAAATAAACGAGGTTTTATGGTACATAGATAACCTTTTGCTATTCTTGGCAGGGTCTCTGGCCACAATAAAAGTTTCAGATTCAATTAGTAGCTGGCATTAATCCCTTTGCCACAGCAGAGATGGTGCGTAAAACCACAACCCACCGAGCTCCTTTGGGCCAAATTTCTGTGTATGCAGACATTTGAAGGAAAGTTTCCAAAGCAGAGGAATCCTTTGACAGAGCTGCCTTCCTTTCCCTCCCCTGACCACACCTTACTCCCAAACAAAGTGAAGCTTAAACAAGTTTCCCTGTACCATAAGGCTTTAACTTAAATGCCTATTTGCTCTCTATGGTATGTACTTTAGAAAAAATTAAACTTTAGTTCCTTTGCATGGTATATTCATCTTTGCTCACCAATGTTCTACAAACATAGAGTTACATAACCATACCATAGACATCCCCTATTTGGGTCTCTTTGTCTTGCTCTAAAACCATTCCCTCCCATTCTATTGGGCAGATATGTAGTTGATTAGAATTCCCTGTAGTGCAGGACCTGCCAAATGTGGGAAATTACACAGTGGTTTTGCACAATATATACAAGGAATGGTTAGACTATGAATTTTACTCAGTATCAATTCTTCTTTAAATAAAAGCATTTAGTCTTGGTGTTTCAGAAAACCAATTTGGGTACAATCTGTGGCTTACTTGTTCCAGACCACATGAGGGTAGTAGACTTCATTTCTACACACTTCAGGAGTGGAGAGAAGATCATCTTTCCCTCTTCCTTCCAGTTTGGTTCCAGAGCCTGGGTGGGTTTGGTCCTTCAGAACAACAAAGGAAGAATGAGACTCATTTTCATGTCAGTATTTTATCAAGTATCTGATGACATGCTAGGTCCTATGCTAGGCAATGGAGATTCCAATACCAATGTGTTTTTGTATTCCTAGAACCTTGCACATAGTACGATCAGCCCATATTAGTACAGATATATCTTTGTACATAGTTACCTGGCAAATGTTTGTGGATTGACTAAACTCAAAAAATTATGAAAATAGGATATTAGTAAGGCAATCAGTCTAAGTTGTGAAGTCTCCGAGGATGAAGACTGGGATAAGGGCAGAGACAAAGATGGTGAACACCCTATAAAATTCACAATAAAGGTGGGGAAGTGAAGATATTGGTCAATGACAAAGATCAGCAGCGGGTGGTGCAGTTGGAGCCAGTCCAAATCTTGCCAGAGGGGAAAGATTACAGACTAATTAGGAGATTGTAGCAGTAGTCTAAGCAAGAAGTAATGAGCACCTGAATTTGGGTGGTGACAGTGTGAGTGGAGAGAAGGAGACAGATGTAAGACAGGAAACTATGGCAGGAGAAAGGTTGTTGAGGGATTGTGGCAGTAGGAAGCAAGAAAGCTGACTCAGGGGGTGGTTGGGATTGGGGAAGGATCCAGGGAAGAAAAACCAGCATTTGAAGGAGCTGCTGAGTCCTGACAGAGACAGAGACAGACAGAAAGGAAGAGGAGGGGGGGGCAGGGGGCGGGGCTTCAGTGAATGGATGAAAAAACATTTATTAAGTAAATGCAGACAACAAATATAGAGTTATTTAGCTACAGAGCAGAAGAAAAGACCCAGGAGTTTGTAAGGGGAAGTATCAAAACAGTACTATTGAGTATCATTTCCATTAATAAAACCGTATGTGTTTCTGAAGTTGAACCATTTGAAAGTGCCAAGGAATTTGTTGACAAGAACTTTCTTTTCTGGGTCATAAAAGGAAATGAGAGAAGTGTGAAGAGAAAGATTCAGAATAAATTCAGAATTTGTTAATCATAGAATAGAGTTTCCAAAGGGCACAAAGGTATGGGAGTAGATACAAGAAGATAACATGGGGTTGGGGGGAAAGTGGAAAGGAAGTGAATAGAGATGAGATTGAGGATGGGCATGGCAGCATGACTGGATGGAGATTATACCTAGGGTGGTGTTTCACCTGGTAGACATTAGGTGAAAAGGAAGATGAGAAGTGAGCTGGAGGGGTTATTTTAGTCACGAGCGTAGGGAAATACCAAAGAAAGACTGGTTAGTGGAGCGTTCTATAGTTCTGTTTAGAATGTGCTTCCAGCCTGGACCCCTCTAGATGCTATGCTCCCTTTGATTTCCTGGGTGGTCTCTCTATAGTAGCACTGGGTATTGGGGAAGAGATGATTCTAGATCCAAATGGGAGCTTCTAGGCTGTCCTGAAAAGAAACCACAAGAAAATCTCATTAATTCAGAATGAAATGATAATTATGGTGAGAGGAAGAAGGTGTATACATTTACGTTCACCCTAAGGTTACATATTTAGTAGAGCTTTGGCAGCTGCATGGAAGATGGATTAGAAAGGGTAGAGATAAAGACAAGGAGACTAATTAGGAGACTATTGCAATAGTCTAGGCAAAAGGTGATACATGCCTGAAGTAGGGTGGTGGCTGTGAGTGGAGAGAAAGGGACACATTCTGATAGATAACTAGAACACATAAGAGAATGTTAGGGAGATAACACAAAATGCTACGTGAAAGTCTAAGATCATTACCAACAATGGTGATCAGGGAAAGCTTCCTGGAAAATCTGGAATTTGAGTTGAGCTTTAAAGGATTGGGTAGGAATTCAACAGGGAGAGAAGGGAAGATGTTGCAAGCATAATGCATAGTGTAGGGAAAGACCTGGAGAAGGGAAAGTATCATGAAAGGTCAAAATAAAACCAAAATAATATTGCTATTACCATAAGGAGTTAGAGTAGAGATGAATGATTTAAAGACAAAAGAGATGCATAAGAAATGTTTTCCAGTAATATTCATAAAATAAATCCCTTCCTACCCAGAAAATTCTATAATTCACTGAAATGGACTGGTCTTCCCTTAATTAATTTAATTAGTAGGGTTTTGTTATTTTTTTATAAGACATTTGTATTTGATTTTCAGATTTAAAAAATGGCTTTGTATGATAAGTTGACTTTAAGTTGGGCTGAATTTTTTGAAAAAATAATTATTATGTCTCTGGAAACAGAAATGTTGAAATAAAAAGTTTCATTTCCTGTTGGTGTACATTTCACTACAGTAAGATTTTAAGACATGGACAAATGTTCAAACTAAATCGTAAATTCAAAATCTTTGACCCTGAAGGAATTCCTTAGAAATCATCCAATCCATCCCACTGCCTCTCAGCAGAGGTGTATTTAAACCATTCCAGAAAGAGAGGTTCTTTAACCTTTTCTTGCAATCTGTAGAAAATAAAGTTTTACAGCCCCCCTGGGTAAGACAATTCATCTCCTAAGATAAGAAAATACATTCTAGTAAATGTGGTATGATTTTTAAAAAGGGGGAGGAGAGAAATTGGCCAAAAATTCTCAAAAGGATCTCTGAGCTGACTGATCGAATGTGCGTACTCCTTGAAAGCAGTGATTATTTCATTTTTTTTTTTTTGGTATGTTTCCTCAGTGCCTAGCATAGTGCCTGACACATAAAAGGCATTTTATAAATACTTGTTGACTACTTGGTTGATTTCATCAGTGTGGCTATTCCTTCGAATGATGAAGATAGCATCCCATCTGTGTCTGCCCATCCTATCTGATGGGTCATACATATCTTAAGTTCAGTACAGAGGGTGCTCCCAATAAACAGGAAGTCTTTCTTGATTCTCTTAACACTGTCAGGATACCAGGGGAGCACTGAGACCTTTCAATAGCTTCTCTCTTGGCATTTGTGACCAGATTGCCTTTTTGCTCATACATTTCTTTGACAATATTCTTTACTTTGCTTCTCTTTTGAAATTCTCTCTTTGTAAAGTATTGTGACTTGCCTGTGCCCATGGTATACTTTTTTTCATTGCCCTTTGGGTGATCCTCAACTTCAGAGACTATAGTGTTCCATGACTCACAACTGTACAATACAGGGGGTGCTGAAGCCAGCTCAAATTGGCTCTCAAGAGCCAATGGTTAAATTTTCAATGTGATGGGCAGCTAGGTGACATAGTGGATAGAGTGCCAAACCTGAAGTCAGGAGGACCTGAGTTCAAATTTAGCCTGAGACACTTACTATCTGCATGAGCCTGCACAAGTCACTTAACCCAAATTACCTCAAAAATAAAAAAAATTTCAATGTGAGCACTTGCACCTCAGAAATTATCAAATGATACAAATTGGAGCTTGATTCATTCTTTTTCTGGTTGTCTAGACTTAAAACAATGGAGAACGTGTTAGCAATGTAGACTGAACTTAAAAGTGTGTCATAGTTCATCTTCCCCTCCCCCCCCCACCTCCTAGGGCTGGTTGTTTAACATTTACTAGCTTACCCTTACATACAACAATGCTTCAAGAACAGTGGTATTTAAAAAGATCAGCATTTATTACAGAAGGAAGCAAAGGATCATTCAAAGAACTTTGCAGTTTCCCAAAGGCAATAGTAATGATAATAGTAATAATAAGTAGTGTTTATATAGCACTTTAAGGTTTACAAAGCACTTTACATGTTATCTCATTTGATCCTCACAATAACCCTGTCAAGTAGGCGCTGGTATTATCCCTATATTACAGATGAGGAAACCAAGACTGAGAGAGGTTAAGAAACTTGTCCAGGGTGACATAGTTCAAAAGTATCAGAGGCAGGATTTGAATTCAAGTTTTCCTGACTCCAAATCCAACACTCCATTCACTATGCCATCTAGATGCAACCAACATACTTTCTGCCTCCTGTTCAATTCTGGACCCAACTCATTGTCCATTTGCAGTTTTGTCTGAGTTATACTTTTTTTTGGAGGCAATCAGGGTTAAGTAACTTACTCAGGGTCACACAACTAGTAAGTGTCTGAGGTCAGCTTTGAACTCAAGTCCTCGAGTTCAGGGCCAGTGCATTATATACTGCACTACCTAGCTGCCCATAAGATATACACATTGATGGATTTTCAACTCTATAAATTTTCTGGACAATAGGAATTCTTCACACATATAGTTTTGCCTGGGTGGGTAGTTAGGCCAAACTATTTTGAAGATTGGTAAATTTCATCCAGAAGATTCTACCATGCTCTTGGACTTGATATAATCAGTATAATGGCATCCACAAACAAAAGCACATGGTGAGAAGGAAGTCACTATCCAAAGAAAATGTGGTAGAGGAAAAATTAGGAGAAAAAATAAGAGCTATGCAAGGAAATTAGGAAGAGAGAATTAACATCTTGGTAAAAGAGACAAAAAAAAAATACAAAAGAAGTACAAAATGTCAATGAAGAAAGCAATTTGAAAAGTGATTAAGATGTGCTCAGAGAACTGTCTAGTAGGAAAATATGTCAAGGAGGTCAAAGACAGAAAGAAGGATCCCATATACACCAAAATATACATTGGTGACCAAGAAGTAGAAACAAGGTAGGTATATTTTTGATTGGGAAATAGCTAAACAAATCATGGTACATAAATGTAATAGAATTTTATTGTTCTGTGCTATAAGAAATGATAAATGTGATGAATCCAGAGAAGCAATGGAAAAATAATATGATATGATTCAGAGTTAAATGAGCAAACCCAAGAAAAAATGACATACACAATGACTGTAACAATATAAACAAAAAGAACAATAAAACAAAACTGAATAACGTGCAATTGTAATGACTGGGAAAAGAGACAAGAAAATGCAGTTCCCTAATTTTATTGTAGAGATAGGGGAGTGTGGGTATAGAATACTGCACATACTTGTCAAACATGGTGGATGTGTTGTTGATTTTGCTAATTTTTTTTCTCTTTCTCTTTGCTCTTGGCTAAAGGGACAGCTTGCTGAGCAGAAAAATGGAAGTGGTATATTTGGGAATAAATGTGATTTAGCAACAAAAGGTAACAATAAAAAAATTTTAAGACAATTTTTAACAAGATCATGGAGGAAAGAAGTGCCATGAGTTGAAAAAAGACAAATATTGACCCAGTCTACTAAAACAAGAGTAGAGGAAGAAGCCTACAAACTATTGACCAATGAACTTATCTTCAATCTTTGGTCAAATTCTAGAAAAATGACTATTAAAAGTATAGCTAGTGAACATCTAGAAAAGAAAGTGTTAATCACAGAAAGCCAAATTGGCTTCATTAGGAACACATCATACCAGAATAACCTTATTTTCTTTTCTGACAGGATGATTGGATCAGTTTAGTACTAACTTGTAAATATTTACTCCCCCAGTTTTCTACTTTCCTTCTAATATTGGTTGCATTGTTTTTTTTTTTTTGTGCAAAACCTGTTTAATGTAATAAAAATTATCCATTTTATGTCCTGTAATGCTCTTTATGTTTTGTTTGGTCATAAATTCTTCCCTTATCTATAAATCTGACAGGTGAACTATTCCATGCTTCCCCAATTTGCTTATAACCTCACTATGTCAAAATCATGTACCCATTTTGACCTTATCTTGGCATATAATGTGAGATATATACCCAGTTTCTGTCAAACTATTTTACAGTTTCCCAGCAGTTTTTGTCAAATAGTGAGTTCTTTTCCCAAAGCTTGGACCTTTGGGTTTAACAAATACTAGATTACAATGGTTATTTACTATGTCTTGTGTACCTCATCAAATTATTCTACTGATCCACTATTCTATTTCTTAGCAAGTACTGGATTGTTTTGAAGATCTCTGCTTTGTAATCTGGTACTGTTAGGTTACCTTCCTTCACATTTTTTCCCCCATTGGTTCCCTTGATATTCTTTAACTTGTGTTGTTCCAGATAAATGTTGTTATTATTTTTTTCTAGCTTTGTTTCCCAGGTTTTTCTGAAACCATCCCCTTCATCATTTCTTATAGCATAGTAGTATTGCATCACAATCATATATCACAACTTGTTAAGCCATTTTCCAATTGATAGGCAACCACCCTCTCAATTTCTAATTCTTTACCACCACAAAAAGAGCTGCTAGAAATATTTTTGTACCTATAGATCCAAAGTAATATTTTTTTAACCTAAAACCCTTTCCAGACTTTCCCATTAGAAAAGAAGGCAAAACAAAAGCTAAGGCCTTCCTCTTAAGTGAATTAGTGATGTTCACCAAATTTAATCTTTCATCTGGTTTAGATCTTGTGTCTTCACTATCTTCTGAAGCATTGGCGGTTATAATGTTAAAGGGATGCAAGATCTTCCTCAGCCCTAAATAGGCCTCACAAGGAGGTCATTAAGGGAAGCTTGCTTGGGGGAGACTTACTTCTAAGAAGGTTTTCACACCTTTTGTTAATTTCTAATCAGGCACTGAGTCAGAGGGTTGTGATGCCCTCTGGCTCTAAAAAGGGTATATAAATTCTGAGGTTAGCATTTTGCTTTGGGGCTCACTCATTGGAAGAATGTTCTTCTGATTTGACCAGATGAGACTCTGGGTAGCCTTTAAGGAGCCCCCTGGCTTTGAAAAACACAAATGTTGGTGCTTCTCTTTCTGGTACCTATGTATGTATTGCCTTGGTCAGACAGTTGTATCTATCTGTTGATCTGTGCTAATTTCTCAGACAGTTAGAAGCCCTATCTATTGGTCTTTATTTCTCTGCTTCTCTGCTTTTCTAAACTTCTCTGAAGTTTAGGGTGATGATTTTCCCCCTGAAGTAATGAATGTAATTTATTTATTTTTTAAGCAATTGGGGTTAAGTAACTTGCTCAAGGTTACATGGCCAGGTGTTTCTGGGTGGGTGCTAAGTGTCTGAGCCTGGGATTTGATCCCCAGGTCATCCTGACACTGGGGCTGGTGCTCTTACTCATTGTGCTACCTGACAGCCCCTAATGAATGTAATTAAAAAGATTGCTGACCCCTTGAACAGCTCTTTTTCCTAGTAAAGCAGATCTAAGAACCTGTGCTAGCAGCCATCCTGGGTATGCGAGTGTGGTTGCCACTACAGTGGCATAAAAAACACCCTCTTCTGTAATTCAGAAAAGATTTCAAATATTGTTGAAAGGAGGCCCCTGTCTTTTATCAAGTCTTTCTATGTTCTATTGGCTCACAGAAGACTTCTCTGATCTTATGTTGTGCTAATGCGCTCTTTCTCTCTCCTCTCCCTTTCTTTCTCTTCATACCTCTCTCCTCCCTCTCTCTTCATTACTCCCATTTTCTGTCTCATCTCCCTCTAAATTATATCATTTAAATATCTGTGTTCAAGTTGTACACTTTGGGGTCTTTGAGACTTTGGCATTTTGGGGTCAGGGACTCTTATTTTTGACTTTGTATCAACAGTGCCCTGCACATAAATTGCATCTAATAAATTGTTTTTGAACTGAATTGAGAGGGAGAGAGGCCTCAGTTATGTTTTCAGGGCAAATAATCAGCCTCAAGTTTGTGGGGGAAAGGAGAAATTCTGTGAACTTCAAAAGGAAAGAGGTAAGCTTTTCCTTTAACTAATTATCAGCAATTAACACTAACTTCCAGGAAGGGCCAGAGAAAACTATTTTCTTAACAGCTTGTTAGAATGAGTCAGTTCTAATGGTACTTGGGGTTTTCCAAAGAAAATGGTCTTTCTTTCACTTTGCTTCATCTACTATCCAGAAATGATGGGACTTTCTGGAATTATATTTATACCCTGACAATAGTGCCTAGACGGACTTTCAAACCCAAGACCACAACAAATTTTCCAGTTGACTAGGTACATGAAAAAAAAATAGGTTTTACATACCCTATTTATTGAGACAACACCTTCAGCCTCCAACAATCATATCCCAACTTCTGCCTGCCCAGATCCCACCACAATCTCCCCTTCCCAACAGTGCAACCTAAAGACTTCTGGGCATTGCCATGGACCCTGCTGGTGTACCCTAAGATACATGAGGCCATTTCATCCATTCTGTAATTCAATTCTCCTGTATATTTCATCTCCCCAATTATAGTGTGAGTTCTTTGATGGAAGGGATTGTCTAGTTTTTTGTTTGTGTTTTCAAGTTTAGCTCAGTGTTTGGCTCATAGAAAGCACTTATTAAACACTTTTCCTGTTCCATCACTACAAAGTAAAGTTTTATTCAGAAGTTGGCACTTAAGCTATCCTGAAGGAGACCAGAATTCCAAGAGGCAGATGTGAGAGGGAGTGAGTTTAATTGAATTCAATTCCATTCTACCAACAAGAAACATTTTTTTAAAACTTTGAACTCAGTCTTCAGCATCATCATAATGATTATAATGGCAACAATAGCAACAGCAATGATAATAGCTAGCATTTATGTAGCACTTTAAGATATACAAAGTGCTTTTCAAATGTTACCTTGTTGAATCTCACAAGAAGCCTGTGAGACAAATGTCATTATTATCCCCATTTTATAGAAATACAAAGTGGCAAATTGTTCACCACAGAAGATGCCCTACTTTGGACATGTTCTTTGAATTTTCAGTTTAAATATGAAGTTTCCTTTAATAGATGGCAGGTACCTATGGCATTAAGTTTGATGCTGTAAAAAAAAAAAAATTGACCTAAGAAGACCAATTCCCCCAGAGGCAGGGGGAATATTTACTATGGAAACTACCAGTCTGGAAGACCTTCAGAGGTATACATTAATTCTGCAAGTGCTTAGATGGTTTAATTGACACCTAATGTCCTACCCTAGGGCTGGGGTTGCTGCCAACTGAGACTGAGGAATGATGGGAGAACAAGGAGGGGAATTCCAGGAAGCATTGAATTGGAGAGGTAAAAGATGGCTACCAGCTTTTGGAAAAGGTTGGGAGGATGGACTGAGAGAAAGATCAAAAAGAAGAGATGTAAAGAGAAGACAAAGAAAGCAGTAGTGGTAATTATAGTGATTGTTATTATACCTAAGAAAGAAAAAGTTTGGTTCCCAATATTTCTGCATGCTGAACCATGGTAAAAGTTCTTTTGTTATTTTATTCACTATATGTATATATATATATATGTATATATGTGTATATATATGTATATATATATATATGTATATATATATATATATATTCTTTTCTTCACAAAAGATAATATATACCAGAGACAGGTGGTTGTCCAGTGGACAGAGCAGTAGGCCCAGAGTAAGGAAGGCTGTGTGACATTGGGCAAGTCACTTAACCACAGTTTCCTAAATTGTAAAATGGGGCTAATAATAGTATTTACCCTGCAGGATTGTTGTGAGGATCAAATGAGTTAATATTTGTAAAAAGTGCCTAGCATTAAATAACCATTCTCTTCTTTATATGACAGTGAATCATGAATTACTATGATATCTCAAAAACTACAATTGTAGGTGACTCAATGCTATAGGTTCAAATATTGCCTTTGATTCTTATCAGCTGTTTGACCCTGGGCAAGTAATTTAACCTCATAAGGCCTCTAGGAAAATTTCTAAGACAATAAACTGACCAATAATGACCCATTTTCAATCAAAAGAGGGGGTTTTCAACCTGGGATGATTGTTGTTCAAATGCCTGACTCTTTCTGACCCCATTTGTGGTTTTCTTGGAAAAGACACAGGAATGGTTCACCATTTCCTTCTCCAGCTCATTTTACAGATGAGGAAACTGAGGCAAACTGGGTTAAGTGATTTGCCCAGGATCACACAACTAGTAAATTTCTGAGGCCAGATTTGAACTCAGGAAGAGGAGTGTTCCCTGACTCCAGGGCCAGCACTTAATTGACTGAACCACCATGCTAACCAGCTAAAAGTACCCCCAGAATAATGAAATAACAGATCTGGACCAAAAGAAGAAAAGGGGTCAATGGAAATATATCTTGTGGGCATAAGCAGTCTGTAGCATTTTACCAACCATGTGATAAAATGTCAAGGAGAGAGTCACAGACTGTTCTGAGGAACAGAGAACTGCCCTTCAAATGAATGTTTAGAGTGGGCCACTTTGAAGGCAGAGTGATGAATGATTGGCTTAACAATGGCTGTAGGGTATGGTAGTCCATCAATTCATTTGTACATGCCTATTTTTATTGTTTTTGAAGTTTTAGATGACAAAATTAAAATCATATAATGGTTGGGGACTAAGGGTGAAGATTATCTAAGGACTGTTGGGTTCATATCTGACAGAAAGATGGATTTCTTGAATTTTACCAAGTAAAGATGAGTCCCTGATTATCAGAAACCTCTGATCTGAGGTGTGAGGATATTGAAAATGCCAGAGAAGCTTTGAAATCTTATCAAAAGAGAAGCAGGAGAGTAAGTTAGAGCCAGGAACCTGCTCCCCGTTGTGATATGCTGGTTGGCTGGCTGCCTCAATTTCCCCCCATTCCAATTTTTATGCTATTGAGCTGCCAGGAATTTTCCTGAAGTGATTTTCTTAAGGATCATATACTCTATAATCTCCAGTGACTCCCAAGCATTAAAAATTCTTCACTACCTGGACCCTTTAAACCTTTCCAGCTTCTGCTAAATTCTTCTCCATGAACTCCACAATCCAGTGACACTGGTCTTCTTGCTGTTCCTTGCACAAGAGAACTTCATCTCTCTTTTCACTGACTGTTCCCCTTTTATGGAATGCTCTCCCTCACCTCCACCTTCTGGCTTTGCTGGCCTCCTTCAAGTTGTTGTTCAGTTCTGCCCAGCTTTTTGTGACTCCATTTGGGGTTTTCTTGGCAAAGAAACTGGAGGAGTTTTCCATTTCCTTTTCCAGCTCATTTTACAGATGAGGAAACTGAGGCAAATAGGGTTAAATGACTTGTCCAGGGTTACACAGCTAGTAAGTGTCTGAGGACAGATTTGAACTCATGTCTTCCTTCATCCGGGCCTGGCACTCTATCTACTACACTCACCACCTCAATGCCCTAGCCTCCTTCAAGACTCAGTTCAAATCCCCATCCTCTCCAAGAAGGCCTTTCCTGGTCTTCCCCACTGCTAATGCCTCCAAGATTATCTTCCTTCTGCTCTGTGTATATCTTACTTGTACAAAGTTGTTTGCATGTTGTTTTCCCCATTAGTATATGAGTTCTTTGGGGGCAGGGACCACATTTTTGCCTTTCTTTGTGTCTTCAGAACTTAGCACACAGTAAGTACTTGACTCCCAATACTAGGGATCTCTTGACTGATAGAATTGTTTCCCCTCACTCAGGATTTTCCTGCTAACATCAGAATTTGACTGAGATCTGCTCTTCCCAAAAGGGTCCTTCACTCACCTGTAAGCATTCAGATTAACAAGTAATTGAATAAAAGACAGGTTTCATTTAACTGGGAAGAAAACACAGATTGTGCAACATAGAGGATCTTGGCAGTCAGGAAAGCTATTCTCTCCTTCCTCAATAGCGTCAAGAGACCCACTTTTTCCAGGGATCCCTTAACAACTATTCAGAGTAGACTCTCCATACCAGTGAAGGCATAAGTTCAGTAATGAACTACAATGTGCTCTATTCCTTTCATGATTCTAGGTATCTCCACCTCCTCTCCTAGTTTATCTCATTGATGTTCCCTCTACATCCCTTCCTAGCTTCTCTCAATGATATTCTCTCTCTTGCCAAGCCTCTACCTGGCACCACATGATAGGACTACTATCCACGAGAGCTGGTCCCTACTCTTCAACATCGGTTAAGCATGTGTGTGTGTGTGTGTGTGTGTGTGTGTGTGTGTGACACAGAGAGAGACAGAGAGACAGAGACAGAGAGGAAGAAAGAAAAGAGAAGAGGAAAAGAAAGGAGAGGAGAGGAAAAGAGAGAGAGGGAAGAAAGAAGAGGGGGAGAGAGAGGTCACACAACTCTTTTTAGAGTAGGAAGTCTTCTAGTGGAAAGAACTCTGGAGTCAGAGAGCCTTGGTTCAAATCCTACCTTTGATGTTTATTGTCTGTGTGACATTGGGAAAATCATTTAACCCCCCCCCCCAAGCTTCAGTTTCCTCATCTGTAAAATGAAGCAGCTGGATTAGATACTCTCTGAGGTCCCTTCTGGCTGAGATCAATGACCCTATGATGTGTAAATTTGGGATAACAGCAATGTTGAGGATCAAAGGTTATAAATCCTAAAGCACTACATATTAGTTATTATTGCTGCATAAAGTTAATCAGGTTACTGAGGCTTTTCTATGTACCTGACGCTTTAAATTCCTGAGGCTTCCACTTCCAAAGGAGAGCTTTAGGGCCCATTGTGGGCCTGTTTAGCTGTATAACCTTGTTTTTTGTTGTTCTTTGTTTTTGAAGAAGACTCATGATTTCGTGGGGTGGTCTTGACTTTAGAGTGAACTGGATTTAAGTGAGGTAGAGCTGCACAAAATTGTCAGCCTCACTGCTCTCTATTCCAGAGTCATTGAAGTCCAGTGGCAGGACAAAAGTCAGGATGACTGGTGATGGCCCAGGATGCAGTGGATGACCTTGGCATCTTTGATGTCTGACCAAGTTCTAAGCCTTCCACGATGACACTTAAGCCATCTTCATGGCTGTTGGAACAAATTGTTCTCTGCCCATTGGGCCAGGAAGTCTTCACATGCTTGGGGTAGACATCCCCCTAACTCACCTAGGAGTTTGAGGCCAGGCAGTCATCCTCAACCTGGTTTAGACACTCTTTGGGTTTTATCAGAGTGTGGCTGCTAGGCTTGCCTTTGCTTTTGCTAATTAGTGTAGGGGAGGGAAAGGAGGCTCCCTTTCCAAATATATTTGTATTTGGGTCCCCTCTATTGGTAGATGATGCTTCTGACAGAAATGGATCTCTGTATTGATTTCTGAATAAGACTTTTGGAAGTTGGAATCAGGAGCCTGAGGGTCAGAGGGTCTTCTTTGGTTTTTTGTCTTGTCTCTAACATCACATAGCTTCAGAGACAGAACTCCTTCCATCAAGACAGCACAGTACTTGTAGCAGGGATGAGGCAGTTACTTGCCATGGGGGAGGGAAAGCCCCTAGCTGTGTAAATAGTTACTTCCTTCTTTGGGACGTGGGTCCCCTTAGAAAACCTGAAACCCAGCCAGGAATTGTCCTTCTCCACCCCTCTCCTCCTCCCACCCCTTCCCCTGACTACAAGTCAGCCTTTTCTAAAGTGCAATGTGGCAGAGCGAGCCCCACAAGCCCAGGACACTGGGAAAAGTTCTGGCAAGAGCAGGAATTCCAAACAAGCTGCCACTGGCATGGGAGGGGAGGGCAGCCTGGACTCTCAGAAATGTGGCCAATTGTGACCCTTCTTATTTGGGCGCAGAGGATTCGGCTCTGCCTGCTCCTTAAATGGCAAATACTTAGAGGACCCAAGAAGGCATTTGAAACCAGAGTGCACTGTCAGTGGTCGATCTGTGGTTAGGAAGGGGAGCTAGGTACTTAAGGGGCTGAGGAGACTTCTTAAAAGCATTTAGCAAGGCTAATACGTCCCAGTTGAAATACAGCTGTCTTCCTATTACATAAAGGGAATTCAATAAGTAGTCTTCTGGCATCCTTTGAAGGGTATCGATTTCTAGGGAAAACTGGAAAAACAAAGTTTCCCAGAGTGTAGCAGGAAAGATGAGATGAAACCAGAAGAGGCACCTTTAATCAAAGGAGCATTCTAGATGTCTGTTCCCTCTGGGAGTGGAGGTGGGGGGTGGGGTGGGGTGCAATGGATGGTGGCTGCACTGCCACATCATGCCGGAAGGAAAAGGCTGGTGCCACAGGGCTTCCCTGAGCCCTCAAGGGGCAATAGGAGAAATTGGTGCACTAAGTTCAGTATCTCTTATCTCTGACCCTATACAGAGTGCCTTCTGGAAAAGCTGAATGACAAAAGGTTGACTGTCCAAGGGAGTTCAAATCCCACCACGGTTATTTATTCCTGTGTATTTTAGAAGGTAGTCTTTTAATTTACCTGGGCCTCAGTTTCCTCATCTGGTTTTGGACTAGGTGATTTCTAAAGCCCCTTTCAGATCTAAAACTATTATCCTTTGACATGGGGGTAGGGTAGGATTCTTGCCAGTTCTGGGGGTGGGGGAGGTATGCATAAGAATACATACTGTATATCTGGTCTAGTCTCCTAGGATATACATTCCCACCCCTTCTCAGACCACAAAATTATGTGACATGGTGAAAAGAGCACAGAATTGGCAGTTAGATGACCTGGGATCTTGTCCTGCTTTTTACCACTTCTTAGGTATGTGACCCTCTTAGGATCTTTGTTTTCACATCTATAAAATGAAGGGGTTTAAGCTCCATCTAGGGCAGCTAAGTGGTGCAGTGGATTGAGTGCCAGACCTGGAGTTAGGAGGACCTGAGTTCAAATCCAGACTTAGATACTTATTACCTGTGTGACCTTGGCAAGTAACAACCCCTATTGCCTCCAATAAAAAAAAACCCTACTATGTGCCATGGAGTATTTAGGCATGGGGGTGGGGGAGGAGACAGAATGATACAATCTCTACATTCTATTGGGAAAGACTGCATGTGAAGATTTTATCTATCTATCTAATCACATGGATGAGGATAGAAATAGAATTATGATTTCATTGGTTCCTGGAACTCCAGGATGAGGAAACTCCTTTTGTCAATTCAGCTTTGTTCCTTCTCTAAATTTCTAAATTTAGAGAGCTACCTAGACCTTTGAGAGCTAAATAATTTGCCCAGGGTTACACAAGCTAGTGTGCCCAAGATGAGACTTGAACTCAGATCTGCTTGCCTTCCTGACAGTGTTTCTATCTACTATCCCACCTCTGTATATACAGAAAAAAATACATGATAATTTGAGGGGGAGGTACTGACAGATGGGAATTGAGGTGAATTATCCAGGGTCACACAGCTAAGGCAGGATTTAAACCCAGGTCTCTTGGTTCCAACTCCAGCTCTCTATCCACTATACCACGGTGTGCTCTAGGTGTGGGGCACAGTCTGTTCAAAGATATCAAGATGGGAAATGGAATAATGTAATGGGAATGTAAATTTTTAAGATCTTCCCTGCCCCTAGGCTAAAGTGCACCTGGAGCCTGGGGTGGGAGGCTTGTTTTTCAGTAGATACTTTTTGATTGGCCAGTGGGTCCAGAAGGTTGTTACATTCTCTGAGCCAGGAGAAGGCTATATAAACCCTGATTTGAGGCTTTGTTTTGGGGCTCACTTTGAGAAGTGTTCTGTGATTTGATCAGATGAGACTTTGGGAAGCTGTTGTTGAGAGCCCCCAGCTTTGAAAAACCCAGATGTTGATTTGGTATGAATGCAATGGCTGGACAGTTTGGAAACCTGTCTCCTTGATCTGTTTCTCTGTCTTGATAATTCTGTCTGTATACTCTGAAGTTCGGGGTGCTGACCTTTTTCCCCTGAACTAGGTAAATGATACATATTTGACTGATTAAAGTAAGCTTGTTAACCCATTTTGAGTTGCTTTCTTTTAACAAAGCAGATCTAAGAACCTGTGTTGGCAGCCACCCTGGGGACGCTGGGGTGCTTGCTGATACAAAAGTTATTATGAAGAACAGCAAGAAGGCCAATTTGACTGAACCAAAAAGGGCATGAAGGGAAGAAATGCATGGTAAGGGTGGAAAAAAGTGGTTGTGAGACCCAAGTGAGCAAAGTCTTACTGGGGTCAGGTAGTACCATAGGACCTTTTGTATCAATGGTGTTCTAGTAAATGCTTCTGAAAAAAAAAATGTACTTGTGATATACTTTTGAGTTTAATCTGTATTATGAAAACTTTCTCCATCACTTTCTTATATTTAGATAATCAATAGAATAAACAAAAATCAATAAAGTTAACATCAATATTAACAATAATATGAATAAATAAATTAAATTATGTATTATATAAATAATAAATCAAGTCCTGATTTATAGCACTTGAAGTTTTCTGAGGTGTAACTGTTCACAATGAAAATTTCACAATTGGCTCAGGGTGCAGCCTGGCTCCAGCAACATCCTTGTCTGGTACCCACCTTGCTACTTTCCCAGCCTTTCTCACTGGTGCCTTCCCACAGACACAGGAACTCAAGGTTGCCTCTAACAAATCATATCCTGAAAGAGCTTCATCTCCTCCTCTTCAGACCCTTCAAGGCCTCCTCAAGACAAGTTGGAAATGGGTCACCCAGAGCTCTGGCAGGAAATGTGTCAGATTTAAGGGGAAAAAATTTACAATATGTATTTCTTCATCTATCCTCTTTGGGGTCAGCTGAGAGTGATAAATAGTAGTCTGCTCTATGCAAGTGGAAATTCCCGAATGAGATTGTTGCTTTTTTAATTGGCCTGGGAGTGAAGGAATATCCTGGCATTAATCTGTGAAGCCTTCACTGACTGCTTTAAATCTATTCTGCATGTGGTGATAGGCTGGAATACATGAGTACTGTGTAGTCATGCTACCTTTCAGACCAAACCAACTCCTTCTCTAGTCCAGGGTTGAAAAAACGTAATCTGATAACAACAGAACCAGCAGTGGTGGGAATAATATAATAAATTTTCATTGCCTCAAAAGATGAATTGTTTCTTTGTCTTGGTGTTTTTCCAATTGCACAGATCATGATCCCCAATTCAAGTCAACAAACATTTAAAATATTATGTATAATAATTATCATTGTTATGGATTATGTATCTCTTATGTATAGGGCAAGAGGCAGCCTAGTGTAGCTAGTCCTCAGTGGCTGAGGACTAGCCTTGGAGTCAGAAACTCCTGGGTTCAGTCCTATTTCTGACATATACAGTTCCACATCGGAACTTTCCCCATCTCAGTTTCAATATATCACAGGCCAGCATAAGAAATTAAATGGGAATTTTGGGAGACTTTTGCAGAAGCCACAGATGACAAGTGAAGGCCAGTAGATGACAGAAAGAAAGTTTTAAAGCTCAAAAATGTATAAAATATATCTATAATATTGTATAATACCACTATATTTTATATTTTAATACCATAATAATTCAGACTTCTCTGGTTCAAAGGAAAGGCCAGAAATTTTACACTGATTTTCTAGGGGGGAAGGGTGCCATGCTCCTAACCCCTGAGATGCAGAAAGGTTAATTGTATTGGTTGTATGACTGTTCACTGTGGTCCCTTCCATTTGTGAGTCTCTTCCTTCCTTCCTTATGCCAGCTACCCTAACAAGGGTTAGCCCTTGTCACTTAAGCCTTTGGTCCCTCCTCCCCTAGGTAACTCTTTAAGACTCTAACTTACAGTCCCGTTGCCAATCTGCACTGGTGAAAGGAATTTCCACACTGAGAGCTCCCTACATCAATTAAATCACAGAGCTGTACCCCTCCACTGATCCCCAACAGACAATGCACTTTGTCAGGTGCAAAGATGAAATTGTTCCTGTCCTCAAGGTGCTTATATTATACCTTAATAGGCAGTCTTTATGGAGTTGCTGCTGGTCAATAACCTTCTGGCGATGAGTTATTCCAAACTCAGCTAGACTGGGCCCTGGAATGCAGGTACACAGGTCGTAACCAGTGTCTGTACTGGATACCTTTCCAGCTTGATAAGACCTGCTGAGAATGTGGGCTCCCTTTGAATGGCCTTTGGGAACTCCGGGCTATAGAAGGTGCCAAAGAGTACTAACTGTAGAAATGACAATAATTACAATTATCAATTATAATTAGTAAAATAATAGATGAAAAATCCCCATGTTATAAATATACCCCCAAAATATCCTTGAGAATCCAGCGAATAAATTGTATTGGCACTGTAGGGTTTTACAGACATAATTGCTGCCCATAATCTCAGCCAGACATTTAAGAACAACATTTTTAACAGATGCTGCTGCACTGAACACTCATAAATTCCAAACTTAGTGGAATGAAAGCCCTCAAAATAAAAGCGACCAAGTAGGAGAAATCAAAACCACGTGGGGCAGGAAATGTTACATATCATCCATCCTGTCTTTTATTGGAATTGTACCAAAAAATGCTTCCTGTGAATCTACAGAAGAGTTTACATCCCAGTATTTTCATTCAGTTACAAAATAACAACAAAATTACCCCAAACAATTATCCACCTGCACAACAGTCTGCCAAATATTAAATATAACAGAACAATAATAGGAAAATGATTTGTTCTGGGATCATTTGTATCTGAACTCCATGGAATTTGAAAAGGAAATGAATGAGAACAACAATTATGCTCATACAGGATTTGACAAGTGCAAGGAACACCCATATTGAGGAAATCGTGGAGTTTTTGAAGTTTTATAATTATGATGATTTCCCTTCTTCCCTCCTCTTCAAATTATGTTATCAGATTAACTAAGCCCTTGGGTAGAGGAGGGTTTTTCTTGGTCTGACAGGTGGAGTGAGTATTCACTACCTATGTTCTAGCCACTAAGATGACAACACAGGTGTATAAAGTGCTGGGCTTGGAGCCAGGGAGGTCTAACTTCAAATCCACCTCTCAAACTTCCCATTATTGTCGTTCATCCTTCATTCTCGAAGAGGACCAATGACATCATGAGGGTGATATCTTGACTTGCATGTGAATATTAGATATGTGACCTCAGACACATCAGTTTGTATAATGCAGAGTCTAACCTACCCTCCAGACCCCTTCTGGAGGCTCACCCTGTTGGTACTATATCTAGTAAGGGTCTTTGCCAAAGATGATTGTGGAATCAGAGTATTTAGGTTCAGATCTTGTCTCTGATGCTTCTCTATAAAATGAGAGGTGTGGCCTAGGTGACCTCTGAACAACCTTCTGGTTCTAGACCTATTATTCTATGAGCTTCTAAATCTTAAATCATTTGCAATCTATGTCAGTGGAGGGAATTTCATAACAACAGCTCCCCAGCTCTGAAATCAGTCATTTATATTTGCAAATTACAGTGTATTTTCTTCACAACTCTTTGAATTGGTATAAAACTTATCACTAGCATTTTAGAAACAAAACTCAATCTAAGCAACTTGCCTATTCACAAACCTTAAAAAGTGGTAGAGATGTCGTTTGAACCCAAGACATAGCATCATAAACACAGAATTGGGAGAGACCTCAGAAGTTATCTAGTCCAACCTGTTTCTGAACAGAAATCTACTTAAAGGGGGGTGGCTAGGTGGCACAGTGAATAGAGCACCTGCCCCAGAGTCAGGAGGACCTGAGTTCAAATCCTACCTCAGACACTTAACACTTACTAGCCATGTGACCTTGGGCAAGTCACATAACTCCAATTGCTCAGCCTTCCCCCCTCCAAAAAGCAAAAAAGAAATCTATTTAAAAACATCATGAATGGTTCTCAATTATCTCTGGGCTCAAATATAAAATCTCCTCTTTGGCTTTTAAAGCTCTCCATAATCTGGGTTCTTCCTATCCTTCCAGTCTTCTTACTCCTTACATCAAGTAGTAGCCACTACTTGGGAAGGATAGGGTTAAAACTAGAAAAGACCTCGGATTTTGTTGTACAGAAACTGAAACCCAGAGAGTCTAAGTGCCTTATCAAAGGTCACATAGTTAGAAAGTAGCGGAACCAGCATTCAAACCTGTGAATTCTAACTTTGAACATCAGGGCCTTTCCAATACAACAAACTACCTCACTGAACGGACAGCACCATGTCCCCAAAGTTGCCAAGCCTTCTTTCCTACTGCTACTCAATAATTGGTAAGATGCACACATACACACACTATACATGTATACATATTATATATCTTGAACTAATTTGGCAGTTTGCCCATTGAAGTGAATGTCAATGCAAAACGAGTTTGTTTTTCCATTCTGAATGATTAGAACAATTTCCCTCACATTTCTTTGGATTCAAAGACCCGTAGATGAAGCATTGTTGCAAAGAACCTTTGTCCAACTCTCATCTTACAGATGAGGAAACTGAGGCCCAAAGAAATTAAATGATTTGCCCAAGTCACTACACAGGTAGTAAGTGGCAGATTCAGGAACTGAGCTCCAGTCTTCAGACTCCAATTCAACACTCTTTCCACTGAATCATGGTGCCTCCCAATAGGAAGTTTTGCAGTATGCCATGACTACACAATTAACTCCATATTACCTGCAAACAGGATAATTTACAGAACCTCTCCCCCAAAAGAGAATCCTTCTGTTTGGCTTTTGTGCTGGACATCTTCCATGACACTGGGGAATATACTGGGCGGGGAGTAATATTTTATACTTCATTTTATGTCAACATTCAGGGGATTCTTGAATGAAGTTATCTCCATCTGTCAAATCTTCTGCAGTTTTATTTCATGGCAGAAGGGGCACCTTGTTCAAGATTTCATTTGGTTCTATTGAGTCAGAAGCTTTATTTTATTTTAGACTGTGTCTCCTATCTCACCTTAGTGGTCACTCAAACCTGACCTAATCATTGATCTAGACAGGAGCTTTGACCTATTCTACTTCCTACTTCATCAGCTCATCTTTCCTTAAGCAACTTGATAGTGTTTTCACTCTGTAATCCCCTTCTGGAGGTTCACCATATTGGTACTATACCTAGAAAGGGCAACTGATCAGCTTTAGCTCACTGTAGTTAAGAACTCATGAATTCAAGCAATCCACCAGCCCTAAGTTTCCCAAGTAAGCAGATCAGGGATCATAGACTCATACCTCAACATCTGGCTACCAAATGCTTTTTATTATTTTTAAAATTAAATTTAAAAAGTTTTACAGTTATTAATCATAATTTTTTTTGTAGTCATAAAATGTCAGCAAAACAACAGACTGAGACAGCAAGTCAGACTGGACAAACACTTGACTATAGCCATGTTTCCGTGGGCTATGGGCAGCAGCACTGAATTACTTGATAAGGGTAATACTTTTCCTTCTACCTTTTGTCAGAACTTCATTGTTGTGGTGGTGGTGGTGGTGGTGGTGTCTTCATGTCTGACTCTTCATGACTGAATCTGGAGTTTTCTTGGCAAAGATACTGGAATGGTTTGCCATTTCTTTCTTGAGCTCATTTTATAGATGAGGAAATTGAGGCAAACAGGGTTAAGTGACTTACCCAGGGTCACACAGCTAGTAAGTGTCTGGGACCAGATTTGAACTCAGGAAGATGAGTCTACCTAACTCCAGGCCTGTCACTCTATCCACCATGCTACCTCATTGCCAAAAGTTTGTTATATAAGGCAAAAAGAAGAGCAGTTTTAGCCAGGCAAGATTAACAACAAATGATGGAATAACAGTTGTGCAATAAATATTTGATTGCTGAATCTTGGGCTGGGAAAAACAGAAAGAGAAATTAAATGCCAACACAGAAGATAGTGATTGAAAGGCATTTTCAGCTAGCATTTTACAAAAAGATTATATAATTAATAGGCCTTTTTGAATTCTAAAAAAAAGTCTTCACGCTTGTTCCTTTTATACAGGGTCAGCCGAATCCAAAGATAAACTTTTTTTCAAATCTGATTTAACTCTCTTGACTGCATGTGAGGGAAAATAATGTAGAACCACCTCAAGTATCTTCCTTAAAGCTCTGGTGTTTAGAAATGATCAGCAAAACAATATTTATTCCACACCTAATTAGAAATAACTAAAATGAATATTGCTGTAAAGCTTTCTCTTTAATTCAGCTCTGTGAAGCCTATACAATAGAACATATATGCCGGTCTCCACCACTAGATTACCACAGTGATGCTGACCTTATCATCATCAACCTCAATCCATTCATCTTGTTTCCATTTTTTTTAAACCATGATACACAATGGCTTGAGCAACTAGACCTTCCCTGATGTGTTAGTACTGCTAGTAAGTTATAATAACCATGGTCATTAGAGGCCACTATCATCAGGAAAAGAAAATGGTTTATATTCAGCTTCCTTCTGTGAAACACTGCTTTGGCTAGATGCCTTTTACCATTAATTTACTTTTTGTCTTCTAGATCCTTGAATTTTCACCAAAAGACTTATTTTGTCCTTGAAGTTCTGGTGTACATAGTTCTGATACATTCAACATAAGAGGTAATTTAACATCGCATTCACATATTACTTTTCTTAAAAAAAAATCAAACCATCTGAATACTAGGGTAAGTGGACAGCCAGCAAGTCTTGGAAGATTTTATGTACAAGGCATTTCTTTGCCATACCGGGGACTGCTTGGTGATTTCTTCCTGAAGTCTCAATTAAGTCCTGTAAAAAGATACTTGGCTTCTTAATTGAGAAAACAGCTGAAATGGAGGCTTATTTCCCTTTCTTATGGTGATTTTCTCTTCTCTCACTTCTGTACATTTCATAGCAGTTTCAAACTAAACACTGAAGTACTGATCAATTAAATTTTTCTTTTAAGTAGGTGCTGCTGCAGTAGAAGCTGGTGATTCAGTCTTCTTAATAGATTTGTTGTTGTTCTTCAGTCATGTCCGATCCTTTGTGACCCCATTTGGGGTTTTCTTTGCAGATAATGTAGTGGTTTGCTGTTTCCTTCTCTAGCTCATTTTATTTAGATAAGGAAACTGAGATGATCAGAGGTTAAGTGACTTGCCCAGGGTCACACAGCTAGGACATATCTGAGTTTGGGTTTGAACTCAGGTCTTCTGATTCCAGTCCCAGTGCTCTATCCACTGACCCACCAGGTACCTCTTTCTCTGTAACAATCTCCTTCTAAAGAGTCAGTTTTTGTCGCAGCATTCAGCATTCACTGGTGTCCTGATGAAGATATGATCCTTGATCACCTTTCTCTGCAAACTGTGGGAAAGCCATATGTGAAAACTGCAGTAGAATAATAGGTGGGATTCTGGAAGTTTTGTCTCTGGAATTCAACAAATCTCTGAGGACTGCAGTAATGTAGCATGTGGAGGCCATTTCCTATGAAGCTTGCAAGGCACTGACATATCCTTGAATGGCATCTCTGATTTCTGGCACTGACTGGTTACACTGTGCCATTGCATGACAGAACAAGTGTAACTAACCACTGTAGCATTCATGTAGCAAGTCACACGGAAATTCCTTGGCAGATGCTCCCTGTTCATCTGTCACGTCTTTTATGAAAATGGTTTTAACCCAGGGCTCCTTAGAAAGGGCACCTGTTGATCCCATCATTAACAGAGCAAACCCAGGGGCAACTAGGTGGTGCAGTGAATAGAGCACTGGCCCTGGAGTCAGGAGGACCTGAGTTCAAATCCAGACTCAGACACTTAATATTTACTAGCTGTATGACCTTGGGCAAATCACTTAACCCCAATTGCCCTCCAAAAAGCAAAAAAAAAACCAAAAAACCCCAAACCCACCAAAACACCGAGCAAACCCACTCCATCTTGATATTTCCCCAAACATCATCCTTTCACCATAACTTCCTATCTAGCAGGCTAGGCTCCAGTCACTGCAAAAAGCTGAGCACTGAATACCATGTATTCTGCTCTATCCCAATAAACTTCTCTTTCCCCCACTTTACATTAGCTGAGGAGAGTAACATAACTGAAGGAAGAAGCAGCACAGTAAGGCCAAGATAGGTGACTGCTGAGGAGTAGAAAGAAGGAAAAGGAGGAGAGGAGGAGGAAGGAAGTGAGGAGGAAGAGCTGCAGCTGCAGATGGGGTGGTAGCCATTTTACTTGGCTCAGCCTGGGTACCAAATGCATTTTTAGAAAATCAATCAACAATAAATAGAATAGGATCTTACAATTTCCACACCTTTTAGTCAGCTTCTGTGGCTATCAAGTTGTAATCTGCTGTAGAAATCACCTATGAAAGCCTTCCTATTTTCTTTTCATGTTTTTATCAAAGATATGTATCATACATACACTGACTGTTCTTGTAAAGATTTTATGGGTATATACACATATACATACACACATATGAAAGTTAACAAACACTTGTTAAGTATTTATCCTGGGTCAGGCACTGTGCTAAGTGCTGGGGATAGAAAGAAAGAAAGGCAGAAACACAGTCCCTGCCCTCAAGGAACTCTCAGTCTAATGAGGGAGACAACATGCAACTATGTGCAACAAAATACACACTGGATAAATTGGAGCTAATTCCAGAGGAAAGAGAGTAAGATTATGGAGGAACAGAGCAGATAAATGTTGATGCCTTCTCAGTCACTCTTTAAAATTAAAAACAACAACAGCATTATCTGTAATCCTTTTATTTTAGAATTTTCCTCATGATGAACTTTTTTCTACATCAATATTTTAGTACACCTAAGGGAGCCATCTGCACTGGACCCACATACAAAGTGTTAATGATCTCCTTAATGTGCTTACTTTGTCCACTGGTACAGATTGCAATCTATCTATGCAACTTTCATTGATGTTCTCATAAATTTTCGAGGGGGTACAAGAGTTCTTAACCTTTTTTACATACTGCAGTGGGGTGGTAGCGGTGGGGGTGGCCCTTTGGCAACTTGGTGAAGATTATGGAATCTTTCTCAGAATGGCATTTTCAGGTAATTGAAAGAAACACTCATTTCAGTTAGAAGTTAGTAAAAATAAAAATGAATTCTTCCTGCCCCACCCCCATCCAAGTACAAAGACCCCTTGAAATCTATCCATGGACTTTTTTGGAATCTATGGATCCCAGGTTAGGAACCTGGGTTTGAGGCCACTTGATATTCCATGAATACCCATAGAACACAAAAAACAATCCATTAAATGTCTCTTACTTTTATTACATGTCTTTTTTTCTTCTTCTGGTCATACATCCCTTTCCTAATGTCCTTTACAGGTACACAGTTCTTCATTTGACATACCTACTCATGTTGATCATGTCCTTCATTTCTCTTTGGATGACTTAATTTTAGAACTTCAAAGAATGTGGTATTGCATGACTTGTAGCTAGAAAATGTTTAAATGGCATGTGTTCATTTTTCTGAGAACCTTGGAATCTTGAAAAGTTATAAAAGAGAATCAATCCATCTTGTGTTCCTTCTCCAATTCTGGGCCTAGTTCATTGCTCATTTGTCTATCTAAGATACATGTACTAATGGAACACTTCGGTAGATTGTCTAAGTAACTGCATAGGATAAGTTGGGGGATGGGGTGGAGGGCAAGGGGAGAAGTTACAGCTAAGCATCAGGAAGGAAATGCCCAGAGAGATTCTCTAACTTATACAACATATGAAGCTGCTGCCAAGAGTTAGTGGCCCTGTCTGCTGAACCCCTCCCTCTAGTTTCAGTAAATTATCAACTGCTCATTTTTCTCAGCCTGACCTTATGATACCCCCAACATTCCAGATTTAAATAATGTAGTCCATCTTCCCTGGAAATTGGAGCTGGAAAAAGCCCTATTTAAATCAGATCAATTGGCCTGTCCCCCTGGGCCAAGGCTAGATTATTCCCTGCTGTTCTGAAAGACTTGTTGAATGTTGGAAGGGTGGGGGCATGTTTTATCATCTTGAAAGCATTCCTCTGAGTGCCAGGAATGATGCTTTGATTGCCATGGAGTCACTGGGGCCACAGAAAGCCATAGAATCCTCAGGCTGAAAGAGAATTCCAGGCTGCTGCCATTCCCCATCCAGGAACTTCCCCAAACACTGTTCCATAAGACCCAGGGGTCCTATGCTGTGAACCAGGTTTGTGAAAGAAAAAGTTAACGCTAGTGATATTTTTCTTGTTAAAATATTAAATACGAAATTATGTACATATATAAACTATTTTTAATATGGCATTTTTATTATAGAAGCAGATTTAATTTCCTCTTTTTTTTCATTTAAATTTTAAGATGCTCCAAAATTTTCCTACTCTTTATTTTTTTTATCATGGTTGTGTTCCTGTATGATGCTCTTGATTTATTTAAATCACTTCAGAAACATGTGACTATATTAGTTTAACATTATGAAGGGTGACTAAGTCTGTGAGGCTGGAATGCTGTACCTATTCCTTCTGCACTGGACCCACATAGAAGGCCTGGACCTGGTTCAGTCATGAAGGGAGCCTGTTCTTAGTAAAGAGGTTAGACTCCCTTTTCTCACAATCTTTGGCATCCCCACCCTGGCATTCTGGGGAAAAGTTGGTCACAGGTTAGGTATGGACTCATGTCTAGCCTCTCTCTACAAAGGGGCAGGTAGTCAATGTGCAAAATAAATTAGATATGGGACAGATATTTATTTCTTACATGCAAAAAAAATGCTAAAAGACATATCATACACTGAACAAAACTTAAGTAGTAACTTCTAACACTCAATTTCTGTCATATTCTACTAGGAGGTGAAATCATAAACATTAAAACATACGCAGATTGTAGAATGCCAAACAGAAATTCCACATTTCCCATCAGTTGTGAACTGCTGCCAATCTAGGTCAGGGCTTGGTTTGGGTCATTTTCTCCAAGAATACTAGATTAAACTTCTAAAGTACAGTCCTCACTGACTGAGGGGCCTGGTCTCCAAATCTCTTGACCTCAAAGATTGTCTCCAAGTCTGAACACTTTCAATCACTGATATTCAGGAAAAAAAGATAGACAAGAAGTAATCCCAAGCAAGGGTCAAGTATGCCAGCATGTCCATTTGAGGGTGACACAGAGGCCAGCCATGTCTTCATTTCCCACTCAGCTGCACCCCTCTAGATTTCTCCATCATGCTCTTTGAGTACTTTCTCTTCCCCCAATTTTTTTTTATCAGCTTCCTTTTGTGTATTGTCTCCTCTTATTAGTTTGTAAGCTTGTTGAGGGCAGGGACTGTTTTTCATATTTGTATTCCTTGTGCTTAGTGCAGTGACTGGTATATATAGCTATTGTTTGTCCTTTGTTCTTGAAGAGGACCGTGATATAAGGAAGGAGATGTCATGACTTGCAAGTGAATTGGATTTAAGTTGGGGAGGGCTGTGTAAAGTCACCAGCCTCACTCTCTCCTCCAGAGCCATCTGGGTCCAGTGGCAAGATATAGATCAGAACAATTGGAGATGACCCTGGATGCAGTGGGAGATTGGTATATAGTAGATGCTTAATAAATGTCTATTGACTGACTAATTGACTCACCTAGGGGAGCCAAGGGCTTTGACAGTCTAGTCAAGCTCTATGGATTCCTTCTCAGAAAAGGATTTTTAAGTTAATAAAATAAGATGTGTGCTATTAAAAAGGAAACCAATTATTTAAAAAATAAAGATCTAATTTTTTCTTCCTATCCAAGACAGAGACTCCCTGTAAAGGGATCTATAGATCCCAGGTAAAGAACCTCTATATACTCTAAAACTTGAATCAGATAAATTCAGGTCCTCCTAAGAGGACTTCCAAATGTAACCGGAGCCTCAGTCTTCTGATTCTCAGTCTTACACTGATGCCAGCAGCCAGTTCCCCAGAAAACTTAAGTCCTATAATTTCTTTCTGAGATATTTCCGGGCCAGCCAGCCAATGCTTGATAATCCCCTTGAATCTCCCTTTGTTCAGTTTCATCCCATTAATTCAAGTGCCCACAACTGAGCTGGTCCCAAACAAATCTCTAGTGGCTAACCCCTGGCCTCAATCCTGAGGTCTGTCTGCCAGGGGTTTGTCTTACTTCTTCCAGTTGCCCCTCACTGACTTCTGTTCTCCCACACCATCTCCCTTCTCCTGGCAGAAGGCAGCTGCTCCTGTCCATTTTGTTATACCCTTTCCTGGTTAGTACTTCCTGAGCCTCAGTCATGTCCAATCTGCCATCCTGGTCACCTTTGGCTCTGTGCTCCCAGTCTCCTAGAGTTAGGTCTGATTTTTTAAAGACGGCTGCTGGGGAAGCATTGGCAAAGACGAGGGTTATTCTCAGATCACTAGGAAAGCTGAGGGGGAGAGGGATGGGGAAGGTAGCAGAGCTCCATCAAAAGCTGAAAGACAGGAAGGAAAGATGAGCTTTCTCACATGTGGGCTCCACTCAGGCTCCTAAGATCCCCTTCCATTTTACAGTGATTAAAAAGTGGTCACAGCAACCTCAATCCATTACATCCCTCGAAGCCTGGGAGCTGCTTTTCATCCTCTGCCTTGGGGCAGGGCTGGGGCTTGATGGGAAAAGCAGCTGGATCCTCAGGCTCTCACACTTGCTCGGGTTTCACACTGTTGTGATTTAGGATTAGCAAGGCAGATTCTGATCAGATGTTGTGGCCATTAGAGGATTTTCTCCCTCCTAGTATCACCATCCCTGTCTCAGGTTCTGCCCTTTCCTCTCTGCTACTCTCCCACCCCTTAGCCCCTGCCTAACCTTCCTCTAGGGTTCACTCTCCTCTCTGAAACTGGGTCCACCCTTCCTTAGGAAATTCAGACTTTTGAGGAAGCCACAAAGGGTTTATGTTTCAGCCCTGGGGATGTGCCTTTCTGATTTTAGATATCCTCTAAGCCCCAGCTCACCTCCCATTGTTATGGGATGTTTGTTGGATTTTTTTTTTTTTTGTTCATTTTTGTTTGTTTGTTTTGTTTTTTCCTTTTAAGCTTCAGTCAACCAAACTGTGGGCGGTCCCATCCAGGCAGGGTGTGGTTGATGTTTTTAGGAAGAAGAGGTGAGACTCTGGTTGGTTGTGGGAGGGGGGGGGAGATGTTGTTAATAAATTTGGAATAATAAACCCTAGAACTTTGACATTTACCCACTTCAAAATTATTTTATTTTTAATTTACATTTACCCACCTAAAAAAAACAACTCTATTAAATGTTTCCAGGATAAAGAAATATATTTAGGAATTAGGGGACATGCTGATTTTGGGGTGGTTTTTGGAAGAAACCTTGGGGCACCTTGAGACTATCGCTAGGAGGACAACCTACTTCATGGAATCTTTAGCTCATTATTCTTGATGATTAGGTAATAAGACGAACTATTTAGGCATCCCAAAAGACTGATTATTCAGAGGGGTGGAGGCAGAGTAGTTGTTATTTGTCTTTCCTTCCTGAAGGCAGAATAATAGCAGATGCTTTTGGCAGGTGGGGAGATGGAGGTGGGTTGAGAAGGTTTGAAGTTACCCTCACTTCCAAACCCTTCAATTTAGCTTTTTTTTTTTTTTTAATAACTGGAAAGGATCTTAGGAACCACCTCTAACTCCTTGATTTTTCAGAAGAGGAAACTAAGGCCTCCTTACATCACAGAAGAAGAAAGCCCTATAATTGTTATCAAAGCAGTAACCTGAACCCAGATTTGCTGACTCCTACTACCCCAGTGGAAATCTAGATGATTCAATGGACAGAACTCTGGGCCTGGGAATCAGAAAGACCTCAGTTCAAATCTGGTCTCAGACACTAGCTTTTCTACCCTGGCTAAATCACTTAACCTCTGTTTGCCTTAATCCACTGGAGAAGGATTGGCAAACCACTCCAGTATCTTTGCTAAGAAAACCCCAGATGGACAGTATTGGCATCCTATGGTGCTCAGGCTCATGAAGAGTCAGACATGACTGAACAACAAGTATGCTAGAGATTTTAAAGACAAGATGTTGAAATTAGACCTCTCTTGGGGTATGAGGGTCCTGGCCCTTAACAGAACAGGTGCCCCTAATCTCATGACTTTAAGCAATCAACTGAGCATAGAGGCAGGCCTTCAGTTCTTTCACAGCCCAATGGCTCCAGGGTCCCCCCACTCTCACTCCAACCCAGGAGTTTGCTCTGCTGATTAATGTTTTGACAATTAGGGAGGATAAAGCTTAGAGGGAATAAAAATGGCCTACGAATGGAGATATCCCCTAGAAGGTATCCTCTAGCAGGTACTGAAGCCTATCTCCTTCCCATGTCTTGTTTTACCTGAAACACTGGCTTCCCATGCTCATCAATTCTCTAAGACAGTCAAGTACTCTGAGGCTTGGGAAAGCATTTCCCCTTCCCCAGGGAATCCTAATCCTTGTTCCCCACAGGATTTGGGGGTGTGTGGAAGCCTGAAAATCCCCCCTCTTGACTCACAGTGTGACCCCACCCCCTCACTCTTTCAACTTCGCCCTCTTGCCTACCCTTGGGTCCCTGTAGGTCTTGGGAAAGTTTGAGAACTCAGAAAGAAGAAAAACTTCAAGAGAAAGTAAAGCCCCCTGGGAATAGGGAAGCAGAAACAGCCCCAGGAAGGAGACATGGCCCTTCCATAGGAGCTATGGTCCTTTATTTTGAACTCTGCTTTAAACCTCCCATCCCACATTCTCTAGGCCCATCATTTGTGGGGCCTCTTTCTAGCCAATTACTGATACAGAAGCTACTTGGCAACTGTACCACCACCTTAAGCATTGAAAAGCCCCTTGCCCCCCAGACTTATCAGTCACTAGGAGAGGGGAGGGGTATAAACATTTATATAAAGCCTACTCTGTGCATAGTATGTGTATTTTTAAATTAATATTTTATTTTCCCCCAATAATATGTAAAATCAATTTTAATGTTTTAACATTCTTTTTTTTTTAAGTTTTTAGTTCCAAATTCTATGCCTCCCTCCCTTTCCTCTCCCCTTCCAAAGATGGTAAGCAATCTGACATAGGTTATACATGCACAGTATATTTTATACATATTATCTCATTTGATCCTTACAACTATCCTGTGAGATAGATGCTAATATTATCAGCAATTTACAGTTGGGGAAACTGAGACTGACAGCAGTTAAGTGACTTGACCAGGATCACACAGCTAGTAAGTGTTTGAGGTCATATTTGAACTCAGCTTTTCCTGACTCCAGGCCCAGCACCCCATTTGTGAGACCAGACCACTTTTATTGTCTTTTCCCTACTGTAGAGAAAACAGGAGCAATAATTGTGCTCCAACTGTTTCCCTCTGAAGAATAATTTTGTAGCCCATTAGATCTCCAAAAAGATTAAGAAATGGATACAAAGCTGGTAGGCTGCATTTGTCTATAAGGATCCTTTCTATCTTTGGCTCTCCTAAAGCCCAGTGGTGGGTTAACTGGGTCAAAAAACAAAAACATCTTAGTCATTTTACTTACATGATCCCAAACTATTTTCCAAAATGGTTGAGAACAAACCACAGCTTTACTAATAGATATTATTAGTGTGCATGTGTGTCTTCCTACAGTCCTTCCTAGTTTGACTATTTCCATCTTTTGTTATATTTGCCAATATTCTGGGTGTGAGGTAAAACCTCAGTTTGTTTTAAGTTGAACTTTTAGTGTTAGTGATTTGGAGCATTTTTTCCCCAAACAGTGCTGAAGTCTTCTTCTGAGATCACTTATTTTTTTAAAAATTCTTTTTTTTATAAGCCTAATCATCAACAAATGCAAACATTTCAACATAAAAAGGACAAAAAAGGATGGCCTATGAAATGATGCACTTCTGTTATATGCAATTTATTTTGTGTTTATTAAATTTAGCATGTTAGTAGTAAAATTATCCTTTTTCTTTGAATTTGTGAATTTTTTTATCTGAGTTTTTCCAATGTTTTTCTGTTGCTCTTGTCTTACTTTCTTTTTGTATCTCCATCCCAACTCCTAACTTCTCCCCATCACTAGAAACCTTCACAAATAACAAATAAGCAAAGTCAATCAAAATTCATCATAGTGACTGTGTCAGAAAAGGTAGGCCTTAGCCCTCTAGTCCTCTAGGTCAGGGTTTCTTAAACTTTTTCCATTCATGACCCCTTCAGCACTTCTTAAACTGTGGGTTGAGACCCCAAATGGGGTCTGTACCTCAAATCTGGGTGGCTCCTTTAGTCCATCCCCTCTTTGCCAAGAAGCATTCTTTACCACTTATTTTTTGAAGTTATGAGCATCGATTTTATTGATCAGAGTTCTGTATCTTTCAAAGTTGTCTTCTTTATATTATGGTCATTGTATTAATTGTTTTCTTGATTCTGTTCACTTAATTCTATATCAGTTCATATAAATATTCCCAAATTACTCAAAATCATTTATATCCACATTCATTATTTCTTATGACACAATAATATTATATTACCATCATATATTACAATTTGTTCAGCCCAATTGATGAGCAACCACTTGGTTTCCAGTTCTCTGCCATAAAACTTGGGCCATTTACTTATTGGGAAATGGCTCTTGGTCTTGTGTATTTGTGTTAATTTTTTATATATATCTTGGATAGCAGACATATTACTCATATTTGGGAGAAAAATTTTCCCATTTAATAATTTTTCTTCTTATTCTAGCTACATTGATTTTGTTTATGTAAAGGACATTTAATTTTATGTAATAAAATAATTATTTGGTCATTTGTGATAACCTCTATTCTTTATTTGGTTGATTTCTCTGCCTACATATAGTTATAAATGGATTCTCCTTCAGGTTTCTTCATTCCTTCCTTCCTTCCTTCCTTCCTTCCTTCCTTCCTTCCTTCCTTC